>NC_064809.1:61341831-61601117 GCF_023721935.1 Panthera uncia | reverse complement strand
CCCCCCCCCCCCCCCCCCCCGCCCAGGTGGGTAATTAGTGCTAACTGGGCTCTGAGAGTCCCTCCCTAGAGATATCACAGTGAAAACCTCAAGGAGATACTCACCGCCTGGAGACAATTGAGTTGTTTCAATCATCACGGCCTCCCTGCCTAGGGGGCCCCGTTCAAATGTCAGGAAGGTTGAGCCACAGGCAGGCAAACTCATGGGCTCACTCTCTCTCCTGCCATTTCATTCAACTGACTCTTACTGAGCACCTATTGTGGACAAGGCTCTACGCCAGGCAGTGGAACAGCTGGGCCATTACCAGCACACCCATTGTTTCCAGTTAGAAACTTCCAATGACTTTGGGGCAAATTTCATTGTGGTGCGTGCAAATGTAAGGGGAATGAGTACTACAAATACTCATCTTGGACTAGGCTGAAAATGAATTCTCACACTTATCTGGTAAGATAGCCTGCCAGTCTTGTTGTTGCTGAATTGAAAAGTACCTCAATATTAGTTTTGTTTTGTTTAGCTGTGTGGGTGTTACCATATTTTAAATCAAAAAAAGTATTCTGCAGGGAAGCCTGGGGAGCTCAGTGGGTTAAGTGTCTGGCTCTTGATTTCGGCTCAGGTCATGATCTCACGGTTCATGAGTTTGAGCCCCACTTCAGGCTCTGTGCTGACAGCGTGGGGCCAGCTTGGGATTCTCTCTCCCCCCGCCCCCCTCTCTCTGCCCTTCCCCTGCTCATGTGTGCTTTCTCTCACTCTCTCAAAATAAATAAATAAACATTAAAAAAAATTCTGCTGACAAAGGATTTTCAGCTGACAATGTTTGTCTTTCTTTCTTTCTTTCTTTCTTTCTTTCTTTCTTTCTTTCTTCTAACATATAGTGAGCATCTACTAAAATGTTGTCACCATGCCAGGCAGAGATGCAAAAGAAGCAAAGAAACAAACAAGGCAACCAAAGCACAGACATGGTTCCCACCCTAGGAAAGGTTATTTTCTGGCGGAGGAGTCAGACACTGTTTAGGTTTACATGTGTATGTGACCCTCGATTCTACTTACTTCTAATGTGATACGTGGGGTGTGCAGAGCTTAAGGTAAGGGCAGGATGCATGGGAGCATGAAGGAGGAATCTCTTTCCCTCTCAAATAGTAACTTACCAGATGAGAAGTGAAGCCTCAGCTTTAGCCTTGTCTTCATGATCCCCATCTTTCTGACTGTATAATCCCTTACTTCCATATATAAAACCCCTGACTAAAATGGCCTCATAATTTTTATCCAAACATCTCATATACATTTCTAATACCATGCATTTACTCACTTCCTTTCCCTGACTGGAATGCTATTTCTCTCGTCCCGATTCATTTAAATTCTACTTTTCTTTTAGGAGCAAGCTCATATGGCCCCTTAATCAAGAAAACCTTGCATATCAAGCCAGCTCCCAGCTCCGTGCCTGCTACTGGAAACAGTCTAATTTCACTAAATGAGAAAATTAATTTCCAGCCTGAATCAAAGCACATTCTGCCTATGTCACTCATTTGGCATTTTCCTTCACATCTTTCCATTGTGAATTATGACTTTATTTCTACTTCCTGTCTTTCCAACCAGACCCGGGGCAACTTCACATCAGAGACTGCATCATTTACAACTATGTTTCCTCTTGCCAACAAAGGGCCTGGAACGATTGATATTTATTTTTTTGCCATTGTTCATGAAAAGAATAGTCTCTGAAATGTAACGTGTTGCTAAATTACTTTATTCCTCAAATATCCATGGAGTGTCTGCTATGGTCTTGGTAGTGTTTGTTCTAGGCACTGAAGTTACACTGCTGAACATAACAAATTTCTTCTCTCATGGAGCTTATGTTCTAATGGAAGGAGACAAAAATAAGCACATAAATATATATTGTGTCAGGTGGAATTGATGCTGTGAAGAAAAATAGAAGAGGCTAAGAAAGATGGTGAGGGTGCTGAGAAGTGCTGTGTTATAGAGGTTGGTCTGGAAAGGTGTCAATGATAAGGTGACATTTGAGATCTGTTGAGAGTGAGGAAATCATGTGGGTACTGGGGGAAGAGTGTTTCAGAAGAGTTTGGAACATAATGAGAAAGGGGAAGAATGTGAGGAATGAGGGGCTTAAGCCTCTGGAAGGATGTGGTTTTTGTTCCGAATGAAGTGAAGCCTTTGGAGGGTCTTAGGCAGAAGACTGGCATCATCCAACTTACACTGTAAAAGGATAGTCCTGACTCTATGTGGCATAGGAAGGCAAGGGAGGAAGAAGAAAGAGCAGCTAGGGGGATTTTGAATGACCTGGACCTGGGCAGTAATGTGGGAAGTGGAGCAAAGTAGTCAGGTCTGGATATATTCTGGACATGTTTTAAAGGTAGATTCAATAGAATTTGCTATTGGACAGGATGTGAGATGTAAGAGAAACAGGAGTTAAGGTGATGGCAAGATTTGGGGTCTAAGGAAATCAAATAATGGGCTTGGCACTTATTGAGTTTTCCAAAGCACGTTAGGTCATGGTGAGAATCAGAATGTTTGTCCTGGGCATGCTGAGTTTGAGATGCCCTTTAGACATCCATTTCAAGAAGCCAGGAAGTCATCTGGACATATGAATGTGTAGTTCAAGGAGGAAAGTCAAGCCAGAGGTGTATATAGGTAGTATTTAGAGCCAGGAAACTGGATGGAATCTCAGGAGAGTGAATGCAGATAGAGAAGGAAGAATTCTCAGATCAGATTTAGCTACTCCAACATTTAGAGGAAAGGAAAATGAGGAGGAAACACAAAGGAAGTTGGAGGGGCAGTGGTGTGAGATGGAACTAAGATAGAATACAGCCAACCAAAGAGGGAAGCTGGGGCAAACAGCTCTGCCCAATGCTGCTTTGGTGTAATTAGTTGAGGACTTAAAATTGGCCATTGGTCAGAAAATGAGGAGGTCACAGAGAGTTTGACAAGGGCTGTCAGCGATTGGAGTGATGCAGTTGAAAGCCTAACCAGAGAGGGGTCAACAGAAAACAGAAGTGCAGGCAGAGAGTAGAGATATATATTTGGAAGACTTTTGCCACAGAGTAGGGCATAGATAGGAGGTAGTGGCTGTGGGAAGATGTGAGAGCAAGGGAGGATTTTAAAGATGGGAGATACTACAGCTTAGCTGCATAATGACCATGAGTGGGAATAATTAAGTATAGAGTGAGAATCATTCAGTAGGGTGAGAAAAATGGGGGATGCAAGAGAGAATGGTAATTGCTGGAGTAATATTTTTAAAAATTTTTTTTTACATTTATTCATTTTTGAGAGACAGAGAGAGACAGAGCACAAGCTGGGGAGGGCCAGAGAGAGAGGGAGACACAGAATCCAAAGGAGGCTCCAGTCTCCGAGCTGTCAACACAAAGCCCGACACGGGGCTCGAACTCACAAACTGCCAGATCATGACCTGAGTGAGCCGAAGTCAGACGCCTAACCGACTGAGCCACCCAGGCGTCCCATGGAGTAATATTTTTGAGTAGCTGAGAGGGGTGGGGGACTAGTGGACAAGTGGAAGAGCACAGACGGTTTATCCACAAGTGGAAGAAAGGCAGAGCACTTGGGTGCAGTCAAAAGGTAAGTTGGGAGACATGGTAGGGTGTGTGTGTGACCCAAATGGATCCTGTGGGTGGGATGATCTGTTTTAGTGTTTTCTTATTCTCGGTGAAGTAGAAAACAAAATCAGCAGAGAGTAATGTGGAATGGGATGTTGGAGATTTGAGAAAAGAGAAGAATGTGCAAAAGAGTTGTCTATAAAATGAGACGGTGAACTGATAAGGAAATGAGAAGGATAACACGGAAGCACCAACAGTCCACTTGAGGTAGGTAGGTGGTCATGACCTTAAAGTCAGACTACCAAGTAGCATCAGAGTGACAGAACACGAGTCGCATCTCATACAGCATAGCAATGACATAAATGTATCTGGGCTATAAAAATACCTTGGATAAGGCATTAGCAATAGAGGTGGATCTTTAGCCATGTTCCATTTTAAGGTAAGGTACAAATCTTAATTCTATATTTTCTAACGCTATGTCAGATGAATCAGTAAGTTCATTTTCAAACACTTTTAAAATAATGCAAACAAAAATTTCAGCTTTGAGCATGGCCAAAGTACTAAGGTTGGTCATAGACACTGAGCTAGAAAACTGACCCAAGTAAGTAGTAGAAAGTGACCACTCTAGACAAATAGGTGGTAAATGGAGGAGCCAGCTAAGAGTAGTGAGAAAAGGCTGGATCACTTGGGCTGACCAAGCCTAAAAGAGTGGTCTCACTGAGGCGTGGGCTGCACACAGAGCGAAAATGGCCATGCCCAGGGCAATGGTGGTTGTGGACGGAGAGACCCTGGTGATATATGGTGTTTTATCGGTGATTGCAGTTGTCCCAATACAGAACAGGCTGGCACAGGCGGTAAATGGCCAGCATGAGGAAACTTTCATGTAATGAGGTCAGGAAGGGGATGGAGAGCATGGTGGTTGGGAAGAGTAGGAAATGAAAAGTGAACTGTGGTCTGGAAGAAAAAAAAATCATTGTCATTGGCACAGAGCCACTCACTATTCAATGCAATATTCATTCTCAGAGTTCAACTTTATATTCCATTTGGTATATTAAAACAGGATGCATATTACCCCAAGTTTCATGATTGCTTTTTCTGGAATGGCAAAAGTATTCCGAAGTGATCTATATGCCACAATATCACTTGATCTTAAATATGGCTCAGCTGGATGCAAAAGACTTTCCAGTTGTACTGTTCAATGTACTGTATGTATCTATGTCAGTGAGTGGTTTGCTGTATTATACTGTATAACCATAATCTTCTCCCCATCTTTTTGAAATAAGATGAGATATAATGAGCAAATAATCATTTCAAGGTAGTGTGGTAAGAGGCTGTAAGGGGGCTCCATGATTCCTGCTTCCTATTGTTCACATCTTTGTGCAATCCTCTCCCCCGCACCCTCCCCCCCACCAACGCCCCAGTGGGTGGGAGCTGAACTTGCTTCCAGACAATTGGCTACTGCAGAGGTGATATAAGTCTTGCTAGTGGACCGATGCTAGAGATGTTCTCCCTTGCAGGTTTTGATGAAATAAACTGCATGCTGTGTGAGAGAGGTTTGTTTGACAATCTCTGTTTTTCTTCCAGATATCTGTGTGCTCTTTTCGTGAGTAGGTTGGTGAGGTGGGGTGGCTGGGATATGAATGAGCACAGAGGCTAATAAAGAGCAAGACTGAGAACTGCACCTCATCCCTCAGATGAATGCAGCCACCTCCCATAGCATTAACCCCATCCCAGCCCTCCCCACCACTTTCACCAAGTTGTCACTGATGATCACCTCCATTGGTCAAGCTGCAGATATGTCCCCATGTGGGTCTGAATTTTTGACTTTCCAGATCCTAGAGCCCTAGCCTGTGATTTGTGGTAGTTGCGGAGGAGGGGGGGGGGGGCGTTGATGTAGGAAACGATTGATGGATACACAGATATCCATGTAGATGGATAGAGATGATCCAATAAGAAAGAGATAATCACCTCTACTAGGGAAAGAAAAGGCCTTCCAATGACCCTGCTGAAGATGACTTCACTTCCTCACATCCATGCACAAAGGACATCTTGTGGTCATTATTAGGCAAGTCAGGCCTCTCCCACACTCAACTTCACCCAAGGTTCTCCATTTGTAAGTATGCAACATGATTATAAAATAATGATAAAAATAACCCCAAACCTCAAGACACCCTGTAGAATGTAATGAAAAACCAGTACCAAAAAAATTACCCACAAATAAAATTCAGTGATATTTCTTCTTGTTATGCAGGAAAACCACATCAGAAGACACTGGAAATAGAGAACTATAAAAAATAGATCCAATGGCATTCATTTTCTTAAACAATCAAAATTAGACTGGCTGTTTTCCTGATTTATGTCTCTATTTATTGCAAACCAACATGCCTAGTTCAGCCTGAATCTGCAAGAGTCATAAAGGAAAACTTCAAGTGCATTTTTAGCATATGGTCCTCTTGGGGTATAAACATTATTCATAGAAGAAAATAGAATAATCAGCCTTCACTGCTTAAATACCCTTTATCTCTACTGTACATACATTCCAATGCAGTGATTATCCTAATCACAATGTTTAGAGCAAATTAGTCCATTTAAAAATCATTATTGACAAAGGATTTAGTTCAATACCAAATTTCCAAATTAATCTCTACATCATGTAAGATTAACCCAGCCCTAGTGCATGAAAGGTATGAGTAGGAAGAGATGATGGAGAGGCCTAGATCGACCATATTCTTTAATATTCATATTCTTACAAGTAATAAGGACTGCAATCCTTTGAGGGTCAAACTGAGATTTTTTTTTCCTGACAAATAATAAACTACCACTCAAGCCCAAATTTCTTAGGCTATAAAAAAAAAATAGAAAACTGGAACCAATCTCTAATATTTATCTTGTAATTATTTCCACAGAATAACAAAAACTTGAATTCTGAATCTTGATTTTTTTTTTTCTTCAACTTTGGGCAGAACTTTAGCAAATTCAAAATATGCTCTATATCATTCACCTGGGTTAATCCTCCAACCTGATGTTGAAGTGGCCTGAAATATTTTTCATCTTGGAACAGTGTCTAATTCAATATACATCTCAAACATACAGAGTTTGTGTTTGTTTTCAGTAAGTGTAAAAATGTACAAAAGCAAATGTTCTATACAGGCCCCTGGAGGGTGGGGTTTAGAGAAGGGGAAGATAATGCACCTGTTATTTATTTTAATTGCTGTTTTATTTCTTTCATATCTTACTCTGTAGCTTTATCATATGTAGTTTAAATACAAGTGAAGAAGTGAAATGTTAATGATAATTGTAGCAGGATAGAGTATTCTACTACCCTCCTCACCCCCCTGACTGATACCAGAAAGGATGCAGAAGGTGTTTGCTAAGTTGGAGAAGAGATAGATTGTAAGATTAAAAAAGCACCAAAACTAGGCATTAAGAGGAGCTTGATTGCTAGTATGAAAGAATTGCATGTCTTAAAAGTTCTTTATTGACTCAAAGTCTTTCTATTTCCCCATCAATCACCACCCCAGTCCCTGTAAACACACATAGAAACATCTAAAGAAGTTTTCTCCCTAGTGTTGGCCCTCACCTTCTATGGTCTGGCTCCATCAAGAAGAAAACCAGACAAAACCACTTGACTGTCAACAGTGTCAGAGGCCAAGTGGAAGAAGCATGGTAGGCAGGAGAGAGGTGAATAAGTGAAGCTTAAAAAGATGGAGGCTTGGGAATGCAGAAGATGGCAGAACAGCATGGAAGTTTTTTGTGTGTCTCGCGTCCATGAAATACAGCCAGACCAACACTAAAGCATCCTACACACCTAGAAAACTAATTGGAGGATTAACACAACAATCTGCACAACCTGAACCACAGAATTCAGCAGGTATGCGGCCCAGAGAGGTGAATTTGGGAGCGAGAAGCCGCGAAAGGGAACCACTTTTGCTGGCGGAGAGAGGATGGAGACT
The DNA here is from genome assembly GCF_023721935.1 of Panthera uncia. Classification (NCBI taxonomy): domain Eukaryota; kingdom Metazoa; phylum Chordata; class Mammalia; order Carnivora; family Felidae; genus Panthera; species Panthera uncia. The sequence continues at coordinate 61,593,601 of NC_064809.1, read as the reverse complement.
GGGGATGGGGGGAGAATACGGGAAAAGCACCCCTCCCCAAAAGCAGCTGGAGAGAAAGTGGAAAATTGGAAACAGCTGCAGGGACTAAACTAAAAAGGGAGAAAGGAGAAAGGTGAAAGGAGAGGGTTTAAATTCCATTAAGACTGTAAACAAAGGGAGCGCAGTCTGCAACTCTGCAGCTGGATACCTGGCAGTGCTCTGGTGGGAAGGGCGAATCCCCAGGAGCAGAGTGGGGTCCGGGAGGTTCTCAGGCCACATGGGGAAAAGCGGTTCCACTGCTGGAAGGACATTTGGTGGAGACTGTTGAAGACACCTGGTCCCAGCAGAACCCAGAAGGTGGCCACATTCACTGGTGCTGGGGCAAGGCCATTAAGGGTGAAGACTGGTGCCAGATGTGCATTGTGACTTTCCATAATCCCTGAAATGCTGCTGCTACACTGTCTCGTGAACTTTTGCTGGGCCGGGCTGGCACCTGGCCGCAGTCATGGGGCACCGGCAGCAGCAGGGTCCAGCAAGCGTTCCTGGGTGCAGCTGACATTCAGCCATTGTCCATTGCTCAGTGAGACCCTCCCACAGAGGGGCGGAACGGGTGAAAGCCGCAGTCCTTTGGAAGTAAGGGGTCGGGGAAAACAGCCACATCTGAGACAAAACTCGGGAAAGAGGTACTGCCTGGGGCCTGGTCATGGAGAGTGGAAAAGCGGGGAGTGGACGAGAGCTGAAGACAGAGGACGGGTGCTCGATTGCTAATCCGGGAGAACAGACTGCGTAGGTGGGTGGTGCCATGGTCACCACTCCCGCGCGTGCGCATACGCACCTACTAGCACTGCAGCAATCCACCCCAGTAGGCTAGCAGCGCCATCTAGTGGAGAGTGGAGCTGTTACACTGAGCCCCGCCCAACTGGGTCAACTTCCCTCAACACAAGTCTCACCGCCGGCTTAGTTTATAGACTATAAAGAGCTACATAGACTGACTTCTAGGGGAAAATGAAGCAATTTCAGTCCTACTTCAATCTGTTAGCAGGTTCGTCTATTCAATTTTCTTTTTTTTTCTTTTCTTTTTCTCTTTCGCACTTCTTTTTCTTGAATACTGAAAGAGAAAAAAATTCATTTTATTTTCAATTTTTATTAAAAATATTCTTCTTTAATTTTATTACTATATTTTTTGATTTTGTCTAATTTTTTTCAAATTCTATTTTACTTCCATCATTTTATTTTAGTCTACTTCAGTGTATTCACCTTCCCAAATTTTCAAACAATTTCCTTTTTTTCTTTCATTTTATTTTTTTTCTTTTTCATTTATTTTCTTTTTCTTGAATGCAGAAAGAGAAAAACTTCATTTTTACTTTCAATTTCTATTAAAATATTTTTATTTAATTTTTTTACTATATTTTTTGCTTTTATGTAAATTTTTTCAAATTCTATCTTACCTCCATCATTTTATTTTAGTCAACTACAGTGTATTCACTTTTTCAAATTTTCAAACGATTTCTTTTTTTCTTTTTTTATCTTTTTTCTCTTTTTTGTTTCTTTTCTTTTTTCTTAAATACACAAGAAAAAATTCATATTTTAATTTTTATTAAAAATATTTTTCTTTAATTTTTTTCTACTATATTCTTTACTTTTGTGTATATTTTTTCAAATTCTATTTTACCCCCATAATCTCATTTTAGTCTACTTCAGTGTATTCATTTTTTCAAATTCTCAAATGATTTACTTTTTTTCTTTTTTTCTCCCCCCTCCTTTTTTTCCTATAATCTGTCAAACCACTTTCAACACCCAGACAAAAACACACCTAGGATCTAGCATCATCATTCGATTTGTGTGTGTGTGTGTTTAATTTTTAATTTTAATATTTTTTATTTCAATTTTTCTACCTCATTAATTCCTTTTCTCCCTTCAAAATGACAAAATGAAGGAATTCACACCAAAAGAAAGAGCACAAAGAAACGACACCCAGGGATTTAACCAACACATATACAAGCAAGATGTCCTAACCAGAATTTAGAATCACGATAATAAGAATACTAGCTGGAGTTGAAAATAGATTAGAATCCACTTCTGCGAGATAAAAGAAGTAAAAAATAGCCAGATGAAATTAAAAATGCTATAACTGAGCTGCAATCATGGATGGATGCAGTGGCGGCAAGGATGGATGAAGCAGAACAGAGAATCAATGATAGAGAGGACAAACTTATGGAGAATAATGAAGCAGAAAAAAAGAGGGAGATTAAGGCAAAAAGTCCCTAACCTATAAGAGAAAACAGATTGGGTTTGCAGCAGACCTATCCACAGAAACTTGGCAGGCCAGAAAGGAGTGGCAGGATATATTCAATGTGCTGAATCAGAAGACTATGCAGCCAAGAATTCTTTATCCAGCAAGGCTGTCATTCAAAATAGAAGGAGAGACAAAAAGTTTCCCAAACAAAAATTAAAAGAGTTTGTGACCACTAAACCAGCCCTACAAGAAATTTTAAGGGGGACTCTCTGAGGGGAGAGTCCATAAGCAACATAGATTCCAAAAGCAACACAGATTAGAAAGAACCAGAGAACACCACCAGAAACTCCAACTCTACCAGCATCATAATGGCAATAAATTCATATCTTTCAGTACTCACTCTAAAAGTCAATGGACTCAATGCTCCAATCAAAAGACATAGGGTAACAGAATGGATAAGAAAACAAGATCCATCTATATGCTGTTTACAAGAGACCCACTTTAGACCTAAAGTCACCTTCAGATTGAAAATAAGGGGATGAAGAACCATCTATCATGCTAATGGTCAACAAAAGAAAGCCAGAGTAACCATACTTATATCAGACAAACTAGACTTTAAAATTTTTTTTTTCAACGTTTTTTATTTATTTTTGGGACAGAGAGAGACAGACAGAGCATGAACGGGGGAGGGGCAGAGAGAGGGAGACACAGAATCGGAAACAGGCTCCAGGCTCTGAGCCATCAGCCCAGAGCCCGACGCGGGGCTCGAACTCACGGACCGCGAGATCGTGACCTGGCTGAAGTCGGACGGTTAACCGACTGCGCCACCCAGGCGCCCCGAAACTAGACTTTAAAATAAAGACTGTATCAAGAGATGCAGAAGGGCATTATATCATAATCAAGGGGTCTATCCACCAAGAAGACCTAACAATTGTAAACATTTATGCACCAAATATGGAACACCCAAATATATAAATCAATTAATCACAAACATAAAGAAAATCATCAATAGTATGCCATAATAGGAGACTTCAACACCCTACTCACAGCAATGGACAGATCATCTAGTCAAAAAATCAACAAGGAAGCAATGGCTTTGAATGACACACTGGACCAGATGGACTTAACAGATATATTCAGAACATTTCATCCTAAAGCAGCAGAATGCACATTCTTCTCCAGTGCACATGGAATGTTCTCCAGAATAGACCATATACTGGGACACAAATCAGCCCTCAACAAGTAGAAAATGATCGCGATCATACCGTGCATATTTTCAGACCACAATGCTATGAAACTCGAAATCAACCATAAGAAAAAATTTGGAAGGGTAACAAATACTTGGAGACTGAAGAACATCCTACTAAAGAATGAATGGGCTAACCAAGAAGTTAAAGAGGAAATTAAAAAGTATATGGAAGTCAATGAAAATGATAACACCACAACCCCAAACCTCTGGGATGTAGCAAAGGTGGTCATAACAGGAAAGTATATAGCAATCCAGGCCTTCCTAAAGAAGGAAGAAAGATCTCAGATATACAACCTAACCTTACTCCTTAAGGAGCTGGAAAAAGAACAGCAAATAAAACCCCAAATCAGCATAAGACAGGAGATAACAAAGATTAGAGCAGAAATTAATCCTATCGAAACCAAAAAAAAAAAAAACCAGTAAAACAGATCAATGAAACCAGAAGCTGGTTCTTTGAAAGAATTAACAAAATTGATAAACCACTAGCCAGTTTGATCAAAAAGAAAAAGAAAAGGACCCAAATAAATAAAATCAAGAATGAAAGAGGAGAGATCACAACCAACACAACAGAAATAAAAACAATAATAAGAGAATATTATGAACAATTATATACCAATAAAATGGGTTATCTAGAAGAAATGGACAAATTCCTAGAAACATATACACTACCAAAACTGAAACAGAAAGAAATAGAAAATTTGAACAGACCCATAACCAGCAAGGAAATTGAATTAGTAATCAAAAACCTGCCAAAAATCAATATCCAGGGCCAGATGGCTTTCCAGGGGAATTCTACCAAACATATAAGGAAGAGTTAACACCTATTCTCTTGAAACCGTTCCAAAGAATAGAAATGGAAGGAAAACTTCCAAACTCTTTCTATGAAGCCAGCATTACCTTGATTCTAAAACCAGAGAGAGACCCCACTAAAAAGCAGAACTATAAACCAATTTCCCTGATGAACATGGATGCAAAAATCCTCAACAAGATATTAGCTAACTGGATCCAACAATACATTAAAAAAATTATTCACCACGACCAAGTGGGATTTATACCTGGGAGGCAGGGCTGGTTCAATATCCACCAAACAATTAATGTGATTCATCACATCAATAAAAGAAAGGACAGGAACCATATGGTCCTGTCAATAGATGCAGAGAAAGCATTTGACAAAATACAGCATCCTTTCTTGATAAAAACCCTCAAGAAAGTAGGGATAGAAGGAGCATACCTTGAGATCATAAAAGCCATATATGATCAACCCAACGCTAATATCATCCTCAATGGGGAAAAACTGAGAGCTTTTCCCCTAAGGTCAGGAACAATACAGGGATGTCCACTCTCGCCACTGTTATTCAACATAGTATTGGAAGTCTTAGCCTCTGCAATCAGACAACACAAAGAAATAAAACGCATCCAATTCAGCCAGTAGGAGGTCAGACTTTCACCCTTCACAGATGACATGATACTCTATATGAAAAACCCAAAAGATTTCACCAAAAAAACTGCTAGAATTGATTCATGAATTCAGCAAGGTTGCAGCGTATAAAATCCATGCACAGAAATCGGTTGCATTCCTATACACCAACAATGAAGCGACAGAAAAAGAAACCAAGGAATTGATCCCACTTACAGTTGCACAAAAAAACGTAAAATACCTAGGAATAAATCTAACCAAAGAGGTGAAAAATCTATATGCTGAAAACTATAGAAAGCTTATGAAAGAAATTGAATAAGACACACACACACACACACACACACACACACAAAACGGAAAAATATTCCATGCTCCTGGATAGGAAGAACAAATATTGTTAAAATGTCAATACTACTCAAAGCAATCTACATATTCAATGCCATCTTCATCATAGTAACACCAGCATTCTTCACAGAGCTAGAACAAACAATCCTAAAATTTGTATGGAACCAGAAAAGACCCTGAATAGCCAAAACGATCTTGAAAAAGATAACCAAAGCAGGAGGCATCACAATCCCAGACTTCAAGCTATACTACAAAGCTATAATCATCAAGACAGTATGGTACTGGCACAAGAACAGACACTCAGATCAATGGAACAGAATAAAGAACCCAGAAATGGAACCACAAACATATGACCAACTAATCTTTGACAAAGCAGGAAAGAATATCCAATGGAATAAAGACAGTCTCTTGAGCAAGTGGTGCTGGGAAAACTGGACAGCGACATGCAGAAAAATGAACCTGGACCACTTTCTTACACCATACACAAAAATAAACTCAAAATGGATGAAAGACCGAAATGTAAGACAGGAAGTCATCAAAATCCTCTAGGAGAAAGCAGGCAAAAACCTCTTTCATCTTGGCCGCAGCAACTTCTTACTCAACACGTCTCCGGAGGCAAGGGAAACAAAAGCAAAAATGAACTACTGGGTCCTCATCAAAATAAAAAGCTTCTGCACAGCAAAGGAAACAATCAGCAAAACTAAAAGGCAACCGACAGAATGGGAGAAGGTATTTGCAACTGACATATCAGATAAAGGGTTAGTATCCAAAATCTATACTGAACTTCTCAAACTCAACACCCAAAAAACAAATAATCCAGTAAAGAAATGGGCAAAAGACATGAATAGACGCTTCTCCAAAGAAGACACCCAGATGGCCAAATAACACACCACTCATCATCAGGGAAATACAAGTCAAAACCACAATGAGATATCACCTCACCCCTGTCAGAATGGCTAACATTAACAACTCAGGCAACAACAGATGTTGGAAAGGATGTGGAGAAAGAGGATCTCTTTTGCGTTGTTGGTGGGAATGCAAGCTGGTGCAGCCACTCTGGAATACAGTATGGAGGTTCCTCAAAAAAATTGAAAATAGAACTACCCTATGACCCAGCAACTGCACTACCCGGCATTTATCCATGGGATACAGGTGTGTTGTTTCAAAGGGACACATGCACCCCCATGTTTATAGCAGCACTATCAACAATAGCCAAAGTATGGAAAGAGCCCAAATGCAATGGATGAAGGGATAAAGAAGAAGTGGTATATATATATATACAATGGAGTATTACTTGGCAATCAAAAAGAATGAAATCTTGCCATTTGCAACCATGTGGATGGAACTGGAGGGTGAAATGAGTCAGTCAGAGGAAGACAAAAATCATATGACTTCACTCATATGAGGACTTTAAGAGACAAAACAATGAACATAAGTGAAGGGAAGCAAAAATAATATAACGCAGGAAGGGAACAAAACAGAAGAGACTCATAGAGAACAAACTTAGGGTTACTGGAAGGGTTGTGGGAGGTGGGATGGGCTAAGTGGGTAAGGGGCACTAAGGAATCTACTCCTGAAATCATTGTTGCACTATATACTAACTAATTTGGATGTAAATTTTAAAAAGTAAAAAATAAAAATAAAAAAAATTGCCCATAAAGCAGGGCTTCTATTTTTTAAACATTTACTTTCACTGTGTATTGTCCCAGAGTCAGAGCTTTTAAGATCATGTCCTTAGTAAGTCATCATCACATAAACAAAAATAGTTGTCTTTCCCTTGAGAGGTAACTAATTAGTAGGAGAATCTGACTTCTAAAGCCTTCCTGTACATAAATAGACCAGGAAAAGAGAGCGCGCAAAAACATGAGAGAGAAGCCAAATCTCTTTTTTCAAACTCTGAAAAAACAAAATGTAGACTGTAACTAGCCTCCGTGCATTGCTAGATGGATTAGTTAATGCTTGCAAAGAATTTTTTAAATTCTTTGCAAATGAAATGAAAGCCACCACAGAAAGGCTAAATCTTTCTATTAACTCAGCTGGAACACTTTCTTGATTTTTCCCTGCTGTGTTAAAGAGTCTCTGAAATGAATTCTACACACACACACCACAAACAGCTAATGACCTTCCAAGGAGGAAGTTTTCATTCATTCATCACATTATCAAAATGCTCTGGGGAAGGACAAGGCTTGCCTGTGTGTGGGGTCTATTGTCATGATGAAAGTTCATATTTAACACACTTGACTGAGATGACAACCTGTAGAGATTCAACACTCTCCTTAATCAGTTGGGAGGGAGTCAAGGAAAACCCTACTGACATACCAATCCAGTACTCCATTATATTTACTCCTGCAGATCAATTACAATATAGCAGCTATGCCAAACCATGGGCAGCTAAGATCAAATTCTAATAATTGACATCATCCCCAACATTTCAAGTTGCTATTGAGTTTGGTTCTTTTACAGGTCTTATATTGTTCGGTTTAAAATAAGGATTTTGACAACTGAAATCCAATTGGACAGAATGTACCTGTAGCTAGATTCCAGTACTAGATGCCAGTACCAGATCTCACCTGATCTCCATGCTTTCCTTCTTTTCCCTCCAAGATTGGCAATGGAAAATTATCAACAATGATCAGGTTGAGGTTCAAAGACAAGAAGCGTTCATACCCCTACTCTCAAGACCCAATGGGATGAAAGAATTAAAGTGAGGATGGGCATATTTCAGTGGTGTTTCTCCATTCTTTCCTCTATGATGTTATTTGTAAGATGTGAAAGTACACATAGTGCAGCATGTGCTGAAGGCTTGACCGATGCTTTTTGTCATTTGACCTTGGATCTGGGTTATACTTGCTTCCTCTGATAGTGAGGCTTGCTTTTGTACAGTGTCCAGGCCAATTTAGTGAAGACTCTTGTGATGATCAAACTTGGCAGGAAGGTGGCACAACTTTGTCATCCATTGCACCCTCACTCTGGCTCTTAAAAATGGATTTTAAAAAGTGACAATCTCCTCTTCTTGATGTAATGGATCTAGAGCAATGATTAGTAGTGGCTGCTAAAATAGTAGGTCTAAAGCTGATGGGAATGGATCAGGCTGACAGCACCAGAACGCTTTTTAGGGCCACACAGCAGAAAACCAGACATTTTCCTGATGGAAGTACAAAAACCATCTATGAAGTATTCATGCCAAAAAAGCAATTGGAGGCTGATCTGATCAAGCCTCTGGGTCTAGCTATCATATCTAGCTATTAGTTTACAACAAATACAAGAAACACAGGTACAAGTCAACCGATAACCTGGAACTACAATCAACAAAAGCCAGAATGTGGGAAAATATAGAGCAAGTGACCCACTTACATACATGGACATATTTCAAGGAAAAAAATGAAAGGATGTAAGAGAAATGGATTTTAAATGCCTTAAAATGACTTCTCAAGCAAATTAAAGGTGTTGATATTGTTTAGATCCTAATTTGAACAGAACAGCTATTAAAAAACTTTTACAAGATAATTATCAAAGCAAATTACACATTGATTGAATATATGATATTAATTTTTAAAGTAATAATTGTATTGAGGTTATGCTTTTTAAAAAGACTTCTTGTCTTTTAGAAATTCATACTAAAATGTATACTTATAAAATAATATGATGAGAACACGCTGGTGGTTACCAGATGGGGGAGGCGGTGGGGGGATAGTCAAGATGGGTGAAGGAGAGTGGGAGGTATGGGCTTCCAGTTAGGGAAAGACTGCGTCGCGGGAATGGAGTATACAGCACAGGGAATGTAGTCAATGGTGTTGTAACGGCCTTGTACGGTGACAGATGGTAGCCACAGCTGTGGCGAGCACAGCATCATGTATGCACTTGTCAAATCACTATGCTGTATACCTGAGGCTACTGTAACGTTGTATGTCAACTATACTCCAATAAAAAAGAATGGTATGATGTCTGCGACTTGTTTAAAAATAGTCCTGAGGGAATAGATGGGATGGTGGGGTACAGATGAAACAAAGTGGGACATGGACTGATGATGGTTGAGGCTGGGTGTGGGTTAGATGGGGTTCATCGGGCTGTTCTCTCTACTTCTCTACAGACTGGACATTTCCATAATAAATAGTTTTTTTTTTTTTTTAATTAGGGGAAACAGAAAACAGAATTATCTTACTTGATACCTAACTACAGCTTGAAACATGGAGTACTTGCAGCCGTGTACAATATGTTACTCATGTTGATTTTAAAGTCTCTTTTTGGATTTGCCACGTGTTGTCCTCCATCTCCTTTTGCATTGTACATTTATGTTGTCTTTTTGAAAAAAGTAAGTATAAACAATAATGTTTTCTAAAAGGTTACAATCTCAGTGTAATTATTTGGATAGATAATTTAAACAAAATATATGCAGTGTGAGTTTTTAAACAGCTGCTTCTGCAACCCAACCCAGTCTACAAACAGAAAGAAAGAAAATAAAAATAAAACTAACAGGGACTTTCTTAATTCTATATAGTCATGATTATTTACCCAAAATAGTGCACTACTAAAATATATTCATCCTTAATGGAAACTGATAGACATCCCTTACCTTTTTGTTCATTTGAACTGAAATCAATATTGCTAATAAACTGTTGATAAGCTACTTGAAAAGGTGGCATAGCACTGCATTTAAAAAATTTTTTTAGTGTTTATTTATTTTTTGAGAGACAGAGTACGAGTGGGGAGGGGCAGAGAGAGAGGGAGACACAGAATGCGAAGCAGGCTCCAGGCTCTGAGCTGTCAGCACAGAGCTCGACGCAGGGCTCGAACTCACCAACTGTGAGATTGTGACCTGAGCCAAAGTTGGACGCTTAACTGAGCCACCCAGGCACCCCGAGCACTGCATTTTTTTTAATCAGAAAGAAAGCCATTTGGAATGATTCCAAAAGTAATTACATTTGGTAGAGAGTGTTAGCAGAGCCAACTGAAATCATTAACTAAAATATTTATTTTTAATTCATGGACTCATGTATTATTTTTAAAATAACCATCGTGTTTAATTCTGCTTAAATTTCAGCAGTTCAGTAATCTTTGGAAAATCTGTACCTGCCAGGTTTCTCTCTCTTCTTCTTCTTCCTTTTTTTTTTTTTTTTTTTTTTTTTTTTTAAGCAACAGCAAAGGCATCTGGCCCTGGACTTTTGTTTGTTTGGAGATTTTTGATTACTGATTTAATTTAGTTTCTGATTATTGGTCTGTTCAAGTTTTCTATTTCTTCTTGTTTTGGTTTTGGTAGTTTATGTGTTTGCAGGAATTATTCCATTTCTTCCAGATTGCCCAATTTAATGGCATTGAATCGTATTAAAAAATCCCCCAACAAACAAAAATCTAGGGCCAGATGGCTTCCCAGAAATTCTACCAGACATTTAAATAAGAGTTAGTACCTAGTCTTCTCAAACTGTTCCAAAAAATAAACATGGAAAAGAAACTTGCAAACTTATTCCATGAAGTCAGAATTGCCTTAATTATAAAACCAGACAAAGACCCCACTAAAAAAGAGAACTATAGGCCAATATCCCTGATGAACATGGATGTAAAAATTCTCAACAAAACATTAGCAAATCAAATCCAACAGTACATTAAAAGAATTATTCACCACAATCAAATGGGATTTATTCCTAGGTGGCAAGAGTGGTTCAATATTTACAAATCAATCAACATGATATACCACATTAATAAAAGAAAAGATAAGAACCATATGATCCTCTCAATAGATGCAGAAAAAGCATTTGACAAAGTATAGAACCCATTCTTGATAAAAACCTTCAACAAAGTAGGGATAGAGGGAGCATACCTCTATATCGTAAAGACTATAACAGAAAGAACCACAGTTAGTATCATACTCGATGGGGAAAAACTGAGAGCTTTTCCTCTACAGCCAGGAACAAGACAGAGATGCCTACTCTCACCATTGTTGTTTTTTTTTTTAAGTTTACTTATTTATTTTTGAGAGACAGGGGAGGGGCAGAGAGAGTTGAAGAGAGAGAATCCCAAGCAAGTTCCATGCTGTCAGCACAAAGCCTGAAGCGGGGCTTGAACCCACGAACTGTAAGATCATGACCTGAACAGAAATCAAGAGTTGGATGCTTAACTGACAGAGTCACCCAGGAGCCCCTCACTGTTGTTATTTAATATAGTACTACAAGTCCTAAGCTCAGCAATCAGAAAACAATAAGAAATAAAAGGCATCCAAACAGTCAAGAAAGAAATCAAACTTTCACTATTCACAGATGGCATGATAGGTTATGTGGAAAACCTGAAAGAATCCACCAAAAAATTGCTAGAACTGATACATGATTCAGTAAAAATCACAGGATACAAAATCAATGTACAGAAATCTGTTGCATTTCTATACACCAATAATGAAGCAGCAGAAAGAGAAATCAAGGAGTTGAACCCATTTACAATTGCACCAAAAACTATAAGATACCTAGTAATAAACCTAACCAAAGAGGTAAAATATCTGAAAACTATGGAACACTTATGAAAGAAACTGAAGAGTTCACAAAGAAATGAGAAAACATTCCATGCTCATGAATTGGAAGAATGAATATTGCTAAAATGTCTATACTACCCAAAGAAATCTACACTTTTAATACAATCTCTATCAAAATACCACCAGCATACTTCACAGAGCTAGAACAAACAATCCTAAATAAAAGTCCCCAAACAGCCAAAGCAATCTTGAAAAAGAAAAGCAAAACTGGAGACATCACAATTCCACACTTCAAGTTATCAAACATGTAGTGATCAGAACAGAATGGCACTGGTACAAAAACAGACACACAGATCAATGGAATAGAACAGAAAACCCAGAAATAAACCCACAATTCTATGGTCAAGTAATCTTTGACAAAGCAGGAAAGAATATCTAATGGAGAAAAGATAATGTCTTTGACAAATGACATTTGGAAAACATGTTAAAGAATGAAACTGGACCACTTTCTTACATCATATACAAAAATGAATTCAAAGTGGATAAAAGACCTTTATGGGACAGGAAACCATCAAAATCCTAGAGGGGAACACAGGCAGTAATCTCTTTGACATCAGCCATAGCAACTCCTTACTAGACATGTCTCAGGAGGCAAAACAAACAAAAGCAAAAATGAACTTCATCAAGATAAAAAGCTGCATAGCAAAGGAAATAACAAAACTAAAAGGCAAACTTTGGAATGGAGAAGATATTTGCAAATGAAATATCTGATAAAAGGTTAATGTTAAAAATCTATGAAGAATTTATAAAACTCAACACTAAAAAAACAAATGATCCAGTTAAGAAATGGGCAGAAGACAAGAACAGACATTTTTCCAAAGAATTCATCCAGATGGCCAACAGACACATGAAAAGAGCCTCGACATCACTCATCATCAGGGAAATACAAATCAAAACCATAATGAGATATCACTTCGAACCTCTCAGAATGGCTAAAATTAACAACACAGGAAACAACAGATGTTGGCAAGGATGCGGATAAAGGAGAACCCTCTTGCACTACTGGTGGGAATGCAAACTGGTGTGGCCACTTTTGAAAAGAGTATGGAGGTTCCTCAAAAAGTTAAAAATAGAACTACCTTATGATCCAGCAAATTGCACTACTAGGTATTTACCCAAAGGATACAAAAATACTGATTTGAAGGGACACATGCATCCAGATGTTTATAGTAGCATTATCAACAACAGTTGAATTATGGAAAGAGCCCAAATGTCCATCAGCTGATAAATGGATAAAGATGTGGTATATATATACATACACGCACACACACACACACACACAAACACACTCACACACACAATGGAATATTACTGAGACATCAAAAAGAATGAAATCTTGCTATTTGCAACAACATGGATGGAGCTAGAGTGTATTATGCTAAGTGAAATAAGTCAGTCAGAGAAAGACAAATACCATATGATTTCATTCATAGGTGGAATGTGAGAAACAAAATTGATGATGAACATAGGGGGAAAAAAGAGAGGCAAACCATAAAACAGACTCTTGACTATAGAGAACAGATGGAAGGTTGCTGGAGGGAAGATGGGCTGGTGATGGGCTAAATGGGTGATGGGTATTAGGGAGGGCACATGATACGATGAGCACTGGGTGTTGTATGTAAGTCATGAATCACTAAATTCTACTTCTGACACTAATATTATGATAGATGTTAACTAACTGGGATTTAAATAAAACCTTAAAACACAACAACAACAACAAAAGCAACAGCAAAAACAAAGTGAAATACTCACCAGTTTCCTACTATGAATTCTACTAATGGAAAGAAATGTCTTGCTAACAAAACAATATATAGCACTGAAATTTGAAAATTCCGCTTAAACAGTTTAGTCATATATTTTCATTGTCTAGCCTCACAGGAGTCAAGAGGCTTCCAAACAGAAAAAGAAGGGGAATAAGACCGTGGGGGAATTGGCATCCATCAGCTGGCACTTAATGAAACTGTGGAGCTCTGTAAATTCTAATCCTCATTTTTATCAAAAGAATTAAAAATAATTCAGAATTCCTTATGTGCAAAAAATCTCCTCATAACTCTGTTTTTCACCTGGAAATAATAGAAAACTAAACTACTTCCTTGTCCTAGAAATATGACTGTGATAATATATATGACAGTGAATATTCTGCAGACAGAAACATTAGTAGCACTTGCTTGTTTTACATGAGAAGGCTACCGCTCAGAGCCAAAGGATCTGTGTGCTTCTTCACATACAAAACTCTTTCCTTCTATATAGACGGGCGAGGTTGGCTCTGCTCCATAACCTGCACTCTCGTTGGGGAAGAGCATGTTAATTGAATAGAAGTTTGTACCTCCTCTGCCTCTTTCTACTGTCTTCCCCCTCACCAGCATGTCATAAATTATGCCATATCAACTATCACTTTCTTCTTCAATCTTGCTTTTGGAAGAAAGGTCAGATGTTCTGAGACTACACTGTGGATAAAGAACTTTGCCTTTTGACCATCTCAACAACCATTCTATAATTAAAATGGGAAAATTAACATTTTGGAGATGCTGTAAAGATCATCTGGCCTCCTTCCTCAGAGAGCAGAAATGCTAACTGAAATGCTGAGTGACATTATGAGAGCCTGTGCTTATGAAGAGGAACCTTACACCCAGTGCAGCTACATGATATGCAGTACAAATTAAGACGTGGGTACTGGTGTTCAAAGTGCAGGGGAAAAAATGCAGTTAAAGATACCAAAATGTAAGGTTATTTTCTTTAAAAATATTTTATTACTTACAAAATGTAATATGGGTAATTATGATACATAAGTAACACAATAAACTAAAAAATTATGATTTTTGGTGTTAGAATTCCATACAGTACAAAAAGTAATGCTCTATTAATATGATGTCTTGATTGATCATGAGTTTTTTATGGTTTGATTTTCTGCAAATTCAGTTAGTAGGTCATTCTTCCTGTAACAATTTCCTTTTGAATTTATATAATTTAAAGTGATGTCAGTCACTCTTGGAAAATTCATGATTGTAACTAAATTTTGATAATTTTTAATTTTGAAACATGATTTTCCTGATGTAATTATTAAGGGCATATTTTTGGCTGTGACAACATTGGGGTAATTTTCTAATAAATTATTCCAAAATATAAATTTTAGTACACCTTTACAGCTGATGAGTCTGGCAGAATAATTTTTTTAAAAAGATTTGACTCTTCATGGAAATCAGTTTTGTTTAAGTGTGAGTTTAATTTTTAATGTACATTTATATAATGGCATTTTAATGCTTGTGACATTTTCAGTAACCTGTTCAAGAAACAGAAAATGGCCTCATTATTTGTGTATAATTTAAAACATCTGTTTATGCATTGTATTCTTGTATCGTCAATTATAAAAAAAAATTAATGGGAGGTAGAGAATTAAAATTAAGGAAGGGAGAGAATCCTAAGCAGGCTCTACGCTCAGCACAGAGCCCTGGGACTCGATCTCACAACTGTGAGATCATGACCTCAGCGGAAATCAAGAGTCAGACGCTTAACCAACTGAGCCACCCAGGTGTCTGAAAATGTGATGATTTTTAAAATTTAATGTCTTTTTCAGAGTCTATGAATATTTACTCTTCAGTGTTAGAGCAGTTTTTAAAACCAGAAATTCTAAACTCTGAAAAATTCTAATAACTATCTGATATGCTTCATTGAAAATTCATGTGTAAACTTTTACTTTGTCATAATGTCCCGAAAAAATTCACTACCTTAGCTCTGGTAGTTCCTGACTTGGCACTGGGTCCAAGGATTAATACCTGTGCAGATGCTACAGGGACAGATTCTGGGGCCAGATGGATAGGTGAGCTGGTCTCCCACCTCTGACATCGGCTCCACCCCCAACGTGGAGTGCCCCTTCTCTTTACTGCTGCAGCTGCTGCTACTTCTATGTTGCTTCTTTTGCCAAACTGGGCCCACAGCCCCCTCAGGCTGCTCCCTTGGGGACCTGGGGCACCTGGGATTGTCCTGGGGCACACCCTTGCACACCAAGTGCTCCTCTTATGTAGATGTTAGGTGGCCATTGAGGAATATGCTGGGCCCCATCTTGGTTTTGGAACCGTTCTGTACTCTTCACCTGGCACTTCTTGGTTGGCCTTGCTTTTGCCCTGGACAACCCTCATTTGGGCTCCCATAAGTCCCCTGAGGGATGGATACAGCTTGGCTGAGAGATATTTCCTCTCTTTATAGTAGGGTGTTTGCTTAGCTACTATTGTGCAATTTCTTTTAGCATCTTGTCCTGTGCAGCACACAGGTCTGGCCCTCCTGTGCCCTTTGGCCACTGGGCATCTTATGCTAGAAGGACATGGTTCAGAGGGCTGCTATTGACCTCAGAGCTGCTCTTTTTTCTTTTCATAAATCCCTCCTCCATCATAAATCCTGGCTTTGCAGCCCTTTCTTGTTCTAGACTTTCCCACATCACTCTAGTACTGGTCCTAACTCCAGCCTTTCTTCCACTCAATCCTGCCATTGGGCAAAGCACTTGTTTGTATTCTGTAGGAGAGAGTAGGAGGCGTCACCGCAACTGGGAAAATTCCCTAGACTCTTCTGCTATCCTTGTAGCGGTCTCTGCATCACTGGGTCTTCCTCATCTTTCTTGTTGACCCGGCTCTTCAGCTGACCCTTTCATGTTGTCTTGCCACAAAACCTTCCCCAAGTCTGGTCTCCATGGAGTTTTCCTTTTCTGCTGCTCACTCTCCCTTCCTCTTTTCTTCATCTCCCACAGCATTTAAGTAAGTGGTTTCAGGAATGGTCCTCCCTTTCTCTATTCTGCGGGTGGAGATCAGGCTGTATTTCTCTTTCTATCCTCACCCCATCTAGAACCAAGCTGAGATCTCAAACCCATGCTCTTGACTTGTCCATAACTACAAAGCATGATGCACGTGGTAGTGGAAAAATACAGGATGCCATTGTGCTGTGCAGTGGAGTGACCTGATTCAATCCAAGAGGACACAGCTTTGTTTGGTACAATGTCTAGCACAGTAGGGAGTCTGAAATAACTGAGTAAGGGTTAAGACTTAAACTTCAGGAAAATTTAGTGCACTTTATTTACTAAATAGATACACTGTATATGAAATATACAGAAAAAATAAGTAATGAATGGAAGTTATAAAAGCAAGTAATTTTGTTGAAAGTGACATTAGAAGTCATCCACAGCAGTGGATCTACAACTTTCAGGAATTCTTTTGGTATTTTGAAAAACAATTGTTGTAGACAATTGAGCTGGGACCCGCTAAAGGCCATGGGCCCCCATGTCAGTGACCCCTGATCTAAAGGCACTTATCCACAATGCTAGCTTAGAGTTAGAACTACGGGGGAATTTTACAAACAGACCTCCAGCTTACCAAGTTTGGAAGTCCTCTGAAACACTTAGTTTTGATCAATAAATTCCAAACACAAGATATTTCCGTGTGAAAAAATTCAAAAGTCAAACAAAATCCAGAATGTACTCTCTTGAGCACTTAGACTAGTATGTTTTCCAAGAGATGCAAAACAGGCGAAATTGTCTCTAAAGCCAGACAGATCCAAGATGTTTGGATGTTTGCAAATCACATCAGCATTGTAAATCAGTAGTAACATCCCAAAAAGCTTTATCTTGATTTTCCCCTGAGTGATTGAGCAAAGATTCTTTCCGTTGTTAACAGAAACACGAGAATAAGACAAATGGCTGTTTCTGCCAAAAGCATATACTTTCCAGTCCTAGTTCTGCTACTGAGAGAGAAATTAATTTCAATAAATGTTGAAACACAGGAGGAAAAGATTGGAAAATTAGCATTTGCTTCTTGTTTCACTATATAACTGAATACAGATTTCCATACCATCTATAACAAACAGAAATTGCATGTGTGAAGGAAGAAAATAAATTTCAATATTTGCAGAACAAGTTTTAGATATTGGTATGCCATTTTAGGAGTATGGATTTTGGAGTCAGATTGGTTACTTTCAAATGATGACTGCACCCTGTGTGACCATGTGCCTTCAGAACTTGGACTCTTGGAACCACAATTCTGTCTTCTGTGAAATGGAAATAATTAAACTTACCTGATAGGTTTGTGTTTAGATTACATGAGATAATCCGTGTAAGGTGCTTAGCATTATATGTGGTGCCGGAGTCCAGCTCCAGCAGGTCCAGGGGTTCCCGAAGGATGAACAGCATTGGCGAAAAAGTGAAAATAAAACAAAACTAAAATAAAAAACTAAAATAAAAACAAAAAGTAAAAATGGACACAGACAACAGCAGTGTGTTGAACTGGCTGATTTATTGCAGTACACGTGGCATTATATATGCTGGTGATTTCCTTGTAGCATACGTCATCTATGTTTTTCTTACATTACCTAATTTTGAAAACGTTCCTATGTATAAACGACCTTTAAGAAATAACATGGTGATTTTCCCCTAACTTTCCCGCATACCCTTTGATTATAGATTAATTTCTTACATTATTCCATTATGCATCTGCGTTTATCTATCATCTGCAAAGCATTTGCTTTGCTGTTCTCGTGAAAGGCCCTCCATTTCTCAACACCTCAAGTGGAACAGTTACAGGGACGTGACCTCCTAACCACATGAGGCCAGAAGAACAATGTGTTTGCCTTGGTCCGAGGTGCCAGAAAGGGGCTGAAAAAGCCTCAGAAACCTATGCCTCATACATTCTCAGAGAGACAATGCACCTAGGAACCAATGAACCATTCTGTAGCTTAACCGACTAGGTTCAGTCATCATCTGGAATGCCTCCGGGGGGCCAGGTGGGCCTAGGGGTTGAAGTCACCTGTGCCCAGAGATACACTCCTTAGTTGCCGGAGTGAGGCTTTCAAATCCATGTGTCTCTCCTTTACAGGCCCTCTTTGCTGGCAAATGTATGAGGCTATCCTTCCTATAAGTAGAGGAGTCTCCATAGGGGATGGCAAGGGCTAAACGTAAGGCCGCACAATTTCTTGCGGAAACTTATTTTCTTCCCTAATGGTTCTTTTCCCAGGGGGCCTGCCGAGGGCAATTCCCCAACAGACAATACCCCAGGTACTTTAATAAGGCCAAATTACCTAAAAGCGGGAGTACAAGAAGCTTCACTGTCGGAGGGCCACCCAGTAGTCACCCATCCGTCCACAGACCGGGCCCTGCCACTCAGGCTGGGATAGCTCAGTTTCCAGCAATGTGGCACATTAAGAAAGAATCTAGCAAGAGAAGGAAAACGAGAAAAAATCTATTTTCTCATTAGAGGCAAATGAGAAAGAGTAAGACAACATGTTTCCACGTACAAATAAGATAAAGTACATTGGGACAGAAAGTTCTGAAGGAGAATCTTACAAATTTTCAAAAGAAACAAAAACTAGAAAAGAAAGAGAAATTTTCCACATACCTGGGCTTGTTTCTCTTTTTTCTCTGTCCTCGTTTTTTTAGAGAAATTAATATGCTGGATGGCAATGGAACCAATCACAGGTAGATGACACTTTCGTAGCAATTTGTCTGCTTTCCAAAACGTATTGGAGACTTAAAAACATTTTTACATCTCCTTCTTAAAGAAAAAGTTAAAATGTTACTACTAGCATTTTTAATCACTGAACAGTAAGATAGGTTTCTCAAGGTTCTATGATATTCTAATGATATCATGTATATATGTATAAATATATATTTAAAGTGTAAAATACTCTGCCATCATTTTGGGTATGAAGAAGTGATGTGAAGAAAGATAAATAACCCTCAGCGTGAGGGCAAGTCCACATGCACGGAAATGAAGGTTAAGCTGCTAAAAAGAATGGTCAGTAATAGGCTGTGATGAGTTGAAGTGAGGTACTTTGTATACACATGTAGCAGATGGGGCAGACCCTTCACTGGTAGAGTGTTCAATGATATTTTTCTTCCCCTTCTGCAGAGAAGCAAATAGAGTTTATAGTCAATTTTCAGTTCTCTCATTTGTTTCCTTCTTTTCTACCCAACAACGCTCTTGAATCAAGCAGCTGCCACGCTGCTAACTGGCTTCCCGTCTGAGCTACTCCAAACACAGCCTGCACCGCCTTGCCCGGGTCTGCAGAAAGTCTTTAGAGCCGTTAGGACACAGCGGATCCCTTGTAAGTCATTTGGCCGCTCCTGCTCCCCCTGCATGCCAATTAGTCTGCGGGCTGCTCTTCCTCTGCATCCACTGGAACCACACTCCTGTTTCAGGGATGTCTCAGGAATGAGAGGATGCTGATGCCCACTGTGTGCCATCCACCTGGACCTCACATGTCCTTGGCCAAACCTGCCCGAACCCTTAGAAGATTATTTTCAAATTAAGAAGGATTAAATGTAAATATTTTACAAATTAAGAAAGGTACTAGTTTTATGCCATGATTCAGAAGAGAGATTATAAAGGATTTATTAAGGAAAAACAAGTTTCTGTGAGTTCCAAATGCACCGTTAGCCCCATGCTTTGCCTTTCTCTCAAACTTATGGAGATTGCTCTGCATTATCTTTCTTGTTCCAATACCCCACGTTTAAATGCATTGCCCTACAGTCTCCTGGCTGGCTCAGTCGGTTGAGTGTCAGACTTCGGCTCAAGCCATGAGCTCACGGTTCGTGGGTTTGAGCCTGGGGTTCAGGTCTATGCTGACAGCTCAGAGCCTGGATCCTGCTTCAGATTCTGTGTCTCCCTTGCTTTCTGCCCCTCCCCTGCTCGCACTCTGTCTCTCTCTTTCTCAAAAATGAACAAACATTAAAAAAAATTTTAATGCATTATCCTAGGATCTTAGTGTCATTGGTTTAACTCAACCTGTAAACTGCAAGTGGCACTATATTTCTAACATTCCTGTGATGAAGTAAAGAGGATCAAATAGTTGGATCAGACATGGGAGATATTCAGGGATTTGGGAGCTGGAGGCAGGACTTCACAGAACTGCTGGAATTCTGCACCAGCTCTGGTAAAGTGCTCTCAGTGCACTTTACAAAGCAGCCCTGTTTCGGCCGGCTCGTGTCTGAAAGGCTTTTCACAAGAGGTCACTACTGTGGACCATGACATGGACTTCCCCTCCAACAAACCCTATGTAACAGAGAATCCCCCAATGAATCAGCCTGCTCATTTCAGACTGTTCATCTTACATCACATGGAACCAATGCTATTGTGGGGTGTGGCAGCTGCTTTTGTGTGAAGAACCCCATTACAACCCTCAGGTATTCAGATAGGTTAACAGCTCGATAAAAAGTTTAACTCCCACCATGTGCCCAGCTATAATGAGAGTTATTCTTTTTGCAGCCTTATTTCCTCTTGTGAACTGTTGGACCTTCTCTAAGCCTCCAAACCTCAATAGAGACCAGAACAAAAAGCGATGCTAACAGATGCTGAGCAGGGAAGGATGTCTTCTTGATACAGAGCATACAAAGAACCCCTGGAAATGTTCCTCACCCTTGACCATCCTGACAAGGGGTGCCACCCAGGTGTCATTCTTTTTCTTTTTCCGCTCTGTCTCCTTTTAGCCACTTCTCCCACTCTTTAAAGAAAGGAACACTTCTCATGTATCCTGAATTTAACAATGACCCCCTACCCTGGAAGGTAAAATCCTCCCAGAGTGACAGACAAAAGTACAATTCAGAATATCGGTAATGTCTGGTCAAAGTAGAATAACAGGGACAAGATCTATTTTCCACATGAAACAATCCCCCCCAAAGACAAAATACAGTTTTCAAGATACTGAATATTGGGTGGTGGGGTAGGGGGACAGTGATTTCTGAGAGGTGGGAAACAAAGCAGGCAAGCCCTACAGTTGTTCCAGCTTACTGCCTGAGAGAGTTTCTAGGCTGTGCAGCAGGGAGTAGAAACTGAGGCAGACCTCCTGAGCGGAGAAGATGGAGCTAAGAGTCCAGGTCCAGGGAGACCAGTAGTTCATAGGGCAGAGTGCCAGAGAAGAGGGAGCTGCACAGAGAGAACCCTGGAAACCTACAGAGGGCCCCTTGGAGTATCCAGCAGGCCTGTGAGGAAACTTCTGGAAGTTTGGAAAAGAACCATCAAAACAAGTAGAGGGAACAGTGACTGGTCCTCATGCAGGACTGGGAAAAATGTCTGTTTCCACCAGCCAGGCTGGAAAAACTCACAATTCATGGCGCCCTGGGGAAAGTACTCAGAAAGATCTTGTCTTGGTAGAGAGGAATAATTAGCCTAGAGTAGGCACTGTTCCAGACTTGTCTAACAAATCATAAATGTAAGACCCAAAAGGAGAAAACTATTTCAAGTAATTTTGCTACATCGCAAAACAAAGCTCAAGGGAAGCAATAGAAATACAAAAATTTCCATCAACCAACAAGGTAACATTCATAATGCCTGGCATCCAATCAAGATTACAAGATATGCAAAGAGGCAAGAGAACACAGCTCATAATGAGGAGACTAGTCAGTCAATGGAAACCAACCCAGAACTTACCCAGATATTAGAATTAACAGAGGAGGACATTAAAACACTTCTACCTATCAAAAGTTGTATAAGCCTTTTCCTAGCAACTTTATTCATAATAGCTAAAACTGGAAGCCATCCAAATGTCCATTAACAGGAATACAGGTAAACAGGCTGCTTAGCAAAAAAAAAAAAAAAAAATTGTTGTCCAAGAGATGCAACAATTTTAATGAATTTCAAAAACATTTTGCTCAGTGAAAAAAGCCAAACATAAAAAACTACACAGCATACGATGATTTTGCTTATTTGAAATTCTCTAATAGGTAAAATTAGTCTATGATGATAGAAGTTAGATCAGTGGTTGCCTCTGGGATGGAGGGAGGGTCAACTGAGAAAGAAGACAGGAAACTTTTAGGGACCAAATATTTTCTATATTGATAGTAATGTGAGTTACAGGGGTGTATGCATTGTAACAACGGATCCAACTGTACAAATTGTGCATTTCATGCAATAAAAATTCATGTTAGAATTTTAAGAATCCAATAGAAAATAGGCACTTGATGTTTAAAAGCAAGTCAAATAGCCAATAATAAACATACAAAAATATTCTTGGTATCATTAGAATTCAGAAAAAAATAAAGTCATGGTGAGAACACCATTTTGCAGCCTCCAAATTGCTGATATTTTAGAATGTGACAATATTATGCTCCATTTGATCACATCTCTACTGATGCAATGTATATTGGTACATGTACTTGGGGAAGCATTTTGGTTTACCAAGTGATGTTGACGAAATGCATTCCTTGTGCCCTAAAATGCACTTCTAGGAATATTTCTGAAAAAAGTCTTGAGCATCAGAGACTGTAAATCTTGTTGCCAACAGCATTGTCTGTTATAGGAAAAACTCAGGAAACCTACATGTTCAGTTCTAGGACTACAGATAAATAGTAGTGTAGCCATACATTTGTTGTATATATTCACATGAACTGGAATTTAATGCATTTCAGCTACGTGAATCACATAGATAAATTGCACGGGTACAGTGTTGAGTGAGGAAAGCAGTCTCCAAAGAAAACTTACAGTATGTTTCCATCTATATGTAGATTCCAAATCATGCAAAATTAAATTACGATTGGCCCCTGAACATTGCAGGGGGTAGGGGCACTGAGCTTCTGCACAGTTCAAAATGCTAATATAATTTTTGACTCCCCCCAAACTTAGCATTTAATAAATAGCCTATTGTTGACCAGAAACCTTAGCAATAACATAAGCATTTGATTAACATGTATTTTATATGTTATGTGTATTACATACTGTGTCCTTACAATAAAATAAGCTAGAGAAAAGTGTTATTAAGAAAATCATAAGAAAGAGAAAGTACATTTATCATACCGTACTGTATTTGTTCAAAAAAATTCTCATATGAGTGGGCCCATGCAGTTCAAATATATGTTGTTCAAGGGTCAACTGTGTGTGTTGTTTAGAGGTATAGACACGTGGCTAAACCATAAAGACAAAAAAGAGAATAATTAACTTAATTCTAAACCATGAGTTTCAGAAGGAGATTAAGTGTAAGGAGGGGTGAGGTCCCTGGGTGGCTCGGTCCGTGAAGCGTCTGACTCTTGGTTTCAGCTCAGGTCATGATCTGGTAGTTTTGTGAGTTTGAGCCCCACGTCAGGCTCAGCGTTGGCAGCACGGAGCCTGCTTGGAATTCTCTGTTTCCTCTCTCTCTGACTCTTCCCTACTTGTGCTGTCTCTGTCTCTCTCAAAATAAATAAATAAACTTTTTAAAAATTAAAAAAAAAAAGTGAAAGGGGCATATAATACAAAAGTGTTTACTATATTGTCCTTCTACTAAATTCTACTAAATACATGTTTATACATGTTCTACTAAAATTCTTTCTTGTGCAGTTAATATCTAATACAAAATTTAAAATACAGTGAACAAAAATAATATAGAAGGGTAAACCAAAGAATGTGACCAAAGATCAAAGATGTCATTTTTTTATTATCAAATGACAACCTAAAAATCTGTATAAAACTCAGTTGTAAATCTGCCAAGTTCTTAATGTGAACATTTCTCACTTAGAATTATAAGATCACCGTGCAATAAAGGCAGAACAGAAAGACTGAGTGAGTAATGTTGTTTATAAAACAATGCATCCAGATAAATGTCAAGATACTATGAAAAGTATTATTTGTTCCTAGCTCATAATTAATTGAATGCCCTGTGGAAGTGAGAGGCTCTAGTATAAAGGTTTTTGTCATTTCTATAAAGATGTTCATTTTATCTTCTATTTCACAAGCTAATTATGTGCAGTAGAATTCATCTTCTTTGTATGTTTCAGATTCATCAGAAGTGCTGGTGGAAAAAACATATAAGATCCTGGGTTTTTTTTAATAGACTTAAGGTTTTTTAGTGCAATTTTAAGTCTACAGCAAAATTGAGTGGAAGATATAGAGTTTTCCCATACAACCTCTGCCCCCACCATACACACATAGCCTCTCCCATTATCAACATCCCCTGCCAGACTGGTACATTTGTTGCAACTGATGAACCTACACTGATACATCGTTATCACTCAGAGTTCATATTTTAAAAGGTATCATTAAAAAAAATTAATAGTCAAACCCCAATTTTTTCCTTTTTCTGGAAATATTAATGCATCCTCAGTGCATGCATGTCTATAAACATGCTAGTGATGTCTGGAGGAAGTGCATCTGAATCAGAGCAACAGGATGACTATAGAAGGAGATGGATTCCATTCTGAGTTCCTTAATTTTTTGCAAGACCAAAGAAGTCTTCATATACAGACCTATCTAGACCCAGGATTCCGTGGCCTGAGTTACCAAGTATTGGTCCAAAAGGAAGAGAAAGACCATCCGCCATGTTCTGGTTCATCTAACACTGCTTCAGAAACCACAGTGCAGTTCCTGCCCCACAAGCCTGGGGGCGCTGCTGCTTGCTTTGGGGCTGCTAGGCCAGGGTTGGGTAGAGTATAGCAGGTGAGGCCTGGGAGGAAGGCAGTCTATTTTGTAAAACTGCCCCAGTTTTCTTTTCCTTTCTTCTCTTTTCTTTCTTTTTAAATGTTTACTTATTCTTTGAGACAGAGAGAGACAAAGCATGAGCAGGGAAAGGGCAGGGAGAGGGAGACACAGAATCTGAAACAGGTTCCAGGCTCTGAGCTGTCAGCACAGAGCCTGACATGGAGCTTGAACTCACGAACCGTGAAATCATGACCTGAGCCAAAGTTGGATGCTTAACCAATTGAGCCATCCAGGTGCCCCAACTGCCTCAGTTTTCTGGGGTAAGTGATCAACATAATCTATTAAGTAAATGAACCTGCAAGCTGTTTTTTAAGAGTCAGAAGTTCTCACCTTACAAAGGCTCAGCCTTTGTTACATCTATTGCAGTTGAGAGCAAGTTATGCAAAGTGAAAAATTTAATCTGCTTCTTTATTTCAAATTTTTTGTTAATTACATTTGACTTAAGTTTCAAAGATATTCATAGAGAGGAATTCAGATTGCAGAGGGAGAATAGAAAACAACCGAATGTCTGCGTGGTTCAGTCAGTCAAGCCGTCTGACTTTGGCTCAGGTCATGATCTCACAGTTCAGTTCATGAGTTCCAGCCCCACATCAGTCTCTCTGCTCTCAGCACAGAGCCTGCTTCCAATCCTCTGTCTCCCACTTTTTCTGCTCTTCTCCCACTTGCTCACGTGCTCTCTCTTTCTTAAAAATAAACATTTTTTTAAAAAAAGAAAATGACGAAAAGCTCATTTGCAAAACAATTTCCTCAGTTTATTTAACCACTGTGAGAGTCTGTATCATTATGGTGTGCAGTTTGGCTGCATTGGGTATCTATGTAAAAATATTACTTTCTATATTCAACCCAGGAGCTCCAGTAATGTGCTGACTTAGAGAAAGAAGACCTTCCTGACATTCAACTCTCCATACAAGCTTCAACTACGCACATGCCACGAAAACTAAATTGTGTAAAAAACAAGAAACATGGCAGTTCAGTTTTATAGAATTTGGTGGACAGAACAGACTTTGGAAAGCATCCAGAGATGTTGACCCATCCCCACTTTATGGATGAGAAAAACAAAGATCAAGAAATATATAATCTCTGACCCAAGTCATTCAGGAAGCCAGGATCATCATGAAAATGGGTAGAAGGCCACCACTTTTTTCTCCATCCTGTGTTGCCTCTCTTTCTTTGCCTCTAGCACAACTCAGAGATATTTATTCTCTATGTCACTAGCTTTCAAAAGAGCAAATCAAACCAGTGCTTTGACAATGTTCAGATATTTCAGAAACAAAAATGTGGAACATTGATGCATGCTTTAATTAAAAGACATTCTATTCTTTTAGTCTTCAACCGTGATCACACCTGTATTTTCTGCTTAAATAAAGATTCAGCTCTCTGCAGTGTTTGCCTGTCTCCTAGAGCTGTAAATGGCATGATTTAATGAAGTATCATGGGATAGAAACAATCTTCCTTGGGGAAAAGTACATAATACCTCATTGACTTTACTGAAAACCAAAATTACTGTTATCAAGTCAAACAACCTTTTCATGCAAAAATATTTATCCATCATATTTTAGTATAGTTTATAATTCTTTTCAGAGTTGGACATGAGGAAAAGAAAGTCAATGCAAAGTACAACAAATAAAAATCTATGATAAGGACATAACTGGCAGATATGTAACAATCTACTGGTCAATAACTACAATATATTGGTTATTCATTAGACACAAAGTATAATTGCAGCCCTTAATGTAAGACACAAACATTAATCCTTTCCTTTATCCAACTAAGACTGGAGGTGTGTGTGTGTGTGTGTGTGTGTGTGTGTGTGTTATGAATTTTCTTCATTCTTTCCCCATTCCTTCAAAATCCATACTTATGTTCTTTTTATTCACCAATATGTATGAAGATTAAATATTTAAGAAAACATTTCTAATGTCTGTTTTCTCATAGAAACGGCTGCTGAGGAGAATTCCAAAAACAATATGCATTTTCTAACATATATAAATAATGATGGCAATGATTTGCATAGTTGTGAAAAATATTTAAAAATTGTAAAATCTGTACACAAGAAACATATCTTCCTATATGGTTATAAAACTCATCTCTCAAAAGTTTAATAAATTATGTTTATGTTTGTTTTTGATTTTTGACCTGATTGTTTATTTAACAGATGCTTCTTTACCAATTGGGACTCAAATATATTAAAAAGGGTATTTGAAAGAAGTCAACTTGTAGTCTTATAAATACTTAGATGGAAGAAAGTGGGAAAGGAGGTGTATATGTGTATTCGTGGTGTTATTTTATTTTTAATTTTTTTTTAACGTTTATTTATTTTTGAGACAGAGAGAGACAGAGCATGAACGGGGGAGGGGCAGAGAGAGAGGGAGACACAGAATCGGAAGCAGGCTCCAGGCTCTGAGCCATCAGCCCAGAGCCTGACACGGGGCTCGAACTCACGGACCGCGAGATCGTGACCTGAGCTGAAGTCGGACGCTTAACCGACTGAGCCACCCAGGCGCCCCTCGTGGTGTTATTTTAAATAAGAATTGAAAATTAGTAGTGTGGATAGGTAGAAACAAATTTATAGGCCTCTGTGTGACTGGTTAAAAGAAATAACAACGTTCATGGATTAGGAGCATTTCTGGTTAGAGTCAATAAACTACGTCATTCTAAGTCGCTCAACGCTCATGGCTCTTTATCAACCTCAGCTTGTTAGAACCAGTTGGGATGCAATAGAATGTTCACTTTTGCTATCTTCCATGAATAGACTGCTTTGAGTCAAAATTTCCTTTTATATACGGTAGCTATGACAATGATCATAATAGTGATAATGATGGTAATTATGATCATGATATTTGCTACTGGATTGTAAAGTAGCTTTTAAATTATTTATATTTGTCCAATCTTGTTTTCTGTCTGCTGGACAAAATGAACTTCCAAACTCTTAATGATTTATTTTTACTTTTCAAGCACGTATGTTTTATGGACTTGGTCATATCATTATATAAGGAACAGCACAAGACAATGTTCAATTCGTGTGCCGTTTAATTTTCAGAAATACAAACTAGAGTTTGCATCAAGTTATTTGAGATCACAAGGTGTACTGTTTGGTGTAGAATGATGTTCTCAGGAAAGAAATATTTCCATATAGAAATATGGAAAAATCCAGAATATAGATCTAGAATATAGAATATAGAAAAATCTTTATCTATCATAATCTCCACAACCTCTCAGAGAGCTACCTTTAAAAAAAAAAAGAGAAGGGAAAATAAAAATAAAGACATGAAGGAAAAATGGAAAGAGAAGGGAAAAGAAGAAAGGGAAAAAGAGGAAAAAAAAGAAACCAAGATCTGGGCATCATCAGTGTTAACTACAAAGCAAGATAACTACAAAGTAAATTCCCCAAATTTGGCCTAAGAGCCCTATTTGTGTTCTGCCAAAGAAATGAGAGAAGTTTGGTGGTCTTGACATCACAGCTATTCAGGCCAGAGGTTGAGAATTCCATATGCTGACTGTCTGGTGGATGGAAGAGCCCAGAACAGAGGCCTGGAATACTCTGCCAAGGGCCATTTATGACAATAACTGAATCGTATGCCAGTGGGAAATACTTACGTGCTGACAGTTTTCTCTTTCAACATATATGCCCCTGGGCATCCCGTTGAAAAGCAGATTTGTCCATACCAGCAGCTCTTAAGCTTTCTGCTCTTTCCTGTAAGCTCTTAAAAATTATTGAGAACCTAAAGAGCATTTATTTTTGTGGCTCGTATGTCAATATTTGTCATATTAGAAATTTAAACAGGGATATTAAAATATTTATTAAATCACTTAACAATAAATAGTATTAGCAACCCATTTTCCAACTACATACCCATGCAGATATGTAGTTGGAAAAGAGACAAGTATTTTAGTGGCTTTTTAAGATAATCGTGGATTTTTTTCTTTGATATACACCAAGACTGGAAAAGTGGTCATTTCTTAAAGGTTAGTTACAATTTGGACTCTGAAACTTTATCAAATGAACCATTAGTGTCCTATTACATTAAAATAATCGATCTATCTTACACTTTCAGTAGATCTCTTACCAATGCGTGATTTTGTTACATCATGCTTTGGTTATTTGTAAATTATTGGTTCACTGAGTTATGCAGATACTCTAAATCATGACCCATTTCATTATATGATACCAAAGTCATATTCATTAATATGCAACCTATCTCATCATAAAAGATGTATGTATTAGGAAGCTCGTAGTACAGATATACATTTTCCAAAATTCTGATTTTCACTTGAAAACAATTTTTACCTTGGGTGGCAAATATCATCACTTCTTTCTATTGTAACTCACTTCATTTTCAAGAAAATGCTTCCCAAATTCTCAAATCTAAAAAAAAAAAATGTGTCTGTCAGTCATTCATTCAAGGAAAAATGATATGCCCTTAAAAAAGCAGCTAGTTTAGTTGTAACCCAAGTGATCACATACATGCTTTTCTTTAAAACAACCATCTTACTTTGGTATATGGCAGAAATGATTCATGTGTACATCCCATTTCGTCACACAAAATCCTAAGAAGAAATTTACTCAAGGGGTAAAGATTTAATAAAATCAGTATTTTTTGCTGCTTTCTCATGGGCTGTGAGTACCTGGCAATGAAGAAATATAATGACTAGTAGGTCATTTTGGTGCCCCTGCCTTGATTTGGGATAAGGTCCAGCAGTTTTAAGCACCGATGCCTTTGCACAATCAGTTGCAAATGTCAACATGGTGAAAATGCATATAATCTCTTAGGATTACAATGAAAATAGCTTTGACCCTGTGATCACATTGAAAGGATCTCGGGGACCCCCGGGGTCTGATGGACCACATTTTGAGAATCTCAGGTATATTTTGAGAAAAGAAAGAACTTATCATCCACTAACTGAAATTCACTTGATGGAATGAAGATGCCAAGGCACCAGTTCTCAATCAACATTAAGCAAAATGATCTAGGGACATCCGCAGCTAGGCACCCTACCAATTGACATCCAGATTTAAAATTAAAATTTTGCTTCTTAGCATGTGATTTATTTGGAAGAAGTTTTTAGTGCTAAGTTCTGGAAGAAGCCAAGAAGCATTTTATTGTCATGATCCATTTTAGTGTTGAGCTCTGTTCAAGCACTAAAGCAGATTTTAGTAAGCTTGCAGGTGAACACATCAAGGTAACATCAAAGTAATCTTTCTTCTACTATATACTCTGGAGTTTGGCTTGGAAAAAGATAGCAATAATCTCCACTAATGGTTAGAAAATACTAACAATGATTTTAAAAACATAAAACTTCTCTCAATGTTCTTAGCTTCAAAAAGGAATACTTTTCTGGTAATCTCTATATTTCTATTAAGGCACTATAAAGGAAATTGAGAATTCATCTTGGATAAATTAATTAACCTAAGGGACATTAAAGTCAGGAGAGCTCTACAGGACAAAACCTGGTTGCCTATGGCATTCCTTGAAGGAACAAAGATCATTATTAAGGAGCCTAGCAACACCAAACTAATACAAACAAATTTTTAAAGCTTTATAGCAATCCCCACCATTTCTATCTCACCTATCACAAAATAAGGCCATCTGGTTACCCTTCCCGGTAAAATATTTCATTTACTCACTTCCCTCTGGCAGTGTTTTAACATGCATCAAGTATGCTCAAGCTCCAGTAACACCAAAGGCTAACCAAGTGTTAGTGATATGGAAAAATTATGTATAAGATGGCTGACAGGACTGATAGGGGAATTCCAGTCCCTGTCCAAAGACTCCCCTTCTGGGTTCTTCCTGCTCCGCTTGCCACGTATGCCAAATTACTACTAATGCAGAAGTAAGACTACAGATTGTCCCCCATGTTTGTGCTTTGGGCTCAGACCTCTGGGGAGCGATCTCCTCTGAGCCCACCAATGTAAAATAAACCTCCTGCCTTCCAAGATCTCCGAGTGCCAGTTGGTTCTTCCGCTTGGTGATCCAGACCAGGTTCCGTAACATTAGCAGAAGCAATTTTCACTTCACTATATTTAAAAAATACATATTTCATAAACGATGTAAAAACTTTGGATGCATATGGAACTGAAAATCAGAAAAGACATGAAGAAATTGGAAGCATATTCAGATGATAAGATCATTAGTGTAATAATATATAACATTGTTTTAATAACACATTTTTTACAGTAATTATGATAGTGGGTTTAGTATCAAACACTGCTTGGAAGTTACTCTTCCCTCAGGTCACAGCATCTTCAGTGGCTCTAGGGAGTAAAGTACTCTAGGGAGTAAAGTTGCAAAGGTCTTACTGTAGCCATCATCAACAGAAGAACAAACTATTTCTACCACTTAAGAAGAGGAAGAATCCCATAACCATCTGTGGCTTAGCACATTACCAAACAAAGAAAATTCAGAGGGAAGTGCAGAAAAATAAGAACTCTTACAAATATTGGACATAACCTTTATAATAAAATATTAAATTATATCCACTGTCATGAGGTGTGGCCTGAGTTAGGAAAAGTATGTAAATAATCAGCCAATCCATTTGTTAGGATGTCCTTGGAACTATAGTAGAGGGAAGGGCCATCTTGCCAGCGCAACCCAATGAAAAGCCCCTAGTAGTGTGACAGAACGAATTGGAGGTCAACCAATCACCGAGCGACAGCACAACCTGACGCGAAAAAGGCCCACCCTGATCTAAACCCAGAACCGCTGCAGCTTAAAAACCCCATCCCACCAAACCTGGGTGCGACTTCCCTGACTCCTCTCTCTCTCTCCCTGGGTCACAGAACCTTGCCTGAGACCTTAGTTCCCAAATAAAGCCTTTGATTGCTAAAATTTTTTAGCCTCTGACTCCTATCTTTACCCTGCCTTACGCCTGACCCTAACACCATTGGCTTAAATTTTTATCAAGATATTTAAAATGATGGGGTTGCGGCAGTTTTAAAACATGGCCATAAATTCTCTGATGCACCTTCTACTGAGAGGTGGAGTCTCTCTTTCCCTTGAATTTCAGGGAGCTTGAAGTTGCTTCACCCAATGCAGGACAGCTGAGGTGATGTTATGGGATTTCTGAGACTGAGGTTTCCACTTTGTTCCCAGGGAATATTTGTTCTTGGGAGTCTTGAGCCACCAAGAGAGAAGTCTAGCTGTCCTGTAATGCAGCTCCAGAGAGACCACATGTAGGCTTTCAGCTTGACAGTCCAGCTAACTAGTCTCCAGTATCACAGCCCCAGTGCTGAATGTGGCAGTGAAGTGTCTTAGAAGTGGATCTTCCAGCCCTAGTTCCTCAAGTGCCCTCTATGATGCGGGTGCTTAAGGCAAGCTGACAGGCTGCTCCCTACCCGCCCCCCCCCCCAGCACCAACCAGGTGGGATACGTGTGGGATACGTGTGATATTCCTCGGGCACTCCTCCCTGCCAAAGAACAAATAAAAGGAGGAAAACAAATGGTTAACTGATAAAGATCACAGTCCTGCAGGGCCTAAGTCTCCATCACCGCTCCATAGTGACGTGGGACACAAAGGCAGAAGGAAATGGCAGATAGAACTAAATTTCCTTATAACCTGCAGCCCACTGACAAATATTTGAGGTGGGCAGAGTAAAATGTTTCTCCAGGAACTCCCTGCTGTCTTAATGCTAATGATTTACTAGAGGGAAAAACTATCTTAGCTTGACAATAGCTAGGCCTCCAGTATCCTGTGAGTCTTCTTTAGCATATGAAAATCTCACTGAAAACTTCCCCTGGACTTTAGCTCCTCCAACCCCGTAGTATATATCCAGTCTCTGCTCAAGGTCCTGGGGCAGCTCTTTCTGCCTATGGGCCCTGTCCCGTGCTTCAATAAAATCACCTTTCTGCACCAAAGATGTCTTCAAGAATTCTTTCTTGGCCTTCAGCTCTGGACCCCACGAACCCCACTGTCACCCCCAAAAAACCTCATCATCTAGACATACAAGTCACACCAGCTGAGGCTGCAACCGACAATGGAGCTGAGAACAGCTCCCCCACTGTGCCTTTTGTCAATTCCTAGCCCATGAACATTATAACAATGGTTGTTGCTTTATGACCACTACGTTTTGGATGGCTTGTTACTTAGCAGTAGATGACTGAAGGTGGGGTGTGGTATCTTTTGGATGAATATGAGCCCATAAATTTCACTTGTAACTGGTGGTTCCACTTTCTCCATGATTCAGTTCTCCACACTTCAAAGGCAGAAGTGGAATGAGATTGAGAATGGCCTGAAATCAATCAACAGGAAAGGTGTCTAAAATCTCAGTGAGTTTCTCTCAAAACTGATCTGCTGTTGGTTATAATGACTTGATCTACTCAGAGCACCAACTGTGTGCAACACAAAGCTCAGAAGTCCACGTCAGGACTTTAAGCAAGATAGGAATTGTTTGCAGTGGTTCTTACTTTGTGAGATGGAAGTGCAATGCAAGGTCTTTGAAAATGAAACATTAAAATGACACTTAAAAGACTGGTTAATCATTCCAACAGTGAAGGTCATAATATTTATATGCCTCCTTAAATCCCCTGAATTTTAAATACTCCATGGTTTTAATTTAATGTCCAACATGACACTGTTCTCTACTCCCAAACCTGTCTTAATTTCTTGATTTACTTGCCTACATGTAAAGGCAATTACAAGAAAGACTTTTAAGATCCACTTAAAGTGATCACTTAGAGGGAAAAATCTAAGCCATGCCTCATCCACAAAAGGTAGAAAACCTTGAACAAAAGCATCATGATCACCGCAAAGTTTCATGAGGGCAGGGTTTTGTTTTGTGGTCTGATAGCAGCAGTCAGCACTTACAATAGTGCTTAGCATGTAGTAGGTGGTCAATAATACTTACTGAATAAACGACTAAACATGACAGACCCTGTAGGTAAGCTACTACGGAAAACAGAAGAGATGAAATGTCCACAAATTCTGAGTCAAAATTGTCCTTAGTACATATTTTGGTCACTATTGAGTGAAAAGAAAATCAGTCAAGACACTATATGTATACAACATATTATTATGTGTCATTAATATATTATGCATATATTATATTTGCATATTATAGAAAAGTGAATATAATATATTCATATATTATATATGAATTATAACATATAAATTATATACAATATAATACAATTCTCACATGTAATTATATACTTGTATATATGTGAATATATTTATAATATATGAAGTATATATATAACATGAAATATATGAAATAATATAAAAATATGTGAATATTTATATAATATTCATTATATATATAAAATGAAGATAATATTTCATGTAGAAATCACTGAGCTTTGTAATGTAAAAGGGAAAAGCTGTGGGCATGAATTTAGCATTTTGGATAGGATGAGTAAAGAGTGTAAAATGTGAAATAATACACTGAAAAGGCCAAATACACTTAAATGTGGTCTGATTGAAGACAGGGCTGTATATCTTTGCCCCAATGTTTCCATAACGTATTAATAATGATTTTCTTGAAGATAGTCATTAAGTGGCATGTAGATCTAGGCAACTAAAGAAACAGTATTTAGCAGGAAAAATTGTTTCCCTTATGTTTGGTGACTTGTTTCAGATTTGTTGGCGATTTTGTCTCAGCCTTGTACCAATGCCCCGGTACAAATTCAGGAGGTTATCTGTCACAAACAGCTTTCAAAGTTACACAACAACAAAATCCCCACACGACCTCATCCTCAGCTTGTGAGATGTGGATACAGCACTGTTTCAAACAGAAGCACCCTCAGGAGTAGCAATCATGCCCCTGCTGCTGGTGAGGGAGATGATGGCTACCCGTGTGCTAAGTGTTTATCCCATGTGCTATCACCTCGTGCAATCCTCATACCCACTCTGTAGGGAAGCTATTGTTAGTATTGTTATCGGCATCCCCATTTTGAGAACAGTAAACAAGAGACTGGGAAAGGCTAAGCAACTTGCCCAATATCCAGTATATTGTGGAACAAGATTCAAACCCTAGTCTGTCTGACTGCAGACTCAAAGGTCTTAGGTCCTAGACTGTATTACCTCTTAGAAGTTTTATTAAGCTGGGGCACCTGGGACTCAGTCGGTTAAGCGTCCGACTTTGGCTCAGATCATGATCTCACAGTTTGTGAGTCTGAGGCCCCTGTCAGGCTCTGTGCTGACAGCTCGGAGCCTGGAGCCTCCTTTAGTTTCTGTGTCTCCCTTTCTCTTTGCCCCTCCCTCGTTCACGCTTTTTTTCTCTCTCTCAAAAAATAAACATTTTAAAAAAAGTTAAAAAAAAGTTTTATTAAGCTTATCTAACCCACATCCTACTCCAAAAATACAAGCATAGTTCTCCTCAAATAATTTTAATACTGAGTACATAACTGCATTAAAAAAAAAAAAAGATAGCTTCCTTTTCAAAAGAGGAAAAGCCGCCCTCCTCACTCAAACACGTCAACTTGGTAAACATCTGGCCCTCTTCAGCAGGGCTGTGGCATGCTGTCCAGTCAGGCACACTTTCTCTCTAAATTAGCCCGGTGCTTAGAGATTTAAACAACAACAACAACAACAACAACAACAAACAAACAAACAAAAATAAGGAAAGACTAACCTATTAATGTCATTCATCTCAGTGTGTTAGCAAAAATACCCTACCTAGAAGTCCATCAAGAAAGATTTAGTGGCACTTTTAGTGGACACAAAAATGGTCCCAAGAAGCTCCTCACCCTTGACTGTTTAACTAGAGGCCAGTCACATATATAAGTGAGAAAAGGGCTGACTTACTGGGCTGAGCCCTTCTGTGGACTCGACTCCACATGGGCACAGCACATGGGTAAAGCCTATAAGTTCAGGAGTCCGACAGACTGGGTTCCAGTCTGACTACCACTTTTAATAACCTTGCGTATGTGGGCAATATTGTTCAATCTGTCAGATCCTCAGTTTCCTTTAGGAAAAATGGCAAATATATGTTACAGAACCTGGCCTGGACCAGCAGGCAGAAGAACCAGGTGGCACTCCGAGATCGTGGAAGGCAGGAGGTTTATTTTACACCGGCAGGCTCAGAGGAGATCACTCCCCAGAGGTCTGAGCCCGAGCATGAGCAGAGAGGACAATTTATAGTCTGTTCAGGCACAGCAAGCAGGGTGGGAAGAAAAACCCGGGAGCGGAGCCTTGGGGCAGGGACTGGAATTCCCTGATCAGTCCTGTCACCATGTTATAACAGATTTTTCCCTATCAATATTATCTGATGGAATTTTGGAGTGGTGGTGGGGGTTCAGAGCTGATGGCCAAGAAAGAATTCTTGAGACGTGTTTTGTGCAAAAAGGCGATTTTATTAAAGTATGGGGACAGGACCCGTGGGCGGAAAGAGCTGCGCTGGGATTATGAAGAGTGACTGGCTATATATACTGTGGAATTGGGGGAGATAAAGGCAAAAGGGAGGCCTCAAAAAAGACTTTTATATGCTAAAGAGGACTCACAAGATAATGGAAGCCTAGCTATTGTCAGGCTAAGGTTGTTTTTTCTCTAGCAAAGCATTAACATTAAGACAGTAGGGAGTTCCTGGAAGAATGTTTCACTCTGTATTTGCCTCAAGTATTTGCCAATGGGCTGCAGGCTATAAGGAAATTTAATTTTACCTGCCATTTCCTTCTTGCCTTTGTTCATTATGGAGGGGAGGGTGATGTTGGGGCTCCAGAAAACTGAGTCCATAGGTTTTTGGAGATTAGGCTATTGGTAAGATTGCCTTTTTCTTGTAATTTACTAAGAGATTTGTAACCTGATGGAGACTCACATCCTTCGTGTCTGTGATCTTTATCAGTTAACCATTTGTTTTCTCCTCTTAGCTTTAGGGCAACCAGGAACGCCTGAGGAATATCACACAGATCCCAAGGTGTGTGTGTGTCTGGGGAGGGGGGTTGGTGTTTGCTGGTGTCAGCTTGCCTTATGCTCTCTCATCATTACCTACCCCAAGGATTGTCCCATTTAAAACATAAAAATATCAGAGACCCAATCAATACTGATTTTGAAGTTTTAGATCAACATTTGAAGTTTAGATAAACATTGAATATTTTTTAAAAATATAAGTATGTTCCAAACATTGTGTGAGTCATACCGATTTTTTTGCTATCTGAAATTAAAATTTAATTGGGTGTCCTGTATTTTATTTGGCAATTCTACCTTAAATGACCATTGTGATGGTTGAGTGAGATAACAGATGTGAGGTGCTGGCCCACTTCCTGGTACATAACGGACGAATAACAGATGTTACCTTCTTTTCTCCAGTGGAAGAAACTTACACCATTAATTATCCTTTCACGGACCAGCTTCCTCATCTCTCTTCTCTAGAGTTATCTTTTCTGTGACTGAAAACATTCAGGCCTCCCTTATCTGTTAAATTTATTATTAAAAAATTAAAATTTGCTATCTCTGCTAGTTAGCATGTTACTTCTCCACATTCCTTCATTGCTAAATTTACTGAAAGTCTTCAACACTCAGTTCCAATATTTCCTTACCACCCACTCTGTCATTTATTCATTTCAAAAGTAAATGAGGAGCACCCACCATTTGCCAGGCACTGGGGATCCAACTATGAGCAAACACTGAAATCGTCCCTGCTCCTGCAGTGTGCATCATCTCCCTGAAGTCTGACATCCGTCCCACCATTCTCCCAAAATTACAACACTGACAGTCATGAATGCTCTTCTAATTTCTCATTTACCTCCTCCATTACCCTTCTAAATAATCAATCCCTATTTCTGTCTCAGGGATCTCATGCCTCCTGTGACGGTAGCCTCCCCTAATCTACCCCCATAAATCCCTCCTTTAGTCTTTCTATTTCAGTAAATAGCTTCTCCATCCACCCTGTTGCTCAAGCTAGAGGGTTGCTCTCTGTCTCCACCTCATCCCATTGTTAGCAGGTCCTATTGACCCTATATCCAAAATATACCCCTACGCACACCATACTTGTGGAAGCAGTAGGTTGTACACCTGAACCTAATGTAATATTATGTGTCAACTATACTTAAATATATATATATATATATATATATATATATATATATATGTAAAACAAAACCCAAAATATATCTCTAACTGTCCATAACCCTTCATTGCCTTCATTTCCACCTCCGTTCAAGATTCTTTCCCCTTTCACTAGATGGTGTAACTGCCTCTTAACTGGGCTGACCACTTCTCAAAGTAGACAGACTGAATTTTGGGAGAGCAAATCTGAAGAACAACACAAAACAAAACAACAAAAAACCTCCAAAGTCTCCCCATTTCACTCAGAGTAATTCAATGCTTTCACAGCTAAAATGGCCATTCATTTTCTGGTCCCTGTCTCTCTCTGACTTCACCCCTTTTGCTCTCCACTTGCTCATTGCTCTCGAGCCTGGGACCCTCTGACAAGTCCTTACAGGGCTGCTCCTCCCCTTACTCAGGCCTCAGCTCAGACCTCACCTGCTCAGGGAGGCCTGCCGTGACCAGCCATGCTGATCCATCATTCTCCATCCATCCTGTTTCCCCCTCTCCAGGGCGCTGACATTGCTCCTTCATTGTTGGCTATTTAGTGTCTGTCTTCCTCTGCTGGAAGGGAAGGTAGACAAAGGTAAGGACCTTGTCTTGTTTATTCACCAGGACATCTCTGGTGCCTGAAACATGACAGCCACATGGGAGATGCACAGTTAATGTTTACTGATGAACAAATGAATGAATAAGGCAAGAGCCAAAAACAGGCAAAGATGAGAATAATTGGAAACAAGATCATTGGAAAGAGAGAGTTTCTGTACAGAAGTAACTTGAAGTGTTGAAGTACTGATGCTATAAACAGGATTTCCATATTCGTTAAAGGTTTTATTTGTCCAATGATTTGAGCTGTTTTAGAGTCAGTCTTGATGAGGGAGCATAAGGCAAGCTGAGGGCAAAGAACAGGCTAACAGCAGCCACTCCCCCCACCCCGGGTGGGATGTGTGTGATATTCCCCAGACACTCCTGGCTGCCCAAGAACAAAGGAAAGGAAAGGAAAACAAATGGTTGACTGATAGAGATCACAGTCATGAAGACAGGAGTCTCCTTCAGTTTACAGATAACTTAGTAAACTGCAAGAAAAAGGCAATCTTATCCATAGCCGAATCTCCAGAAACCTCTAGACTCTTGTTTCCTGAAGCCCTAATATCATCCTCATCAAGATGTAAGGGGGTTTAAGTGCTTGCCATGGCGATATGGAAACAAAGGCAAATGAAAAATTAAGTTCCCTTACTGCCTACAGTCCATTGACAAGTCTTTGAAACAGGCAGAGTGACCTTCTTCTAGGAGCTCAGCTGCCTCAGATGAGGACACTTTGCTAGAGGCAAAAGAGAATCTTGGCTTAATATTATTTTGACCTCCCAGGATCCTGTGAATCTCCTTAAACACATAAAAATTCCTTTGCAAACCCCCTTTATCGTTAACCCCCAAGTATATGTTGGCAATTATACTCCAAGCATATGGCCCCTGATATACATCTGAAGGGTCTCATGACTGAGGTTTTCCTAAATGATAATAAATGACATTTTCCTAATAACAGCTAGCCCCTCAAGGTCCTGGAAACCTTGCTTCCAAAATTTCTTAGAGACTTATGCTGCCCCTGACCCCCTCCCAACCTGAGGGTATATAATCAGTCACTCTTCACAAACCCAGAGCAGCTCTTCCTGCCCACAGGTCCTGTCTCCGTGCTTTAATAAAATCACCTTTTTTGCACCAAAGATGTCTCCAAGAATTATTTCCTGGCTGTCAGCTCCCAACCCCCACCAGAACTCCAAACCTCATCAGCCTCATTTAGAAAGTGCCTGTGTTGATAAATCCATGTTAATACTCAGTTGGGTCAGATTAAGGGGGGAAAATGGCCATAAAGGCTTAAGAAAATTCTGAGGTAAAGCATTTCCTTGCTTCTTCCAAACAACTCTGAGAGGGAGGTCCCCTGGGCTACCTTCAATATTTGTGCTGCAATAAATTCCTGTCACACACAAGGAGCAGGGAGAAACAGCAGGAAGAAGGTAGACCATTTTCCTTCCCCTAGAAAGTCAAGGGGGGCCTACGGTCTGATGCCTGGGGCTCTTCCACCAGGAAAGCCACAGATGTTTGCTCTTCTTAATTGAGGCTTCACATTGAGTTTAATTTCCACTGCAGCAGGAAGAGGGCTAGTAGCAAGCTCTCCCCAGCTGAGGGACTGGTGAGACAGCTGCTTGAGGCCTGGTACACAGCAGAAGTCAGCTACCACTAGGAGGGGGTCAGTAACCTGTTCCCACTCAAGAGCTCTCCCCAAATGCCTCCCCTCAAACACAAAGGGGATTGGGGAAGGGGACATGGAATGTTACAGGGGGAATTCTGGAACACTTAAGAAAGCCCCACTTCCAAAATTCAGGTGAACATGGCCTTCTAATCTTACCAACCTTCACTGCAAGCCTCCACCAAGTAACAAACAAGCAATAGCAATCCACTCCTTGGAGAGGAAGCAAACCATTCTCCCTGCAGGCATGCAAGCAGACTGTCCTGTTAATAGCAGAGAGCAGAACTGGAAAACTGTGAAAACACAAAACAAAAACCAAAAACCCTCAGGCAATCCAGTCTTTGCTCTAAGCACAAAGTAGGAACAGCTTACCATTGGCCAAATTTGAAGACTGGTGAGCTGAAGGTAGCTATAGTAACAAGGACACAAGGATAATAGCAACAACATCTTGCTCAGTTACTAACAACCACTAAAGACTAACAGGAAAGCTAGTGTGTCCATTGTCAGGTGTGTGCAACTCTCTCTATACTAGTCTTTCATGCACAGTATCTGTTAATTCAATGAAAGTATGACACACCAAAAAGAAAAGAAAAAAGACCCATTATGGCAGGAAAAGGCAGTTAACAGAATCAGAATCAGACCCCAAATGACCCAGATGTTGGAATTATCAAAGAGAGTGATGGAAAAAATAAAAAGAATCAAGGAGAAATTCTGGAAACTAAATATATATACATATATACATACATACATACATACATATACTAGAGAGGAAGAATTCCTTCCATAGGTTTATCAGCAGACTAGACACAGTAAAGGAAAGAATCAGTGACCTTGAATATAGGTCCATAGAAATGATTCAAAGTCAGTCACAAAGGGAAGAAAGGAGTAAAGTAAAAAGAGCATATCTGAGAGACATAGGACAATAATGAACTATCTAACATGGGTGTATTTGGAGTCCAGAAGGACAAGAAATAGAAAACAGGACAGAAGAATTATTTGAAGAAGTGATTTTCAGGATGAACAAAAGACAACAAACCACACAGATTTAAGAAGTTCAGAGAGCAGAAGTAGTGTAAATACCAAGAAAAGCCCACTGAGGCACATCATAGTTAAATGGCTGAAACCCAAAATAAAGGCAGTAAAGAAACATTTCCTACAGAGTCACAAAAATAGAAAGTAAAACAGACTTCTTGTCAGAAATTAGTCAAGCAGAAGGCAACGAAGTCTTATCTTTCAAGAACTGAAAGAAAAAAATAAGTCAGAATTCTATACCTGGTAAAAATACCTTTCAAAAATGAAATGAATTTTTTTTCCAGACAAGCAAAAGCTGAAAGCATTAATTGCCAGCAAACCCACACAAGAGGAAATGTGAAGGAAGTTCTTCAGGCATAAAGAATCTGATACAAGATAGAAATTTGTGTCTACACAAAGAAATAAAGAGCACGGGAACAGGAAACAATGTGGGTCAATATGAAAAACATTTTTCTTAATTTTAACCTTTTTAAAAGATGATGGTCTGAAGTAGAAATCCCTAAAAGGCATTGTACATTTAAAAAAAAGTTTATTTATTTATTTTTGAGAGAGAGAGAGAGAGAGAGAGAGAGAGAGAGAGAGGCAGAGAGAGAATGAGAGAATCTCAAGCAAGCTCCGGGCTGTTGGCACAGAGCCTGATGTGGGGCTCAAACTCACGAACCATGAGATCATGACCTGAGCTGAAATCAAGAGTCCAATGCTCAACTGACTGAGCCCCAGTATTGTACATTTTATAAGATATATTGAAGTAAAATGAATGAGAATAGTAGCACAAAGTTCAAGGGAAAAAATGGAAGAATACTACAGTAAGGTTCTTATACAGAAAGTACTGTAGTAGTATTTGATAACAAACTGTGGTAAGCTAAAAATGTGTAATGTAAAGCCTACAGAACCAAAAAAAGCATAAGTAATAAGCCAATAGGGAAGATAAAAAAGAATCATAAAAAATAATTTGATAAATCCAAAGGAGGCCAGAAAAAGGGGGGGAGGTGGACAAAGGAAAAAAAAAAATCAAATGGGACAAGCGGAAAACAGCTACCAAGATGGTAGATTAAAGTTTTTAAACACTTATTCTTTTTTGAGAGAGAGAGAGAGAGTGAGCAGGGGAGAGGCAGAGAGAGAGGGAGACACAGAATCCAAAGCAGGCTCCAGGCTCTGAGCTGTCAGCACAGAGCCCGATGTGGGGATCAAACTCACAAACTGTAAGATCATGACCTGGGCCAAAATCTAATACTTAACCAACTGAGCCACCCAGGTGCCCTGAAAAATGGTAGATTTAAATGCAGCAATATTTATAATTACATTAATGGTCTGAACATTTCAACGAAAAGACAGATTGTCAAATTGGGTGGAAAAAAAGCAAGACCAAATTAGACGGGTCTGGCATATGAAAGGAAATCCTTTTTAAATATGAAGACATAGATAAATTAAGAGTAAACATATGGAAAATATTCCATGCAAATACTCATCCAAAATAGCTGTAGTGGCTATATTAATATGAGACTAATTAGGCTTCTGAATAAGAAATGTTACTGTTGAGAAAGAGGGGCATGCCATCATGATGAATGGTTAATTCATCAAGAACACATAATAATCATAAATATGTATGCACCTAATCACAGAGTTCAAATTCACAAATAATAAATGATCGTATAATAGTTTTGCTAGTTGGTTTGGTTTGTGTCAGTAACAAATGGTGGGACAGTTACTTCTCCTGTAGTGCCCACCAACACCACCTTCCTGCTTTGCCAAGTTAAGTAATTGATGACTATATTGAGGTAGCCATTAGAAGGTCTACAACTAAAGACTGGAATATGTCTTCCTCTGATGAATATATGTCCTAGCATGCTTTAAAAAAAAGAAAATTCACGTGAGAATGAACAGAGGAAATGAAAGAAGCTAGAAGTGTTACAGAGAAGTTGGAAAAAAAGAACCCTTTTTAAAAATCTGAAGTTAGATCCCATTACATCACATTGTTTGTGCTCTGAGTTAAGGATACTCACTTATTAATTAGACTTACACTTTTACCAACAGATTTTAAAGTGAAGAGATTAATCTGTTAAGTAAACATAATTCTACAAACATCGCTTTAACTGGTGGCTATATTTTCTGTGTAGACTCATTTTCACACCTTGTTCATTCAGTTATTTCATGTTTGACAGGTAGCAGGTGAATGAACTCAAGAGCTACTCATCTGAATTCAGTCAATAAGGAAAAGTGTTGGAAATGGGGGAAGAGGGTGAACTACAATTTCATTCCGAAGAGAACATTGTTATTAACAATACATAATTTAATCACAGATTTGTTTTCTGTCACCTGTGAATCTCACTTCACTAGCTCACTGAGTCTCTCAAAACTGGTATGAGGCTTTTAATGATGATCTGAAACATATTTGATCCATCTACCACCATATGTATGTTATAAAACTTTAATGTTCTACCTTAGAAGATTAAATAATATGAGGATAATTTATGCAGTGTTTTCTTCTTTGGCGCAAATGATGAAACAAAAGGTCTAAGAAAATAAAATATTAATGCAACACTTAAGAGTTTGGCTGTCCATTCCAACAGTGCCGGTCAGAATATTTATATGCCTCCTTACACCCCCTGAATTTTAAATACCTCGTGATTTCCCTTTAGTGCCAACTAGGAAGCGTTCTCTAAACCCAACTCTGTCTATGTAACTTGATTTACGTGCCTTTGTGCAAGGTGCTCACGAGAAAGATTTTAAGGTTCACTGTGTGAAAATCTAACCAATATTTCATCCACAAAAGGTAGAAAATGAGCCCGTTTTGTGACAATATAACAATAAACAAAACAAAATTCTGCTCTCATGGAAGTCAGCTGGTTTATGGTCATGACTTGCTTCTTAAAATAGACTCATTTTCTACCTTTTGTGGATGAAATATTAGAGGTTCACACAGTGAACCTTAATCTTTCTCGTGAGCACCTTGCACAAAGGCACATAAATCAAGTTACATAGACAGAGTTGGGTTTAGAGAACGTTTCCTAGTTGGCACTAAAGGGAAATCACGAGGTATTTAAAATTCAGGGGGTGTAAGGAGGCATATAAATATTCTGACCGGCACTGTTGGAATGGACAGCCAAACTCTTAAGTGTTGTATTAATGTTTTATTTTCTTAGACCTTTTGTTTCATCATTTGCACCAAAGAAGAAAACACTGCATAAATTACCCTCTTATTATTTAACACCTGGAATGATGCCTGACATATAACCAGTATTCAGCGAATATTGTTGAGCTGTGGACTATGAGAGACCCTGCAACAAGCTCCTCCTCATCCTCTCCCTTGTCCTCCCTACTTTCCGTCCTTTCCTCCTCTAAGACCACCTTCTGTTGGTTATCTTTCTCAGTCCAGCGCCTTTTATCAGTACCCTC
This sequence comes from Panthera uncia, assembly GCF_023721935.1. Classification (NCBI taxonomy): domain Eukaryota; kingdom Metazoa; phylum Chordata; class Mammalia; order Carnivora; family Felidae; genus Panthera; species Panthera uncia. Next base: position 61,548,789 of record NC_064809.1, on the reverse strand, counting down.
TAGAGATTTTCTGCTCTATGACTATAACCACTCTCAGGAGTCCCTTGTCCACGGTATTTAAAATAAACATAAAACCTGCCATTGCTCCAGGATATCCTCTTTCTCCCTATGTCTTCATTGCCTAATGTACTGAAAGTGGTCTACACTCACTTCCAACACTGCCTTACCAACTGCTCATTCATTCATTAATTTCACAAATATTTGAGCAGCAACCATTTGCCAGACCTTGTACCAGAAAATGGGGATACAACTGTGAGCAAACACCAACGTGGTCCCTGCCCTCACGGTGTTCACCATCTCCTTGAAGTATGACTTTCCCTCCACCATTCTGCAGAAGTTACCACATTGAAAGTCACCCACACTCTCCTAAGTCCTCATTAATCTCCTCCATCGCCCTTCTAAACAACCAATCCTTGTTCTCTCTGCCTCAGGGATCTCATGCCTTCTGTGACTAAATCCCCCCTAAACCACTACCTCCAGCAAACCCCTCTTCTAGTCACCCACCTCAACAAAGATCTTCCTCATCCACCCACTTGTTCAAGCCAGAAACTTAGGAATGGATTCTCCCTCTCCCCACAATCCCATCATTAGCAGGATCTATTGACTCTGTATCCAAAATTCAGTCCTAACTGTCCACAACCCTTCATTGCTATCATTGCCACCTTAGCTCAAGATTCTTCCACCTCTCACTTGACAGTTTAACAGCCTCCTATCGGGTCCCCTGCTTTACTCCAGCTGCTTAAAGCCAATTTGTCACCTGGCAGTCAGAGTGATCTTTAAAGCACATCCAATCATGTAACCATACTGCTTACAAGCTCTCAAACTACAAACTCCAAAGTCTCCTCATTTCACTGACAGTAAAACCCAAACTTGCTTCCACAGCCAAAATGGCCCTCCATTTTCCGGGTCCTGCCCACCCCCTCACTTCACCCCTTCTGTTCCCCACTTGCTCATTGCTCTCGAGCCTGGGACCCTCTGACAGGTCCTCATAGGGCTGCTCCTCCCCTTACTCAGGCCTCAGCTCAGACCTCACCTGCTCAGGGAGACCTGCCGTGACCAGCCATGCTGATCCATCACTCTTGAGACATCCATCCTGTTTCCCTCTCTCCAGGACATTGACATTGCTCCTTCATTGTTGGCTATTTAGTGTCTGTCTTCCTCTGCTGGAAGGGAAGGTACACAAAGGTAAGGACCTTGTCTTGTTTATTCACCAGGACATCCCTGGTGCCTGAAACATGAAGCCACATGGGAGATGCACAAGAAACAATGAATGAGTCCTTGAACAAATGGAGGAAAGTAAAGGAAGGAAGGAATAGGAACAGAGATCTTGAAAAGCGAGTTTTCAGAGACTGAACAAAAGATATAAGTTGAACTGGTAAAGTGCTAATGCTGCAGATAAAATTTCCTTATTTATTAAAAGTCTTCCTTGCCCATTATTGGCAGTCTATTTTAGTGAGCACCTGTGCCTGTAAATCTATGTCAATCTTTATAGCTGTGTTGGTCAAAGAAGACAACAAAATTTTAAAGGCTTTGGAAAATTCCATGCTCTTGAAGCATATTCCTGCCTCTTTAAACCATTTCTGAGAGATAGAATCCCCTGGGCTTTCTTTCCTATTTGTGCTGTAATAAATTCCTGTCACACACAAAGAACAGGGAGCAGGAGCAAGGGGAAGGTAGAGCGCTGTCCTCCCCCCCAAAACCCACGGGTACCCACACTCTGATGCCTGGGGCTTTTCCACCACAAAGACAGCAAAATGTTTGCTCTTCTTAATTGAAGCTTCACAGACCCGTACCTCCTGTTTCCCAATGACAGCAGACAGCAGGGCTTCTGCTTCCTCCTCTAGCTACTTTTTTTAAAAGTTTACTTATTTATTTTGAGAGAGAGGGTGCAGGCAGGGGAGGAGCAGAGGAAGAGGGAAAGGGACAGAGAGAATCCCAAGCAGGTCCCATGCCTAGTGAGGAGCCAGCCCCATGTGGGACTTGATCTCACAACCGACCTGAGCCAATATCAAGAGTTGCATGCTTAACTGACTGAGCCACAGAGGTGCCCCTCCTCTAGCTACTTTTTAAACTCTGCTGTAACAAGACAGAAATGGAGGAAAAGAAGGAAAGAAGGAAGAAGAGAGGGAGGGAAAAGATGGAGAGATGGGGAGGTCACAAAGAACTGTCTCAGTGCTTCCTTTTCCAATCATCCCACACAGCACCAGGGATGCTGAACGCTGAAAATCCACGTAGTAGAGAAACCCAGCCCAGTCCCTCAACCGAGACCGCATGGCTTATGGGGACATGGGGAATTTATGAGCAGGGTCTGATGTCAAGAGAGAGTAGCAGATGTTGCAAATCTTTTTATGGGGGAACCACTGTTTCTGATTCTCAAAGAGGGTGCACTGGCAGTGAGGAGGCTGGGGTGGGGGCGTTCCTCGGCTGGTGTGGGCTGTGCTGATGGAGGGATCCATTAGCCATGATTACACATGGAATTGAAGGAAGACAAAGTCAAATGTGGAGACAAAGCTTGCAAGGAATAGCAATACTCTGCCGCACTCACTAGCCCTGCCCCTGGAAGAAACCATTCTCCTCTTTTAGCTCCTTTTTTTAAAATAAAAAAAAAAATTATTGAGATATAATTGACATATAACATTATATTAGTTTTAGGTGTACAACATAATGATTTGTTATTTGTATATATTGTGAAATGACAACCACAGTCTAATTAATATCTGTCACCAGTTTTTTGTGTGTGATAAGAACTTTTAAGAGCTACTTTCTTAGCAATTCTGAAATTCACAATACAGTCACTCTACTGCACATTGCATCCTGTGACTTATTTTATTTTATTGTGACTTATTTTATTTCGTGTATTTATTTTAAAGTTTGTTTATTCTGAGAGAGAGAGAGAGAGAAAGTGTGAGTGGGGGAGGGGCAGAGAGAGAAGGAGAGAGAGAGAATCCCAAGCAGGCTCTGCACTGCAAAGCCTGATGTGGGGCTCGATCCTGTGAACTGTGAGATTATGACATGAGCTGAAGTCAGATGTTAACTGACTGAGCCACCCAGGTACCCCATCCTATGACTTATTTTATAACTGCAAGTTTGTATGTTCTGACCCCTTTCATGCATTTCACCCACCTCTCTCCCCACTCCTGTGACAGTCATCAGTCTGTTCTCTGTATCCATGAGTTTGGATTTTATTCACTTGTTTTTTATTTTTTATTTTAAAGAGAGAATGAGCTGGGGAGTGACAGAGAGAGAGAGAGCGAGAGAGTGAGAGAGAGAGAATCTTAAGCAGGCTCCATGCTCAGCACAGAGCCCCACATAAGGTTTGATCCCACAACCCTGGAAACATGACCTGAGTCAAAATCAAGAGTCAGATGCTCAACTGACTGAACCACTCAGGTACCCCAACTTATTTGTTTTTTATATTCCACATATAAGTAAGATCATACAATATTTGTCATTCTCTGACTTATTTCACTTAGCATAATGCCCTCAAGCACGATCCATGTTGTCACAGATAGCTGGATTTCCTTCTTTTTTATGGCTGAATAATATTCCACCATCTATCTATCTATCTATCTATCTATCACCTTTTTCACATTTTCTTTATCCATTTATCTATTGATAGACACTTAAGTTGTTTCCATGTCCTGGCTTTTGTAAATAATGCTGCAATGAATATTGGAGCGAATGTATCTTTTCAAATTAGTGTTTTCATTTCATTTGGAAAAATACCCAAAAGTGGAATTGTGGATTATATGATAGTTTTAGTTTCAATTTTTGAGGAATGTCCACATTGTTTTTCTTCTTTTTTTTTTTTTTAGGTGTTTCCTTCCATGTTTCTAAATAATACTATCACATGGCAATTTTGCTTATATTAGATTCTCAAAGGAGATTCTCTGCTGTATAACAAACCAGCGCTGAATCTAGTGGAATAAAACACCAAGCATTTTATTAGGCCCACGGTGCTGAGTCAGGGATTCAGGTAGGGCACAGGGGGAACAACCTGTGTGTATCCCAGGATGTTTGGCACTTCAGCTGGAGTGACTCAAATAGCTATGCCTGCTGTTCATGCCTAGGGCCTTGGTTCTGGCTGTCAACTTGTTTCCTCAACTTTTCTCCTTGTTGAATCAGGTGGGGCTGGAATGACCAAAATGGTTTCTTCGTTCTTTTCTGTGTCTGGGCTGCAATGGATATAACAGCTAAGGTAGGCTGGGTGTCTCTCTTTCTCAACATAGCCTTTCCATAGTATGGCAATCACAGGGTGCTCAGACTTCTTACCTGGTGTTTGACTTCCCTCAGAATGATCATTCCAACAGTCAGGAAGTAGAAGCTTCCTGTGTCTTATGGAATGAATAGAAATGAGCACAGTGAACCTTCTGTCATTTTCTGTTAGTCAAAGCAGTCATAGTGCCTGTCTAGATCCACCCTCTATGAGAGGAACATCTTAAAATTTTACCACCTTTTATGTGCCCATGCCCCAAACCCATGACCCTCTAAACACTGAAAACACTTGAGCTAACATAACTGTTTCATGGTACAGATGTAAGCCTTGACAGTAGATGTGCTAGGAGGTCTCCTGACTCTTGTCCTGAGTACCTTCCATGGGAGTAGGGGTGCACACAGATTCGTGACATAGTCTATAGGGACATACAAACTTGGGTCCAAACTCTGGCTATATCCCTCATCAACTGGTTCACTTTGGGCTGGTTATTCTTTAAGCCTTAGTTTCCTCCTCTGTAAAATGAAAACAGTAACAGCCCTTGTCTCACGGGATTGTTGTGAGACTTGGGTAGTAGGTGTCAGTGCTCAAGAAACACTGACTATTATTGGCCAGTCTCCTTGTGATATACTTTCATGGCATTCTGAACTTTCCCTCTGCAGCACTTATCACAATTATGATCAACTATACTGTAACTACTATGTAAATGTCTGCTCTTTGAGAGCAGGAATCATAGGTACCTTGTGTTTGGCTTTATCCCTAATGTCCAGTAAACTGCCAGACACATAGGGTACATTTTGAATGAATGAATGCTTCCACTGGTTCACAATCCTCTCTGGAGCTTTCCTGGTATAATCTGCAACCGTCTCACATACATGGAGGGCAGGGAGAGACTGAACAAAGAGGAAAGCCACTCTAGGCTGGCACTTGACAGTTTTAATAATAGCAAAAGAGAATTTACATGTGAGGCTTGTCTTGGGCCGGAAGCAAGACAAATGGATCCCTGTGCCCACGCTCCAAATCTTAAAAGTTTATAAAGAGGCCCTAACTGGGCTCAGTTACATATGCCCTGTAGGTATTTTTAATACCAGATCGCTAGCTGAAGGCTATGTCCTTGGAGCAGCCTTTGGGAGAGGGAAAGGCAAGTGGGAAGCACATTCTAAGGACAGGAGAGGGAGTGAAGAGCCTCTCAGTTCCCTGGGCCCAGCCCAGAGTCACTTCTTTTTGATGATGTTCCCCAATATCCATATGCAGAGCTGCTGGGTGTAAGCATCAAATGTGTTGAAGAGCACAGAATTTGAAACTATGAGTTATAGGCCTTCTGAACCAGATACCGGCAGTATTATCCCTTCCATAAGGCTTGTGTCAGTTCATTATGAAGAAGGTCAAGAAGGATTATTCAGAGAACAAAAGAGACAATTATCCTCTTTGAGAAACTGCCTGGTTCAACAGTGGCAGGATGACGAAGAGACAAAGGAGTGTAGGTAACAGTGGGGGCTGGAGAGTTCTGAGACCAGAGGAGATGAGACTTCAGTGGGGACAGTTTCACACTTCACGGGGACATTAAAATAGCTCTGGCCAGACCAAATTAGATAGCACATGCGCAGTCACTTGTCAAATCCTTCTGCTGTCAGTGAGGCAAAGCAGAAAGAAGTTAGGAGACAAAGATAAGGTGGATACAAGAAAGAAGTGGGAATCAAGAGGGGTAAAGGGTCAGTCTCTGGAAAGTTAGGCAGACAATGCAATTACTTGCATCAGCTGAGACTAAAGAGAGGAAAGTCATTCTCATTCCAGGTAAGGAGAGGTCCTCTGACTCACCGCTCTCAGGGCACTCCTGGGCCTTTGCAGTCAAATGCAAGCTCGAGTCAAAGTGATAATGGGGCTCCTTGCCTCTATTTCACTCCCTGGGATTTACAGAGAAACGACAGAGTGCCAAGCTCTTCAAAAGTCTCCAAGGATTACATGCCCTGGCAGGAAGGTGATCAGAATGTAATGACTCATCCCAGCTTGTTGCCACTCAATAGCATGTCTGTCTTCTTCATGACAAAGAGAATAAAGTCAGGAAACTTTTTTTTTTTTAGATAAAATTATGAATCTAACAAGGCAGGAGAATAAATCAATTGCAACAAAGAAAAAGTTCAAAAGAGATAAGGCCTTATAATTACTGCCATTAAAAACTTAAAAGTCTGCACATCAAATGGCTGCTATTTATGGAGTTAATAGGGGAAGAAAATTGCAGTATGTGCTTAAACTTCTAATATGCTTTCACCATTCTCATCATTAAAAACTACAGATAAAAATGCATATGCTTAATTTTTTAAAATGAAAATACCCTGCTAAATATAGTTCTTATACGAATAGAACATGTGACTAAAAAGTATCAACCGATCTTCCTGTGCGGTTTGTGGCATTCTAATAGGCTTAATTACTGATGTCATCAGTTCTAACAGGCTTAATGACTGGTGTCTTTGATAATTATTATTTGCCGCATTGCTTTCTTGTCAAGCCACAAGTATCTGCCCAAGGACACCGCGCTGAGAAGGAGTAAGAGGGTCTACGAAGGCTGTAAGGAAAGTATAGGTTGGATGGTGCACCTGAAGAGGGTGCAGCATCTGGGGATGAGGAAAACGAGCTTAGGGCAAAGTGTGTGGCTTTTCATTGGGATATTTTCAGCTATGAGACAGCCATGTGATTGTGGTATGTGATAAACACAAGAGCTTTCCTTCTGTGATCATTTGCCTGAAGCCAAATCACACAGGATACAAGACGGATCTTTGAAAGTCATAATTACACCTAATTCTCATGCTGAATTACCACAAAAAAACAGGTCTCGGGCAGGCGTGTATCCACCTGCTGGGAGCCAGCATCATGAGTCTGGATAGTCCTGGAGGTGTCATCCTCACGCACCTCAGATGATCCCAGCTCACTGCTCTCAACAAAGAGACCAGCTTCTCTTTCTTTTTCTTTCTCTCTCTCTCTCTCTCTCTTTCTCTTTTTTCCTAAGAAAAAGTCCCAAATCAATATAGCTTTTATTTCATCATTAAAATATCACAAATCAGTCTTAAAAATTATTTGGCATCTTGCCATTTCTGTAGCTGGCTGGACAACTTATTCATCAGTGTGCTGATGAAACATAGACACCATGCAAAATTTTTCTGAAATCCTTGTTTTTAACTGTTGTGGTTTGCTGAGTCAAAGCAGCTGAGTTGGATACAAGTTCAAGGCCATTTCCTTCATGAATTACCTCTTCTTTCTGGGCTTGAGGTACAGAACAAGCAACACCTGGCCTCATCTGAACCCTGCGGATGTACTTTTCGCCCAAGAAATTTTGGATTTCTGCAAGAGAACCATTCTCCTGAATAACAACGATGATGGGGAAGTAAACATACACAGACCTCATCTTGTTATGGAAGCCTGGTGTGACACCCTTGACCGTGCTCTATACATGACCACAGGTAGTGCAAACACAAGCCAGTTCTTTTCTCTTTCTGTACCATTTGTCAATCTCTTCTTTTTCTTTCCAAGAAGACTGAGTTCCACATTCATGTGATCCCAGTCCCTTTGCAGGTTCCTCTGGGGCGCCTCCCAATAACAGTGCATCCTTTCAGAGTGATGTCGACGTTTTCTGGAACGTCGACAGCCTGATTGCTGAGAATGGTCTTCATTCTCACAGTAGATGCAGCAAAGAGCAACGGGACCAGCTTCTCATTTCTCGTTCCCACCACCTTTCTTTTCCCCCTCTGTACTTAACATTTTGTACAACTCGGCTGTTAGCGACACCTGTGGACCCGGGCAAGGCTCACGGACCACCATAGTCAGGGGCTGCTGCTCACGATAAAGCTAGTGGTTTTAGGGGTGCTCAGAGAGAGGGCCACCCAGGCCTTGAGTCAGCCACCACAAATGCCCACTCAAGAAGCTGCAGGATCCACATGGAGAAGCTGTAAAGAGGTGTAATGAGCCCAGGATTCACAGTATAATGACAGAGATCCACACCTACATGGTTGAACTCAAGTCACTTAAACTCAACAAACCTCAGTGTCCTCATGTAAACTCTAAACGAAAATGCGTCCCTGATGAGGAAGATAGAGTTCTAGCTCTCTTCACCACTCAGGCCTGTCCATGTCAGTGCATGTAAAGTAGTGTAACAGAGTACAAGCCACACACACACTCCAATGAGAGGCAACAATTAGACACAACTGCTCCGTGAATACTTATGTTGCTGGAAGCCTAGTTAGGTTTGATGTAACTAAATAAATTAGCATGATACATTTTGATCATATGTTTTCAGGTTCACTGAAGTATAAGTGACAGATGAAACATGTATATATTTAAGGTATAATAACCTGAAGTTTTGATATACAAACACATTGTGAAGTAATCACCACAATCAAGCTGATATACATTTTGATAGTATTTTTTTTAGAAATAATAGTGGTTATCATAAGTGCTTGGGACTTTCTACTATTATTTCTGAGATAAATAATGCAAGTAGTTGGTATTTATGTTTAAGGACACAACTCTGAAACCAAAATCCTTAAAACTTTTTTTTTCATATGTCTGGATCTAAGTAAAGAATATTTAGAAATTCATGGTAAGCCATAACAAACTTTTGCAAGTACTTGTCTGTGTGAAGCAAGAGTTTTCTCAATACTGTGCAGCCAAAATAAAGACTGAAATAAACTGGGTACAGATATAAGTTTGCAGCTAACAGGTATTTTTCGATTCCAAACTTTTTTCTTCACCAAAAAAGCTTTGTGGTTCTTACCGATTGATTTTATAATAAATAAGTGTTAAAACTTTGAGTTTATACATTTGTACTAGCAAAATAAATAATATTTATTACAATGGGGTCCCCTATTAGATTACATTTGGACAAAAGGTTTAGTACTATATTTTTAATGAAAATTTGAAATCCAGTGTGTTAAGAGAACGTCTCTGTACATTATTCCTGCTACTTGATATAAAAATAGGAAAATAAGAGTTTCTCTAGCTTTGGGATAGGGAAACGAGATCATAAACCAAACACACTCCCAAACACCATGATGTCTGTCTCTCTCACCAGCATTGTGCAGGTCCCCAGAAACCAAATGAGCATAAGAGGAGGTAAGAAGCCATGGGATGGAAATATTCCTCAATACAACACTGGCGCATACTTCTAAAAATCAAGTTCAAGATTCTTTTAATTTGAGAAGAAATGTGGCTCACTAAGAAATAACAAGTAACTCCCTGGGGCGCCTGGGTGGCGCAGTCGGTTGAGCGTCCGACTTCAGCCAGGTCACGATCTCGCGGTCCGTGAGTTCGAGCCCCGCGTCGGGCTCTGGGCTGATGGCTCGGAGCCTGGAGCCTGTTTCCGATTCTGTGTCTCCCTCTCTCTCTGCCCCTCCCCCGTTCATGCTCTGTCTCTCTCTGTCCCAAAAATAAATAAAAAACGTTGAAAAAAAAATTAAAAAAAAAAAAGAAATAACAAGTAAATATAAGGTCTATTAGCAATTTAACTCTATTCTAACCTAATCATTAAGTAGATAAGAAAAGACTCAACTTCCAGAATGTATATCATGAATTCAACAAATAATGGGCATTCAACAAATAATGATACATGTTTGTTTAATTTAATTTAATTTAATTTTTTAAATATATGAAATTTATTGTCAAATTAGTTTCCATACAACACCCAGTGCTCATCCCAAAAGATGCCCTCTTCAATACCCATCACCCACCCTCCCCTCCCTCCCATCCCCCATCAGCCCTCAGTTGATACATGTTTGTGAATAAACACTACACAATTGTCTTAAAATGATGTAGTTATATAATTTTTAATGACATGGGAAGATGTCCAAAATGAATTTTTAAGTGAATAAAAAGATTTTCAAACAGTATTAATACCATGAGAGAGCATGGTCTTTAGGGTCAGGCTCCCAGGTTCAAATCACAATTGTGGCATTTCCTAGCCAAATAAGTTACTATACCTCTCTGTGCCTCAATTCCACCATGTGTAAAATAGATTAACAGAAACTACCAAATATGGTTGTTCGGAGTTTAATTAAGGCAATGCATCTAACATGATTAGAATATATTAAGTGCTCAATAATTTTAGTAATTATAATTATTTTAGTAAAAATGTGTTATGTACATAGAAAAAGTAAAGAGACATCAAATATTAATAGCAGTTCTCTTTGGTTTTGAGGCTATAAATAATCTTATTTTGGGATGGTTTATCTTCATTTTCTATTTTTTTTCATTGAACATTATCAATTTGGTAAAATTTATGTTTTTAAGTATATTTTTATTTTTAAAATTTATTTAATTATACTGAGAGAGGGAGAGAGAATGAGAGAGAGAGAGAGAGAGAGAGGCAGAGAGAGGCAGAGAGAGGAGAGAGAATCCCAAGCAGGCTCCACACTCTCAGCGTGGAGCCCAATGCAGGGCTTGAACTCACAAACTGCAAGATCACGACCTAAGCTGAAATCAAGAGTTGGATGCTTAACCTGCTGGGCCAGCCAGGTGCCCCTAAGTTTATTTTTAAAAGATATTTTAAAAATTCCCTCAAGGTTGCAAAAACTTTCTTTTACGTTTAAAGTAGAATTGTTTTCATATTGAGAAATGGGGCTGTTCCCTTCAGTAGAGGCCATACTTATCTTTCCTCCTGTTTTGAAGTGAAGGGCAATCATTCTGTAATTAGAACATTGTAGTTTTGTTCTTTTTACCTGCTATAGTTTCATATATCTTAAAATTATGTTCAGAATATTGGGTAGGTATGCATTTTTCTAGGAGATGTTCCCATAGTTTCAAAGAAAAAGTTAAATATCAGTGCATTTAGAAATGCTTCCATTTCTAAAAGTGAGAATTGTACACAGAATAGACAATTGTAATAACATGGCTTATTACTGAATAGATCTGGAAACCTTGGGTTTCATGGTACACCTGGAATATAACAACCACCTGCTGGGAAAGTCTGAAAATGTTACAGAATTCCTGATTATATACATAACTTACAATTTCCAGAAGTTTAAACACTCTGAGCTATAGTCTGACAAATCAGTCCAAATAGAACAGAACAGGGATCCTGTTGACCACTCCATTTTCATTCCTACTGGAATGATTGGAAATAATTATGGTGGATTTGTAATTTGGTTGATGACATATGCTAATTCTAAAAACTTTTTTTTTTAACGTTTATTTATTTTTGAGACAGAGAGAGACAGAGCATGAATGGGGGAGGGTCAGAGAGAGGGAGACACAGAATCTGAAACAGGCTCCAGGCTCTGAGCTGTCAGCACAGAGCCCGATGCAGGGCTCCAACTCAGGGACCTAGAGATCATGACCTGAGCCGAAGTCGGCCGCTTAACAGACTGAGCCACCCAGGCGCCCCGCCATAGGCTAATTCTAAACACTTGACATACCACAACTTATAACCTATAGATTTCGAACATCTCAGACTATAGGATAACAAATCAATTTAATTGGAATAGAAAAGAGAGCTTTCTGTCCACTCCATTTTGTTCCCACTGAAATAAATGGAAGTAATTATATTCCCACCGGAGGCTAAAAAAATGAAATGCTGGGTAGGATCTGCTCTGAAGTGAGGCTTAACCCAGACTAAGCCGTGGTGTGAATAACTCACTGCTGTACCGCCCACCCAGACGAGATAAGGAAAGGGCAGGGGGTTACTGGGGGAAGCAACTCCAACCTCCCATCCCCCATCAGGAAGGCCCATATGTGGTGGGATGGCTCCAGAAATCACAAAAGTCCTGGAGAGAAGTACACGACCCAAGGTCCCTATCCTCAGAGAAGAGAATTTAGGTTCAGTGCCCTTATGGTGTCCAAATTTATATTGTTTTATACTTCTTGAGGTTAAGTCTTCCAGACTAATGTTAAAATCTGGTGATTATGAGAGGAAACATCACTCTCCAAGGCTCTAAGTGTGTGGTAAAAGCCTCAGCACAGGGACGCCTGGGTGGCTTAGTCAGTTAAGCATCCAACTTTTGATTTCAGGTCAGGTCATGATCTCACGGTTTGTCAGTTTGAGCCCTGCATTGGTTCTGAGCTGACAGCTCTGAGCTGCTTGGGATTCTCTCTCTCTCCCTCTCACTCTGCCTCTCCCCCAGTCACTCTCTCCCTCAAAATAAATAAATAAACTTTAAAAAGTGCTTAGCACAGAGAATATTAAAGATGGAACTAAGAACAAATTCTTTGAGGGTATGGTCTTTGTCATATTTCATCTATATACCCAGCACCTAGCACCATGTTTGGCATGAGGACAGAGATGGAAGAATGAATGAATGAATGAGTGAATGAATGAATGAAAGCAATACCAAAGGAATATGTTTGTTCTGAGTAAGCCCCAAAGGGGAAGTTTCCTCTTTGGAGTTACTAAGACAATTGTCTATTCATATGTGGCAAATGGGCTGTACCAGGGCCAGGTCTAGTTTGTGAACTTATTTCGATTAGCTATTATGTGTAATATGCCAACATGAAAAGTCAGATTTTATATTTTGAAAAATCTTACTTCTAGCTTCTTGTGAAATATAAAAAGAGCTAGCAACACTGGGCCAGCCTGCATAGATTATCTGGGCATGCATTTAGACAAATGTTCCTGATGTGCCATAATCTCTATAAATCCTCTTGTGTTTCTAACTGAAAGCTGCCATGTATCATTATTCATGCATTAATGTTCTTCTCACAGTAAAGAGAAGAGTGGAATATTTTCAGGGTTTATATTACTATTAAACATGATAAATCAAAACACTGGCCAATAGGACTTTCTCAAGAAGAAAAATGGAAAGAGGCATACTTCCCCTGAAAGAGGAAAGTACTTTTTTCATGTGTTCAATATTGCTTAGAATATATAACCCAATGTTAACCTCATTTCATTCAATTAATGCACCAGCCTAACATTTTGGGTGTTTATACTCAATATACTTGTAACCAAGAGACAATTCAGCTCAGTCAAGAAAGAATTGGTATTTAGAAACTAGGATAGGTGTTTTGATAACCAAAAGCATCCAGGCAAAAATCTCAGTGACCACTCACTTGAAATGACATCAAAAAAGCAAAATATCTCAGGTCCCATATCACCCTGAATGCATCTCTATTATAGCACCTAATCAATTTCTAAAACGTAACATGAGTAATAGATGGTGAGTAATTTTTTCAAACTTTGTCTTGCTCATCATCGTATCCTCCATACTCAGCATAGAGTAGGTTCCAAATGAAAGTGTATTTAACGAAGGAATAATGACTGTATTGAGTTGGAAGTTGGAAATGATTATTTCTCAACTCTATGGATCTCTAACTCTATTAGGTTTAGTCTCTGTGTCTCATTTAAAAATAGGGCAGGTAGTTGGGTGAAAACATTTTTTTTCTCACTGACAATCTTGACAGCAATTCCTTACAGACTGAGAGCCTTCCGATTGTGGCAAATATGAGTGTAAATAACATTTGTTCCATGTAAAATTCCATCCACCTCCTTGGAAAACAGCTCAGGGGCACCTGGATGGCTCAATCGGTTGAGCATCTGACTTTTGATTTTTGACTCAGGACATGGTCCCAGGGTTGTGGGATCGAGCCCCTCGTGGGGCTCGGCACTGAGTGTGCGGTTGGCTTAAGAGTCTCTCTTTCTCTCCCTCTGCCCCTCTCCCCAGTTCGAGTGCTCTCTCTCTTTCTAAAAGAAAAAAAAAGAAAAAAAGAAAAGTGCCCAGAAAGGAAGGCATTAGTGAGCTCACTGATGCCAGAGGGCACCATTCCCAGGAGAGAGGGCCATTTGCCAGAAAAGCTCTCAGGAGCCCACAGTTTGGAAAACAAGGCAAGTCATGGGAACAGAGAACAAAGAGAAGGGGGAGAAGATATAGGTACTATCTTCTTCACGCTCTAAGAAACCTAGTGCTTTAGGTAAAGTAGATCTTTCTCTTAATTCTGTTTGAAAAATAGCTCAGATTAAAATAAAAAGAAGACTGTAACCCTGGAAGAGAGACCTATACCAGGGAATATAAAAGCAGCTATGCCCAAGGGGATGAGAGAAAAGCAAGGTGGTTTCTTACAGATCCCTTTGTGTGATGAAGGCTAAGAATATTCTCTCCAGAAGAATATGTGTGCTCACATGAACAACATTTTGCTTGCATTTTCAAGGAATTCATAGAGTACCTCTCTCCCAGGCCAAACCCTAAAGCCCAAGTCAAGAAGCCTTGCTTGGAATACTCCAAATGTCTCTTCATTTTAATTAATGTTCTACCCATCCTGATGTTCCTGAGGGTAACAGTCCCTAAATTTTAATTCCAGGCCTTGGAGTGTTTGTAAAAGCCACACCGCTATTCTCATCTGCTTTTACGGACTGTAACAAACTCCCAAAAGCCGAGGAGATCTTCCTCTGTCCTCCCCTCTTCACTCTTTCCTGGTCTTCACCAAGCATCCCAGGAAAACTTTCTCCTTGTGAAGGGAGGAGTTCAACACAACATCAAGTCAGCTTTCCCCAGAGAGTCTGCCCAGAATAAATAACATGCTTCAGTAACACTGCATCTAACTCACTTCTATTTATTTAAAATCACTTGGAGACCATTTCCGAAGGGCCAGTACACTGTAAACACTGCAGATAGTTACTCTTCTAGAACAGGAACTGTGCATATAATCACATGGCTCCCCAGAGGCTTCCAGTAAATCCATATTAACACACATGAAGGACATAATGTGTCCTTGTCTCCCTGAGGAATTTCTAATCATCCCAATCAATAGGGAAGTCTTCTTTCCATCACAGAGAAGAGGACATATACAAAGTGAGTGGAGTTTTCATGCCTTTTTGGATGATTAGAGAATCTCTGCTCAGGCTGAGGGACAGAAAAAATCTCAGGGTGGGAGTCAAGATGGTCTAAACCCGATGCAGGCAGGAGTATTACTGGGAAGCTGTGATACAAGATATAAGGAAAGAAGCACTGGGGTGGGCATTCCCAAGAGAGAGTCAAACTCTCTCACTGTTGTCTGGATGTTATGTTATGTTATGTTGTTATGTTATGTTATGTTATGTTATGTTATGTTATGTTATGTTATACCTGTCCTGTCATTTCTTCATTCATTTCAAAAAAACACACTCTGCATGTTCTTTCTTGCTGTGTTTTTCTACGTTATTGTCTATTCTCTTCATGGTCTGGAAGAGTAGGTCAATAGATCCTTACCGCCATTTCTTTATACATTTGTTTATTCTTTGCCTCCTTTTCCTAGAATATAAGCTTCCCACAGGCAGAGTCTTCGTTTGTGATCATGTAGGAAATACTTCAAGCTTTTGGAGTGCCTCAGTTCATTATGATGAATATTATTATTCTATGGTCTATAGTATGAGTTGAAAAATATGGCCACAATAGCTTAAAAAAGAATCCTGGTTAACAAAATGCCACCCGAACAAAAACCACAACCCTTTCAAACAAACAAAAACCCAAAATGAGGCAGAATGCCTACAGTATGAGCTTCACCATTTAAAGAATACCAACCTAGAAAGATGTGTATAAAACACTTCTTTGATATTCAATTTGTTAAGCCTGGAGCCGAAGTCTTTCGCAGGTAGGCAATCTCAGCCTAATTTTTTCGAAGAGCAATAAAAATTCTCATGAAAGCCTCTTGCTATTTTAAATAAAGAAGGCTCTTTTCAAAATTAAATCTCTCTCAGTTTTTAACTATCAAAACAAAAAGATGAGCCCTGTGATTAAGTTACCGGAGGATAAATCTAGTAATCACACACATTTCACATGCACACACGGGGCCCCAAACCCTCATTCACCTCTGTTTAAAAACAATAAGAAAAGATCATTTCACTTTTGATAGAAGTGCATTATAAACCTTTTCCCCTGGCTGATCCACCTCATGAGGCCGATGGGACTTGGAAGTTTAACTGTCCTCATGGCCTGGCGTGGTGATTAAGAGCAGAGTTAGCAGTCAGCCTGCCAGGTGAGGGGCAATCCTGGCTCTGACGCTTCTTAGCTACATCAGTGGGCAAGTCATTTAACCTCTTTGTGCCTCAGTTTCCTTATCTGTAACACTGTAGCAATAATAATAATTCTTGCGGCTGTGATGAGGTTTTAATGATGAAATATTTAAAACAGTAAATGCTGTACCTGATAAGCGCTACATAAATTAGTGTTGGCTATTATTATAACCAGTGGTTCCCAACTTTGAGCTTGTTATGAAGGAGATATTCCCTGAGCCACGCTCCATAAATGTTAACTTAATAGAGCTGGAGGGAGCTCAGAGATCTGTAGGTTTTAGGGCAGGATGCTGAGAGCTAAGTGCAACACTTTCTAGCCAAACCCAGCTCTCTCCGGTAACTCAACATACATCCACTTGCAATTTAAGCTAAAATCCAGTGAAGAAAAAACTGAAATATGTTTCCAGGGTCTCAAATAAAGAGTTCCACAATGCTTTATGGGTGTTTCCACAGCCCAATACCAAAAACAGCAGATTCTCCTGTCTTCCTCTAAAGCTGCTGGTCTTTCTTCTTCTGCATTTCTTGCCATCATCTCAGCTCAACTGCTCAGAAGTGGTTTTCCGTAGTCTTCTTAGATCATTCAACCAATACATAACAACATCTAATTCTTGTTTGTCCTCAAAGGTGAATCTCGCTGGCCCTTAATCGTTTTGGTTGCTCTTCTTCTGTATTCCCTCCAGTACCAGAAACAAAGAGGTAAAGCATCATCACTTCATGCATCGAAAGTACCAAAAGATGTGATTCGCAGGCACCAATGCAAACATACAGCGCATTTCAAACTGAAAGCAAAGTTCATGGTTGTGATTCAAGCTTACTACATGACATTCTTTTTTTTCTTCTTCAATATATGAAGTTTATTGTCAAATTGGTTTCCATACAACACCCAGTGCTCATCCCAAAAGGTGCCCTCCTCAATACCCATCACCCACCCTTCCTTCCCTCCCACCCCCCATCAACCCTCAGTTTGTTCTCAGTTTTGAAGAGTCTCTTATGCTTTGGCTCTCTCCCACTCTAACCTCTTTTTTTTTCCTTCCCCTCCCCCATGGGTTTCTGTTAAGTTTCTCAGGATCCACATAAGATTGAAATAAGCCATACAGAGAAAGACAGATACTACATGACATTCTCACACAGAGGGAGGAAACATGGGGTAAGGGTAAGAGGAGCTGACTGAGAGGGGCCCGTGACCAAGGTCGGGGGTGGTTATTGCCACTATTGTCACCTCAGTATTCAGAGTAACAACTGGTACAAAGAAAGGGTGTGGAAACTGAGGACAAAGAACACTACTAACCACATGTGGACGGTGGCCTGTCCCAGAAGAAAACCCTCAGAAAAGGAAATCAACGACTATTAAAAAATTAGATCGTATCAATACCAAGTGTCTTTATAACTGGTTGCTAAGCAGTTAGTTTTAGCAGTAAACTAGTTCTCCTTTGAGGTGCGTGTTTGCTGGAGTCCTGATGGGGAGAGAGGGGCATGTTAATTCCTATGAGGACAGGGTATTTTCAGGTCTTTCATTCCATTTAATCTGACAGAAAACAGTAGTTCATGGCTGCCTCTTTTTTTTTTTTTTTGCCTCAAAAAAAAGTGACAACTTCTCACAGAAAACTGGGCACCAACACAAATGGAAGGCAGTTTGCTGACAGAAGTGTGTGGAGAGAACCCTTGTGGTTGTGTTTGACCTAAGGAAGTGATCACTATACCCTTACACATTTAGGAAGCTCTCTGCCCCAGCCCCACTACTCTGCTCTAATACGCTGTCCAAGAGGAGGAAGGTGTGGAAATGTTGAAGATCCTCCTCTTCCTCAGACAGTCAGAGTGAGCAGGTTTTGGCTGAGAGACACAGATGCAGAGGTGCTCTTGAATCAGAGCCAGACAATAATTAGGACCCTCCAAATCCTTGGGATGTGTCCAGGGAACTCCTAGGCTGCCTCCACTTTCTTTTGCAGCACTTTTTTTTTTCCTGGCAAGAAGCCAGGAAATAAGACCAAAGAGAGTTTCTTCTTACATTAAAAAAAAGAAAAAAGACAGTCTTGTCTTAAAAATTATCTGGAAAGTTGTTGAACATCCTCCCCCCTCAAATTATTCATTTATCAATGAATAAGTCTACTTAAAAATAAACTATTTTGTGTGACAGAGATGGTTCTAGATGTTAGGGGTGGCCCTCATGGAGATTACATGGTAGTGGGGCTGGGGGGTGGGGGGTGGGCAGGGTTAGATTATCTCATGCCAGATAGTGAGGAGTTATCTCATCATATCAACATTGGTTATCTCATGCCTGATACTGGTAAGTGCCATTGAAGAAAAAGCAAGGTGTGGGGTACAGATGAAGTCAGGGAGGAGTCCTTACTGTTTGAGATAAAATAATCAGGGAAGGGCTCTCTGAGGATGGGAGGTTAGAGCAAAGACTGAGTAAGACACATGAATATTTGCAGGAAGAACTTTCCAGGAAGAACAGCACATCAAAGGCCCTGAGGTGGCAGCACATGGGGTGTGCATGAAGAACAATGAGGGATCTCGGATGTTGGTTTGGAATAACTGAGTGAGGTAGAGACGAAGTTGGAGAGGTGACCAGAGCTCAGATCCTACAGAATACTTTGGAACAGAAAACACCTAGTGCTTTTAGAAAAACAATGCCATTACTTTGGCATCATCAAACATTCTTTCTTTAAAAATAGGATAACTAGGTCCTCAAAGGAGCCAAGCAAGTGGCTCCAGAGGAAGATGAAAAGAATTTATTGATCATGAAAGATTTCTTCATAAGAAACCTCCCACAACTCAGACTCATTTACAACATATACACAACACCCCCATCACCCAATAACATGACCCCTTCTTTACATAGCACAGTCCTCCATCCCTGCCCCACACTCAGACTCTAAAGCATGACTTACCAGTCTCCCTTCACTCCAAACTTCTCTGAATAACTAATATAACATGTGTTTTGCAAATAATTTACAACAGTCAGTTTTTGACGTTTTCTCTAAAATGAAAAGTCTAGGGGTGCCTGGGTGCCTCAATCGGTTGAGCGTCTGACTTCAGCTCAGGTCATGATCTCGCAGTTCATGAGTTCAAGCCCCGTGTTGGGCTCTGTGCTGACAGCTCAGAGCCTGGAGCCTGCTTCAGATTCTGTGTCTCCTTCTCTCTCTGCCCCTTCCCTGCTCATGCTCTGTCTCTCAAAAAAAAAAAAAGAAAAAGAAAAAAAAAGAATAAATGTTAAAAAAATTTGTTAAAAAATGAAAAGTCTAGGGTTAGGTCTCATTTAAATTGAATATTCCATCCTAAAAACCTTTGGATTCCCCTTACGCTTTAAATTATCCACATCATTCACATCAGAAATGAACAGTAATTCCAAATTTCTAAAGGAAAAACTAGTTTGTATGGAATGCCAAGAGGGTCTTGATTTTTAGTGGTGTTGTCAGGTTGGAGGATGGGAGGGCATCTGAGGTTAGAAGGTGATTTGGGGTACACTTCTGTTTCCTGTTGGAGAGAAATTCTCCCTGTCGTTTCGGTACCTCTTGTTACAGTTTTTGTCCTAGACTATCTTCTCAAGAATATTGGAGATAGTGTCTCCCTTTGGAACAGAGACCAGATTTGTTTCCTGAGCTCTGGGAAAAAGGTTGGTAGGGAGGGTGATTGCTAAAAAACTGGGGTTCACTGGTTGTGACACAGACCCACTTTATGTGAAACATCCACTTAGGCCATCTCTGCATCACCCACATGGGACTCTGCGGGAGGTGGGGGGAAGGGGGACAAGGGGAAGCACCTGAACAGGTGGCTCATACTGACCATTCTGTCTTGAGTAATAGTGATAAACTACTTTTCGTCTGACTCAGGCTGCTTCTGTCTTCTGCTAGCATCTATAAAATGTGGCAAGGTAATTGCTTGTAAGAAGGGTAAAATCTCAGACTCTACAGTTTTTGACACCTCTGCTTCTCCCCCAAACCCAGGCAGTTGGCAAATCCCAACCACCTGCTCCAGAGATGGAACTAGACTTCAAAGAGGTTCACAAAGGTCCCCCATTTGCAAAATTACCCACAAGACGCTAAGAAATTAACCACCCTGAAAACAGCGAACCCCTCACCCTGGCCCCTTCCATAGATGCCTCTGAAGCGGGCTGTACTAGGGCCGGTTCATGTGGTTCACTTGGGCGGAGCGGGGGAGGGGGGTGGGAACCAGGGTGCCTGCAGGTGACTTTAAGGCTCCTTCAGCCCGCCCGCCAGCTCTATCCAGGGAGAACAATCCACCGAGAGCGCATACACTTGGGGAAACTGTCCCAAATCCCCAGCTCGGGCCTCCGAGCCGCCCCAGAAGCTCAGAAAAGCGGGGCAGAGGACCAGGGAGCATAGTGGCGTGGACAGCCGGGAGAGGAGGGTGGCCTGGAAGGGACGGGCGGGGCAGCAGGAAATAGAAACTCTCCTTAAGCCAGCCTCATTACTTCTCCGTCCACTCGCGAGTTTGAGGATGAGGACGCAGAGCGGCCGGTAGGACTTGTGGCTGGTGTTCTCGGCCATGCCCTTGCCCCAGAAGTCGTTGGTGAAGATGCCCCAGCGGAGGGGGGAGCCGGGCCGCACGTCGGGGTTGTTCACGATCGCCCACACGTCGTCGTGCACGAACTCGCCCTGCAGGGAGAGGCCGTAGCACAGGCAGCTCGCCCCGGCCAGCAGCGCCGCGGCCCCGGCCGGCGCGAGTCCGCGGCCCCACCGCCGGGAGGGCGCGAAGTCCCCGCCGCCGCCGCCGCCGCCTCGGGCACAGCCTGTCACTACCATCGCGCCGCCGCCGCCACCACCGCTGCCCTGGCCGCTCCCGGGCGTCTGGCATCCTCCCCGGCCGGGGCCCCTCGGCGCGCCGCGGCTGCCCGGAGGTGGGCTCGGGAATGGTGCGGCGGCAGCTGGACCCGCCGCTGGCGCCCCGCGCTCCGCCGCCGCCTGCGCCGCCGAGTTGGCCCAGCTACAAATAAACAGCAGTCCCCCCGCCTCCCCGGGCCATCGCCACCTCCTCCGCCCCACTGCACATGCCCCGCTCGCTCTCGCCTCCACCCGCCCCCCCCCTCCATCCCCGGACTAGAGCCGCCCCCCCCCCTCCCCTCCCCCCCCCCCCCCCCCCCCCCTCTCCCCCCCCCCCCCCCCCCCCCCCCACCAACGAGGTTGGGGAGGGCCTCGTCAGTGGGAACCTCCGGGCCCAGGGCCAGGGCGGGAGGGCGGGCTTAGCAGGTGCGCACCCCGAACCCCCCCCCCCCCCCCCCCGCCCCGCGCTCCGGGAGAGGGAAAAGTGGCCTCCGCTTCCCGGCAAGTTCCCGGCTTTCAGCACCCCGGACAACAGCGGCGGCGGCGCCGGAGACACGCTCTCCTGCCCGGCGCCCGCGCTCGCGTCCCGCCGCCCTGTCCGCGCCTCCTCCCCGGGCCTTTCTGTCCCCCACCTGCCTGCGCCCCGCGCCTGCAGCCTCCGCGTGGGGCCGTGGGGGAGACGGAGCTGCCCCAAGCACCTTCCCGAAACCAAGAGAAAGGGTCTCCTGGCCGAGGGCTTCCTGCTCGCCCCGCGCAGTCTGTTCAGGGACGCCAAGGGCTGTTTCTCTTTGCCGCCTGCCAGTTGCTCAGCTTGCACTTAAGAAAGTCCCAGGTTCGACTTTCAGCTTGGGTCTGGAGGCTAAGTTGGTTTCTGAAACATTTCTTCTAATTCTAGTTTCTAATTAAACTCTTGAGATGATTGGGAGATGTGGAGCAAATTCCTCTTCCTTCTCTTTCAAGTGGATCGCTTGGGTCTGATTATTAGTTTCTGGGCTCTGCACGTGTTTCAACTGTTTCTGCCAACAATATTCAACTGCCTAAGTCCTCTGCTTGTCCCCCAAACTTCTCTGTTTAATGGCTTTATATTTGAAAATATTAATTATTATATGTAACCAAATTAGATATCCCAAGGTGCTTGATTGCTTAATTTATCTTGAAGATTGCAAATGTATTAACTTTTTCAAGCTCCCTGAAAGTTAGCACTGCTAAATGTTATTGTATTTAGTTAGTATTTAGTGCTGACAGCTCAGAGTCTGGAACCTGCTTTGGATTCTGTGTGTGTCTCTCTCTCCTTCCCCCACTCATGCTCTGTCTCTCTTTCTCTCTCAAAAATAAAAACATAAATGTTAAATTCATCCAAAAAAACCAAAAAACAAAAAAAACAACAACAACACCTCACAGCAACACCCAGAGTAATTTTTGGCGAAATATGTAGGCACCTCACAGCCTAAGCAAGTTGATACATAAAATTAACCATCACAATTTCCAAGTTAAGAGCTAAATAGAATAGGAAGGAGCCAAGATGGGGGAATAGCATGGAAGTTTTTTTTTGCATCTCACATCCATGAAATATAGCTAGATCAATACTAAACCATCCTGCACACCTAGAAAATTGATTTGAGTATTATGACAACAATATGCACAACCTGAACAACAGAACTCAGCAGGTACTAGGTGTGGAGTGGCGAACTGGGGTAGAGAGAAGCCATGGAGGGCAGGGAGCTGAATTTGCTTGCAGAGAGAGGAGGAAGACCAGGGGAGAGTACAGGAAAAGCACCCCCCCCCCCCCGCCAAAAGGAAAAAGCAGCTGGAGAGAAAGTGGAAAAGCGGAAAGAGCCACAGGGACTGAACAAAAAATGGAGAAAGGAGGATTTAAATGCCATTAAGACTCTAAACGGGGAGTGCGGAGTCTGAAACTCTGCAGCTCCATACCTGGCGGTGCTCTGGTGGGAAGGGCAAATCCTTAGGAGGACAGTGAAGTCTGGGGTCTTCGGGACACATGGGGAGAGGCGGTCGCCCTGTTGGGAGGACATCTGGTAGAGGCAGTGTGGCCTCCCCCTGGGCAAAGCAGACCCCCAAGAACGGCCACATCCACTGGTGTTAGAGTGAGGACGTTAAGGGTGAAGCCTAGCGCCAGATATGTGTTGTGATTTGCCATAATCCCTGAAACACTTCTGCTACATGATTGCATGAACTTTTTCTGGGGTTGGCTGGCACCCAGCTGCAGTCTCTGGGCATCAGCAGCAGCACGGTTCCATGAACGTTCTTGGGTGCGGCCAGCACCCCGTCATTGCTTGGTGAGACCCTCCCATGCAGGTCAGAACAGCAAAGTTGCAGTTGCCCCTCAGAAGTGAGGGGTCGGGAAACACAGCTGCATCTGAGATAAAACTCAGGAGGGAGGTGCTGCCTGGCAACCTGATGGCTTGGTCATGGACAGTGTGAAAGCAGGGATTTTTGGACAGAAGCCAGAGACAAAGGACATGTGCACGATTGCTGGTTGGGGAGGACAGAGTTCCCATACTAGAAACTGGGTAGCTGGGGGACGCCATTTTCACAGCTCCTGCGCATGCGCAACATACCTACAAGCGTCACAACAATCCACCCCAGTAAGCTAAGCAGAGTCACCTAGTGGAGAATGGAGCCATTACACTAAGCCCCACCCAGCTGGGCCAACCTCGCTCTTCAGGAACACTAATCTCTCAGCATGCTTAGTTACAGACTATAAAGTGCTTCATAGTTTGACTTCTAGGGAAAAACTATGTAATTTCAATCGTATTTCAGTCTGTTTGCTGCTCCATCTATTCAATTTTCTTTTCTTTTCTTTTCTTTTTTCTTTTCCTTTTTTCTTTTGTCGTTTCGTTTCTTTTTCTTGAATACAGAAAAAGAAAAAATTTATTTTTTTCAATTTTTATAAAAATATTTTTCTTTAATTTTTTCTACTATGTTTTTTAGTTTTTGTAAAATTTTCAAATTCTATTTTACTTCCATAATTTCCTTTTATTCTATTTCATTGTATTCATTTTTTCAAATTTTCAAATTTTTCTTTTTTCCTGCTTTTCTCTCTACTCTATCAAGCTCCTTTCAATACTCAGACCAAAACACACCTAGGATCTAGCATCATTTATTTGTGTGTGTGTGTGTGTGTGTGTGTGTGTGTGTGTGTTGTTTTAAATTTTTTTATTACTTACCTTATTAATTACTATTCTTCCTTCAAAATGATGAAATTAAGGAATTCACCTGGAAAGAAAGAGCAGGAAGAAACAACAGCCAGGGGTTTAATAAACACAGATACAAGCAAGATGTCTGAACTAGAATTTAGAATCATGATAATAAGAATACTAGCTGGGGTCAAAAATACATTAGAAGGCCTTTCTGCAGAGATAAAAGAAGCAAAAGCTAGTCAGGATGAAATAAAAAATGTAACTGAGCTGCAATCTTGATTGGGTGCCACAGCATCAAGGATGGATGAGGCAGAGCAGCCAATCAGCGATATAGAGGACAAACTTATGGAGAATAATGAAGCAGAAAAAAAGAGGGAGACTAAGGCAAAAGAACATGATTTAAGAATTAGAGAAATCTGAGGCACCTGGGTGGCTCAGTTGGTTGAGCATCCGACTTCAGCCCAGGTCATGATCTCACAGTTCATGAGTTTGAGCCCCACATCAGGCTCTGTGTTGACCGCTTGCTCAGAGCCTGGAGTTTGCTTCAGATTGTGTGTCTCCCTCTCTCTCTGCCCCATCCCCATTCATGCTCTGTCTCTCTCTGTCTTAAAAAAAATAAATAAAGCATTTTTTAAAAATTAAAAAAAAAGAGTTAGAGATATCAGTGACTCATTAAAAAACAACATCAGAATCATAGGGGTCCCAAAAGATGAAGAGAGAGAGAAAGGGGTAGATAGGTTATGTGAGCAAATCGTAGCAGAAAACTTTCCTAACCTGGGGAAAGACACAGACATCAAAATCCAGGAAGCACAGAGGACCCCCATAAGATTCAACAAAAACCGACTGTCTACAAGGCATATCATAGTCAAATTCAATTTGATCAAAAAGAAAAGGAAAGGACCCAAATAAATAAAATCAAGAATGAAAGAGGAGAAATCACAACCAACACAGCAGAAATAAAAACAATAATAAGAGAGTATTATGAGCACCCATACACCAATAAAATGGGCAACCTGGAAGAAATAGACAAATTCCTAGAAATATATAAACTACCAAAACTGAAAGAGAAAGAAATAGAAAATTTCAACAGACCCACAACTAGTAAAGAAATCAAATTAATAGTAAAAAAATCTCCCAAAATATGAGTCCAGGGCCAGATGGCTTTCCAGGGGAATTCTACCAAACACTTAAGGAAGAGTTAACACCTATTCTCATGAAGCTGTTCCAAAAAATAGAAATGGAAGGAAAACTTCCAAACTCTTTCTATGAAGACAGCATTACCCTGATTCCAAAACCAGACAGAGACCCCACTTAGAAGGAGAACTATAGACCAATTTCCTTGATGAACATGGATGCAAAAATCCTCAACAAGATATTAGCCAACCGGATCCAACAATACATTAAAAAAATTATTCACCACGACCAAGTGGGGTTTATACCTGGGATGTAGGGCTGGTTCAATATCCGCAAAACAACCAGTGTGATTCATTACATCAATAAAAGAAAGGACAAAGACCACATGATTCTCTCAATAGATGCAGAGAAAGCATGTGACAAAATACAGCATTCCCTCAAGAAAGTAGGCACAGAAGCCATATATGAAAAACCCAACACTAATATCATCCTCAATGGGGAAAAACTGAGCACTTTCCCCCTAAGGTCAGGAACAATACAGGGATGTCCACTCTCGCCACTGTTATTCAACATAGTATTTGAAGTCTTAGTCTCAGAAATCAGACAACACAAAGAAATAAAAGGCATCCAAATCAGCCAAGAAGAGGTCAAACAAACTTTCACTCTGCAGATGACATACTTTATATGGAAAACCCAAAAGATTCCATCAAAAAACTGTTAGAACTGATCCATGAATTCAGCAAAGTTGCAGGATATAAAATCAATACACAGAAATCAGTTGCATTCCTATATACCAACAATGAAGCCACAGAAAGAGAAATCAAGGAATTGATTCCATTTACAATTGCACCAAAAACCATGAAATACCTAGGAATAAATCTAACCAAAGAGGTGAAAAAATCTATACACTGAAAACAATAGAAAGCTTATGAAAGAAACTGAAGGAGACATACACACATAAAAAGGAAAAATATTCCATGCTCCTGGACAGGAAGACCAAATATTGTTAAAATGTTAATACTACACAAAGCAATCCACATATTTAATGTAATACCTATCAAAATAACACCAGCAATCTTCACAGAGCTAGAACAAACAATCCTAAAATTTGTATAGAACCAAAAAATACCCCAAATAGCCAAAACAATTTTGAAAACGAAAACCAAAGAAGGAAGCAACACAATCCCGGACTTTGAGCTGTATTACAAAGCCGTAATCATCAAGACAGTATGGTACTGGCACAAGAACAGACACTCAGATCAATGGAACAGAATAGAGAACTGAGAAATGGACCCACAAACGTATGGCCAACTAATCTTTGACAAAGCAGGAAAGAATATCCAATGGAATGAAGGTAGTCTCTTCAGCAAATGGTGCTGGGATAACTGGACAGCAACATGCAGAAAAATGAACCTAGACCACTTTCTTACACCACACACAAAAATAAACTCAAAATGGATGAAAGATCTAAACATAAGATAGGATGCCATCAAAATCCTCGAGAAGAAAGCAGGCAAAAATATCTTTGATCTTGGCCGCAGCAACTTCTTACTCAACATGTCTCTGAATGCAGGGAAAACAAAAGCAAAAGTGAACTATTGGGACCTAATCGAAATAAAAACTTCTGCACAGCAAAGGAAACAATCAGCAAAACTAAAAGGCAACTGACAGAATGGGAGAAGATATTTGCAAATGACATATCAGATAAAGGGTTAATATCCAAAATCTATAAAGAACTTATCAAACTCAACACTCCAAAAATAAATAATCCAGTGAAGAAATGGGCAAAAGACATGAATAGACTCTTCTCCAAAGAAGACATCCAGATGACCAACTGACACATGAACAAATGTTCAACATCACTCATCATCAGGGAAATACAAATCAAACCACAATGGGATACCACCTCACACCTGTCAGAATAGCTAACATTAACAACTCAGGCAACAACAGATGTTGGTGAGGATGCAGAGAAAGAGGAGCTCTTTTGCACTGCTGGTGGTAATGCAAGCTGGTGCAGCCACTCTGGAAAACAGTATGGAGGTTCCTCAAAAAATGAAAAATAGAACTACCCTATGACCTAGCAATTGTACTACTAGGTATTCATCCAAGAGCTATAGGTATGCTGTTTCGAAGGGACACATGCAATCCAATGTTTATAGCAGCACTATCAACAATAGCCAAAGAATGGAAAGAGCCCACATGTCCATCGATGGATGAATGAATAAAGAAGATGTGGTTTATATATATACAATGGATTATTACTGGGCAATCAAAAAGAATGAAATCTTGCCATTTGCAACTGTGTGGATGGAACTAGAGGGTATTATGCTAAGCGAGATTAGTCAGTCAAAGACAAATATCATGTGAGTTCACTCATATGAGGACTTTAAGATACAAAACAGATGAACATAAGGGAAGGGAAGCAAAAATAATATAAAAACAGGGTGGAGGACAAAACATAAGAGACTCTTAAATATGGAGAACAAACAGAGGGTTACTGGAGGGGTTGTGGAAGGGGGGATGGGCTAAATGAGTAAGGGATATTAAGGAATCTACTCTGAAATCATTGTTGCACTATATGCTAACTAACTTGGATGTAAATTAAAAAATAAATGAAATAAAATGGTAAAAAAATATATGTTCTACTTTGCTAAAATAAAAATGGATTAAAATAACATGATTTATCAGTTTTTGATCATATAGGTTGACAAAATGTTAAAGTTTAATAATATCATCTGTCAACAAGAGTGTAAATCAATATGTGCTTTTTGCATTGCAGATGGGAATGTGAATTGGCATAGCCCTTTTGGTGGACAACTTGGGAGGTTCTGTTAAAACTGAAAATGTGGGGGCGCCTGGGTGGCTCAGTTGGTTAAGTGTCTAACTTCGGCTCAGGTCATGATCTCGCGGTCCGTGAGTTCGAGCCCCATGTTGGGCTCTGTGCTGACAGCTCAGAGTCCAGAGCCTGTTTCAGATTCTGTGTCTCCCTCTCTCTCTGACCCTCCCCCATTCATGCTCTGTCTTTCTCTGTCTCAAAAATAAATAAACATTAAAAAAATTTTTTTTTAAATAAAAAAAAAAACTGAAAATGTGAAAACCCTAGCTTTGTTTATAAAATGAAAAATTGGAAACAAGATGAATGGCCATTACAGTGAGCAGTGGAACTATGGAATTAAGCAGATTTTTATATACTAGCATGACAAATGTCTTAAATCATGACTAGGTAAACAATAAAGACAAAAGATCAAAACAACAAAAAAAAGAAGATTGCAAGGTAGTACATTGTAATGTGCTATTAGGGAGGAAAATCTAATGAAAAAGAAAACTGTAATTTTACAAATGTAAATATAGTGGAAAAGTTCTATATGGAGAGACTATATGTTGGGATGTCTGGGACAGTTCACATTTATCCCTGTTTTAATCATTGGTTGACTTACCTATACTCAAGTTGATTTACCTTGCATACCATTAATCCTAGATTACACTTTGGAATAATAACAATAATAAGCCATGTTCATTAAAACAACAACAACAACCAAAACCAAAAAAACAACAACAAAAAAGAGCTAAATGGAATAGAAGGTTGTTCTTGTTATTGTTGGCAAAAGGTTGGTGTGTTAAGCTTTTCAAGAAACATACCTATTTACTTTTTACAGGACCTTTCTAGAGACAAAGTTGTATCCCGAAAGAGTGATTCTAATAGTAATTTTTTTATAGAGAGCAGGCCTTTCTTCTTCCTCAAATCACCTTCAAATCCAGAGCCAACCCTGCTCACCCTCTTCTCCACTGAGCTGTCTCCTTTTTCAAAGGGAATGAAGTGAGGTTCTTTGACAATGGAGAAAGTGAAGAAGGGTGCACAAAGGCAGAGCTGGGACCCTAAAGGGGCAGCTGGTTGAAAGTGGCAGCAGAGGCGATAACGTCACAGCTTGAGTCCTGGTTTCTGAGCATTCAGTGTTTCATCAGACTTTCCTCTAGATTCAGTGGCATCTATCTTCCATCTGGCTCAGATGGTGCATTTGAGATTAAATTTATTTAAGATAGATACTTCACATCTTCTCAGACACAAAATAATAAATATTGTGAAATATTTAGCTTTTATTTTTACATCTGTATCTTTCCTTGCTTCAATACTGCTCTGTGTTAAGAGAAATAGTATAAAAGTGTTGATATCAGAGAAAGAAGTTTTACATTAACATGCCAGCTTGTAGGCAAGAGATCGTGAGCCAGCTCAGCCTCAGAAGTTCTGTGAGGCAATTCCTATTAATCTCTCTCTTTGAGTATACAGGATATGTATATTCAAATAGTTCTGTTTCTCTGGAGAACCCTGACTAATACAATTTTTTCCCATAAACTCACAAGGAGAATTGTCATTTACTCATAGTAGCCCAAAGTACACTTTTCCTATAGGTGCAGTATTTTTTATGTATTTTTTTAATGGTAAACCACCATATCCACCCCTGTCTTCTCAAAGAAAATGAACAATCCACTTGGTAGGCATCTCCAACAGCCCTCAGACACTTCTTGTCACCCAGCCAACAACTGGTCCCCTTAGTCCTTTGACTCAGAAATATGCTTTCCTTTTTTTTTTTTTAATTTTTTTAGGTTTATTTATTTATTTATTTATTATTTTTTTAAAATTTTTTTAACATTTATTTATTTTTGAGACAGAGAGAGACAGAGCATGAACGGGAGGGGGGGGGGGCAGCAGAGAGAGAGGGAGACACAGAATTGGAAGCAGGCTCCAGGCTCTGAGCCATCAGCCCAGAGTCCGACGCGGGGCTCGAACTCATGGACCGTGAGATCGTGACCTGGGCCGAAGTCGGACGCTCAACCGACTGAGCCACCCAGGCGCCCCAGCGTTTATTTATTTTTGAGACAGAGAGAGACAAAGCATGAACGGGGGAGGGTCAGAGAGAGGGAGACACAGAATCCGAAACAGGCTCCAGGCTCTGAGCTGTCAGCACAGAGCCCAACGCGGGGCTCGAACTCACGGACCGCGAGATCATGACCTGGGCCGAAGTCGGCCGCTTAACCGACTGAGCCACCCAGGCGCCCCATTCTTTTCCTTTTTTGAAATATCACACCAGCCAAATTAATCAGGAGGGATTTGCTTTATAATGGAATTGAAAAATTAGATGATCTTGGAAATCCCTGAGGACTCCCCTACTCATAATCAGATTTGGCTGCTTTGGACACAGATTTACCCCTGTCTTAAATTAAATACAACTTGAAGAACTCTGTGAAACTTCAGATTCTTTATGGAAGAAAAATTCTGCCTATATTGTTGGGATCATTGCCTTATCCAATCTTGCAATACCCTTGTTCTCAGAAGACAAGGAAGAGGCCTATAACAGAGTGATTAGTAGAAAAAGACTAATTTTACCTTATCCTAGCCTTTGTGATGCTTCTTTTCTGCCTGTTGCAAACTACTGAAAGGAGGTACAGATTTGTTCAAGATCTTAACTGTCAGTGGAAGAATTATAAATTGCTTTCTGGTGATGCTGAATCCAAATATGATCCTTTTTAAAACTGATACTCCTAACACTTAAATTATTACACTAAACTTAAATTTTAAATGACCTGAACTCTGCAGACTTAACCTAAATTTAGCAATGGTGAAGGGAAGAGAAATAGGTATGTGGAGGTGGGAATATTTTCGTTGTCACCAATATTTGTTGAGAAATAGCCCATGTAGGTTGTTAAATCTTTTAATTTGGAGTTGAATTTCTCAGGGAAAAAATGTGAAAGATTTTGAAGTGGGAAAAGAATTACTGCCTGGAATACTAGGCATTGCCTAGGTGTCCTGGCTAGGGTTAATCTGATTCTTTTGTTATTTTCAGCTATTTTACAGCTCTATAAATTGTAGAAAACTGGTTGTAATGCAAGTGATTTTCATGCATAGAGATGCAAATGAATTTAGGTCAGATAGAGATGCAAATGAGTATCACTCTGTGGATATTGACATTTTATATGTATATTACATGTATTTGTAAATATATAAATAAATTACATATATTTCTAATTTTTGGTCAGTTATTTGCTCTTATGAAGAATACTTTGGAGATATCTTTGATCATGATGGGAAAGAACTGTTGATAATGTATAAACTTAAAGACTTTGTTACTTTAGACACTTCAGACAGACCCTTCATCATGTTAGAACAAACATATTAACACTTCCCTTGTTGACTCAAAGAGAAGTGAGCTACCTAAGGAGTTATCCATGCATTTTGTTCAGTGGTTGGCTATTTTTTAAAAAGATTTCTTATCTAAACATAAAATAGTCCTGTGTTGTTGAGTTAATAAACCAAAGGGATGAAAATGTAAGAACTATTAATGTTTTTTTACTTTTCTAACTAAATATTTATAGAGGCCAATGATTTAAATACACTGAGAACCCTGTTGGTTTTATAGAAATCTTCCATTAACATTAGAAAGCATTCTTTTTAGGCACACCTAAATATATAAAGCAAATATTAACAGAACTGAAGGGAGAAATAGATAGCAACACAATAATAGTAAGGGACTTCAATACCTCACTTTCAACAGTGGATAGATCCTCCAGACAGAAAATCAATAAGGAACCATTGGCCTTAAACTACATGTTAGACCAGATGAAATGAACATTTAGAGAACATTCCATCCAATAGCAGCAGAATACACTTTCTTCTCAAGCACAAAGTTGCTAAGAGAGTAAATCTTAAATGTTCTCATCACAAAAAAGAAATGGTAATTATGTGACATGATGCAAGTGTTAGCTAATACTATGGTGGTAATCATTTTGCAATACAAAAGTGTATCAGGGGCGCCTGAGTGGCTTAGTCAGTTGGTTAAGCCACTGATTTCAGCTCAGGTCATGATCTCACGATTCATGAGTTTGAGCCCCGCGTCTGGCTTTCTGCAGACAGCCGGGAGCCTGGACCCTTCTTAGAGTTCTGTGTCTGCCTCTCTGTCCCTCCCCTGCTTGAGCTCTATCTTTCTCTCTCTCTCAAAAATAAATAAACGTTAAAAAAATTTTTTTTAAAGTGTAGCAAATCAACACATTGTACACCTTAAAGCTACACAATTTTATATGTTGATTATA
The DNA here is from genome assembly GCF_023721935.1 of Panthera uncia. Taxonomy (NCBI): domain Eukaryota; kingdom Metazoa; phylum Chordata; class Mammalia; order Carnivora; family Felidae; genus Panthera; species Panthera uncia. The sequence continues at coordinate 61,516,446 of NC_064809.1, read as the reverse complement.
TCTCAATAAAGGTTAGAAAAAAGAGAGAAATCATCCTCTTTAACCTATATTGAAATTGTAATGGTGTGGGGAAATGTCTAGAGAAGTAAATCTATCAAAAAAAAAAAATCCTATTTTCCTTCCTGCATACCCAAGTTTGGTCTCCTGAGTCAGCAAATCTGGAAATTTGGTATCAGTTTGTCCAGATTCTTGAAGAACACCCCCTCTCCCAGCTTAACTGACCTAATGCATATTAGTTTAATTTTTATCTGAAAATAGGAATAGTTCACTATATAAAATAACTTTTTAATATGGAACCATACTTAGAAACCAACTTAGAAACCATCTTAGCTTGGCAAGTACCTGAAATCAGAGGGTGCCCAGAGGAAAAGCATTCCTTTGAACTACTCCTTTACCCAGGAGCACTGGTGGCTCAGTTGGTTACGCATCCAACCTCAGCTAGGGTCATGATCTCACAGTTCGTGGGTTCAAGCCCTGCGTCTGGCTCTGTGCTGATAGTTCAGAGCTTGGAGCCTATTTCAGATTCTGTGTCTTCCTCTCCCTCTTCCCCTCCTCTACTCATGTTCTGTCTGTCTCTCTCAAAAATAAAATCAACATTACAAAAAAAATTTAAACTGAAGTACTCCTTTTCTCATCCAATAGTGAGGATGCACTGTCTCCAGTTCTTTCCAAGATATTGTCAACATTCCAACTGATACATTAATTTCAATCAAATCACTCATAAGAAAAAGATTCATAAACTATATAACATTACATAAATACTAGGCATCAACTTTAGAAATACCCCTAATACAGAAACTCACCTGATAATCTTTGTTTTCACAGCTAGGAAAAGTTTGACTTTCATCTGTTAATATCTGTGTATTTCTTTGTTAGGTAAGAGCTGTGTGATTTTTGTTCCAGTTTTGTTTTGGCTTCCAGGGAATTCTGAGTTAAATTTTCTGTTCACTTGTGATAGTTATCCTTAGGCTAAATTTTCAAAACAATTAGCCTTCCCATGTTGTTAGATAGCCCTTGTTCTTTTGTCATTTGTGCTAATAGATTTATTATATATGTCTTTTATTTTAAACCCACATCAAATCCTGACACGTAGCAAGGCTATACATAATGATAAATGAAAAGAAGAAAACATTATTTTGAACATATAAAAAATTTCCCTATTTAACTCATTTGACTTTTGAAATATCGGTTTTATAAGGTTTAACCTAATAATGAACAAATGAAGATGTTATATATAATTACTTCGACTCATTTTCAGAAGAGATTATTTACCAACATCCTTAGCAAAATTTGCATATTAATGGAAGAACACTTTCCAACTACAGATATATTTATTCCTCAACAGGACCATCAGCCCTATTAAAAATTACTAATGGGTGATTGGAGCTGGAAAAAAATCTTTGAATATCATCTCTATAGTAACTTTTAGATTTTTATCGCCTAGTAGCTCTTTATTCCTACTACACGTGTTGCACATATTCTGAGTAAAATATCCTCAGAAACTTCTTAGGACCTGATTTTAACAATAATTTTAGAATTTAAAAATATGCTTTTTCTTTCCTTTTTAGTGGAAATAAAACATGCAATTTCTTTAGGTGTGCAGGCAAGCTGCTGAAAACTTCCCAAGAACAACGTGAATGTACATTTCAAAATCAAACTCAAGTTGCCCTTTCCAATAATGTATGAGACGGTAATGTCACTTATGTTGTTCAGACAACTTATTTTAAAAAACAGCTAATTTAGTCACAATTGCAATGCTTGAACTTAATTACAAACGCTGGCATGAAATTCTTGTTTCTGATTTTTTCTGCTATGTGCTCACTGTGGCTGCACTGGGGCAATTAAGAAGTTCACTCTGCTTTCTGTGGGCAGGGAATCTTATAGGAACAAAATGTAGCTAGGGACATCATTATAGAATTAACATAAAGGTTGCATTTATTGGAATAAAAATAGCCAAAGTGACTATAACAATCTGGAAGAACAATGGCAACATAGTCATCATTCAGTGTTTTCCCAATTTTTTTCTGCCATGTTCTTTAATAGAATCCAAGGTTTTGGATAACTTGCCAAGTAGTAGTTTAATGCCTAAATGGCAAGCCATTTTACAGCTACTAATATGCAACATACACCAGAAGCAATTTAGGCAAAGTTGGTCTTGCTACCTTATGATGGTTGATTTTTATTCAGGGTGATAATAGTTCATTATCCTTTAAATATTTGTAAAAATGCTCAACGTATTCCAAAACTAGAAGGGGGTTTATCTTTCAGCTAAATTATCAATGTTGTTTTCTGGGCAACTCAGGTTATTTGGATGTGTGGAGAAAAATGAGTAAATAAATTTATGCCTTATTTATATGGATGAAATGTCTGACAACCAATGACTGCAGTCAGGATTGTAATAATTCTGGGTTGTATATAGTCCAATTTCCAGAGAGAAAACAATGGTTTTCTGAGAAATGTTCATTTCCTTTTGGAAATTCCCCATGGCTTTGGCTTGGTTCTCCCTTTTGAGCATACGAACATGTGCACATGCACACACATATTCACACACGCTTTCTAAAAACTTTCCTTCACAAAAGTGTTCCATGTCATTTTTAGCTGGGGGAAGGCACAGGAAGGAAATGTCCAAGATTTAGTGTTTACTTGGACCATGTCATTAACATTTCCAATTTGTCGAGTGGTTTCCACATTTCCCAGAGGTCCTTATCCTGTGAAAGCTGATGGATGGGCTGACAGAACCTTCCAGGTTCATGTTGGTGTAATATGAGCCAAGTGCCTGGAAACAATAAAACAGCAATTTTCTGAGAGATTTACCTGCAAGGAAAGCCAGGAACATAAAAGCCTTTTCCGTTTCCCACCCTAAGCCTCTTCTTTTCTCTCAGTCCCAGGAGGGGTTTGGGAGACTGTATCCTATCAGGTTAATTGAGGGTGACATTAAATGTAGTCTCAGCAGCAGCCACTGTAATGGCTGGAAGGGAAAGACCCCTGGAGTAGGAATCAGAAGAGCTGGGCTCCGGTCTGGCCAGAGTGGAGGCTTCAAGTCATGAACAGCAGAAGCAAAGGCTGCCGGGGTGAGACAATGTCAGATCTTTTCTCTTGAAAGCTGGATGCGGGCATCTGGTCATGTTTTGACAAGCAATGGTTCTGGCTCCAGTAATGGCTTCGAACTAGGAGAAGGTCCCTCCCCCGTTAGGGCCATTAAATCTGGGCCAGACTGTCTAACTTCATGCTGGGTAACACCCACAATGCTGCATTCTCAGAGGGCCATGCCTTGAAACTGGGCTTCTTTATGTCATAAGACAAGAAGCGATGTGCATCCTGGACTAATAGAGATTCAGAGTATGGAGGTCTGGACTAAAGTGATGTGAAGCGTTGCCAGTAGGGACTTATTTCCCCAAGTCAGCTTTATAGTAGTAATCAACTTAAAGCTTGGGGTTCCCCATCTACGTCCACAGCCCATGGGGTATTTTCTGATTTAAAATGCATAGAACTATGTCAGTTCTGCCTCCATTGTCATTTCTTCTTTGGCAAAATAAACTCTGGCATGTAGTATTTAATATTCATATTCACACAGGAATCCTTACTTCTTTTGAATGTTAAGTAGCCATAAACTTAAGATAAGCTATCTGGATGTCTTAGGAAAATAATGATAAAATAATTTCCTTCAGTGGAATTTTGGTTAAAAAGTGACTAGATCTTACCATGAAATGATCTGTTTCTTTCAGGGCTTAAAAATCATAACCTGTAAACTCAGGGTCAACATTTATGGCCATGTGACAGGATAACATGAAAAAGATATTCACTAAACCATGAGAGAGGAGAATATTTTCCCTTTCCCTAGTCTAATAGGTGAGCAGGCTCTTGGTCCAGGAGGCATGAAGTCCCCTTACCTCAGCACAGGATTAGAAGGCTTTTTAAAGCTCAGGCTCAAGAAAGTGAAGGAGAGAGGGCAAACACATTTTTTTCCCCTTTTTTCTAATCCTAGAGTTTGACTGGTGGAGATCTATCTGCCCAATCCCAGGAGGTACAGGGCTTTAACAGCATTATTGGTGAATGCCCTGGGCATTCCATAAAAATCTCATAGAGCCAATGGCCAAGCCACATGGTCACAGAAGCAGTGGGTGCCAGGCCTAGTAGAACTGTGAAGAATAGCAATGCCTGCCTTTGAGGAAGGACATGAGTTTGTACATCAAGTGATGCTCTAGGTGGCAGTCATAAAGGCCTCAAGACTTGAAGCTCTCTTTCAGTTTTTTTGATTGAATATGTCCTCCAAGGTCCTTGTCAATTAAAATATTAAATATCTTCCCAATGCATTCAGATTTACCTTGATTTGGAAAATTTAGAAATGTAATGATTCTTGCACCCATTAACTGAGGAGAGAATTTATACATATTAATGAGGAGTGAGCAGTTTTGCTCCTCACTTTCACCCTGTAGCTAAAATGGCAGTTTCTTAACTAATGAGCGGCAATCACTGAGGGAGCTCGGCAGGAGTGGCCACTAATAAGGGGACTACTGGGAGTAAGGTCAGCATGAAGCTATAAGGCAAGTATGAATTTTATTCAGAATAATTTGAGTTTGCCTGTAAGCTGGTGGATGTGATACATAGTGGGTGTGATACATGTGATTCCTACAAATGCTGGAATGCAAAGTGGTTTGAGTCTTGTTTGGTTCCAAATTTACTGCAGAAAACTTGTAATTAGCTATAGCTATACAGACTTCAGTCCTGAGTCTGGATCTACACTTCTGTCCTTGGCTGAGAAACTGGCCCCAAAGCAGTTAAGTGTTGGTTACTGTCAACTTCTTGCACAGAGCAATAATGGGAAGCCCATCTGGAACCATTTTTTCCAGTCACAGCTAGAAGTCAGGGGATGGACTGGCCACCAGGCAGAAGTAAGAGTGGACTTCAGAGGCCCTGGCTTGGTGTCAGGAGCCATGAGAAGCATATGAACACTGGCCAGTCATCGTGAGGTCTTTCCAGAAAGACACTCTGATTGTGCTGGTTCAGCTTCCCATCTCCTGTCTAACCTTTTCCTGGCATCACCTCCAGGCTTCTGCTGGCAGCCGTGCTTTCTGGACTGACTGCTCCCGATAAATAAGTCTCAGAGGGTGATTTGCTGTCTAAAAAGATGAGTAAGCATTTCCCTCAGTTGCATCTCATTTTACTAACATCACTAATTTCTCTGCTTTCTTGTGTCCAATCAATCATTTCACTTCAGCTATGCATTTTGTTAATGAGCCATTCACTCCCTCTTCCAGATCATTAGTGAAGATGTCAGATTCTGACCAGACCTAATACCTATCCCCATGGCTCAAAGCTGGCTTCCCTGAGAACTCCCTGGGGAGGCATTCATCACTCTTGTACATGGGCCCTCATTATCCCAGGCCAGTTTTAACACATTTTTTTGTTAACTCACTTTTAAGTACTTGAGGAAACCATGGGTATTGATCTTTACCCAAGATGCTCCTATTTCGGGGATGAAGGGACAGATGGTCATCTGACACCCAGCACAATGTATATAAACATGAAATTCTAACTTCCACCAAGTGCAGGTTCATTTATTCATTCACTTTGGTCTAAGAAACAGAGGAATGATTACACCCTTTGGCTGTAATCCTCTCTGCTGTTTGTGCCATTCAGCATTGCACTTGTCTATAGATGTGCCTTTTCTATTTGACCGAAGCTTCTGAGTTTAGCATACCTTCTTAGCTAGTTCTCAGGATATTTTGTGTAAGTTGGGTTATTGGATAACTTTGAATCTTACACAAGTGGCTAACATTTCACTTTGGACAAGCCAAAGGTTTCATAACCAGAAGAGCAGGGATTACTTACTGGGCTTTACCTACCTGTTTTCATTTACTCTCAATATAAATAGGGTTCTAAATGTGTGGCTTAAATCAAAGGAAATAATCCATTAGATGAAGTTAATTTTTTTCTTTGTATTTATGGGATTGCCAGGGTACAGAAAATATTCAAGTTCCAGGAAAGCCTCTTCACCACCTTTTCATCTTTGACGTGACTCGTGGAGGCACATTTCTTCCTTCTCTTAAAATACTTTTTTAAAAAAAGTTGGTAAAATGGAAGCTGGATATAAAATTATATCTGTGTTCTCATTTTAACATGTAAAAATATGCATTTGGACACAAGCTGAAAAGAAAAAACCTTGATTTTCCAAGGTTGTATAATTCTGGGTAAATTAGTCTTTATTTTAGAATAATTTCCATTAACATTATAAAAAGAGTTTTTTAATGCAGTATTCTCATATATTTCAGGTTAGGGTATGTTCTTCCAAAATATAAAAATCAGAGGTGTTGAAAGGGAAAGATTCTTACCCACCCACCCCCACCAAATCTTTCAGTTTTGAGCCCAAAATGGAAATGGATTTCCATTCCAAATTCTGTTGCATTTACCAAACAAAACTATTAAACATTTCCCAGGCAAAAATCCCTGATGCTACGGCTTTACCACTTCATTCTGAGGGTCATATGGGCTATTCTATGTGATCAGTAAACCATTCCAGAATGTTAGGCTTCTCTTCCATCATGACTTTGTATGTATACTGCACTTACAATAACTCTTATTTACATTAAATTGTTAAATTAGTTTATACTAAATAGTATAATGTAATGTAGTGTAGTATAGCATAGTCTATATGAATAATATATTGTGATATAGTGTATTGCATATTGTATTTTAGTGTGGTCTATAGTATAACAGTATGATATGATATAGTATAGTATGGCATATAATTAGTATGGCATAGTATAGTTTAGCATAGGGTGATATAGTATAGCATAGAGTGATATGGAATGAAGTGGAATAGTCTAGAGTAGTATAGTACAGTACAGTATAGTACTGAGCTGCATAGCGTCCGTAGCACATGTAGCCGTTAGAACAATGACTTCAGAATAACAGTCCTAGTTTCAAATTGTGGTCTTACCGAAAACAGTGTGGAGGTTCCTCAAAAAATTAAAAATAGATCTACCCTATGACCCAGCAATAGCACTGCTAGGAATTTACCCAAGGGATACAGGAGTGCTGATGCATAGGGGCACTTGTACCCCAATGTTTACAGCAGCACTTTCAACAATAGCCAAACTATGGAAAGAGCCTAAATGTCCATCAACTGATGAATGGATAAAGAAATTGTGGTTTATATACACAATGGAATACTAGTTGGCAATGAGAAAGAATGAAATATGGCCTTTTGTAGCAATGTGGATGGAACTAGAGAGTGTTATGCTAAGTGAAATAAGTCACACAGAGAAAGACAGATACCATATGTTTTCACTCTGATGTGGATCCTGAGAAAGTTAACAGAAGACCATGGGGGAGAGGAAGGAAAAAAAAAAAGAGGTTAGAGAGGGAGGGAGGCAAATCATAAGAGACTCTTAAAAACTGAGAACAAACTGAGGGTTGATGGGGGGTGGGGGATGGGCATTGAGGAGGGCACCTGTTGAGATGAGCACTGGGTGTTGTATGGAAACCAATTTGACAATACATTTCGTATTTTTTTTTTAAATTTTTTTTTAACGTTTATTTATTTTTGAGACAGAGAGACACAGAGCATGAACGGGGGAGGGTCAGAGAGAGGGAGACACAGAGTCTGAAACAGGCTCCAGGCTGTCAGCACAGAGCCCGACGTGGGGCTCGAACTCACGGACCGCAAGATCGTGACCTGAGCCGAAGTCGGCCGCTCAACCGACTGAGCCACCCAGGTGCCCCTACATTTCGTATTTTAAAAAAAATTAAAAAAAATAAAATTAAAAATTAAAAAAAAAAAAAAAAGAAGTTGTTTGCCTAGCTGGCTCAGTTCGAAAAGCATGTGACTCCTGATCTTGCGGTCATGAGTTCAAACCCCATGTTGAGTGTGGAGATTACTTAAATGAAAACTTTTAATAAAAATTAATAAAATTAAAAGGTAAAAAAAACAAAAACAAAAACAAATTGTGGTCTTACCACTTACTAGATGTATGATCTAGAGCATACTACTTAATGTCTCTAAGCTTCTGTTTCATCATCTGAAAAGTGAGGGTTAGAAATAGTTACCATGCTTACCAGAGGTGATGTGGGGGGTGGGGAATGGGTGAATAGGTGTTGGAGATTAAAGAATGCTCTTGTTGTGATGAGCACTGGCTGTCATTTGGAAATGTTGAATCACTGTATTGTACACCTGAAACTAATATTATACTGTATGTTAACTATACTGGAATTAAAAAAAAACTTTAAAAAAAAGAAGAGAAATAGTTACCATGCATTGTGAGGCTGAAGTTGTTCTGAGGGCCATGAAGATAATGTATGTGAGGAGTAAGCACAGGCAAGTCACATGCCCTTAGTAAACACTCATTTTATGTATCTCCCTGACAGTGGCTGAGTGGTGAAAGTACCCTTTAAGACAAGTGCCCTGCTAAAAGCCTCTAACGCTTGGCTAGAACATGACTTAGGAGTGGTTGAATGGTTGCATAGTTACTGCTTATGGCTAGCGTCCTAAGTGAACCTTACAATCACAATTATTTCGCAGAGATACGAGATGACCTTGGAAGGCTTTGGAGCTATTCAATCTTGGTACTATGGAGCAAAACAGGAGAGAGAAGGAATTCTTAGAATGATTCATAAATGATCGACAGCTGCAATCCTCTGTATCTTGGGAAAAGCAGTGCTAACACCACAAACAATTGTATACATTTTATTTTGTGATTTTCTCTTCCAAAACATCCAGAAGAAAAAGATCCAGATGTGCTAAGAGATTTGCTCCTCAGAATAAAGTGGGGGATGTGCAGAACCAGAATCAAAATGAAAGCCCACTGGAAAAACTGTGGGTATCAAATGTTCAAGACACTAAAGCATATAAAAATAAATGTGGCACAAATTTCATGTAGACTTGATTACTTATAACAATCGTGCCTGTGGCTGGCTCTGACATGTTTCAGATTTACAAGTGCTTGGCAAAAACATTTGCATCCTTGTATGTAAGAATGCGTCCGCCCCCACTGAAAAGAAAACCATCTCTAAAGGAACACGCAGTGCTCAAGAATGCACAGACTCTGGGAGTAAAAGAGAAATGTAGATGTTGTAAATTTAGGGTCGATTTAGTTTTAAGAAATGAGGTGTAATGAAAAGCACACTGAAATGAAATTTAGAAGACTGAATTCAATGCCTAACCGGACATTTCCTAGGGTTGTGACCTTAGGAAAGTTTCTACATTGCTGTTTCCACCCGTTGTTTTATAGAGCAGATATTATTGCTTTTTCCTACCATGCAGAGGAGCTGTGGTTATCAAGTGAGACCATGTATGTTGAGACTACTTTGAAGAATGAAAATGCTGTATGCTGGCCTCTTTGTCCTTATTGAACAGAAGAAGAGAGTCAGGGGAAGAAGCAGGAAGAGTAAGGAATTTGGAAACAGACAGGCCTGTGTTTTGTAGCATCTCTGCCCCTCCTATTAGTAGTAGCTTTGTGGTCACAGAAGAGTCACTTAACCTTTCTTGGCCTCAGTTTCCTCAAATGTAAAAATGGATTTAAGAAGCACTACCTCAGAGTTGTTTTAAGAATTAAGGGATACATACATAAAGTCAGATATTTTTGTTTGCTGGTTTTGTTTTGTTTTGTTTTGTTTTTTATTTTTTTGAGTTTGTTTATTTTGAGAGGGGAAGAGAGAGCACAAGTGGGGGTGGAACAGATAAAAAGGGAGAGAGAATCCCAAGCAGACCTGTTGTGGGGCTGGAACTCATGAACAGTAAGATCATGACCTGAGCTGAAATCAAGAGTTGGATGCTTAACCAACTGAGCCACCCAGGCACCCCTTGTTTGCTGTTTTTAAACCATGTCTCATGCCCCTGAATTTGTTAGGCCTATTTGTTAATCATAAAAACAATCATAAATTTGGAGAGGCCAAGTGACTGACCCAAGCTTATCAAGCCATATGCCAGCAGGTATAGAATTCCTGCTGGAATTCTCTTCATCAGATTATTTAACAATTTGTTTTGGAAATTTTAAGAACCCAAGACCTGGAAAAAACCTGTCTTGACTCCAGTTATGACTATAGCTTTCATGAAAACAATGAAGTACATCTTACAATTTAACATTAAGAAACACTAAGAAAACTTAGAGTATTTTAGAGGCTTTTTGTCTTATGTTGAACAATATATGAATATAATATTCCTGCAGCTACATTTCATTTAAATGTACTCTTTCCCTGCGGATCAAGTTTTCTAGTATTTAAAAAAAAGGTGGTGGGGGGGGAGAGATTAGTGAGATTCAGATAGCCTGAATTTCCTGAGCAAGCCAGATATGTTTGAGAGCACTCTGAAGTTTTGTGCCTGTTCTGGTGACTGGAACTAAGTCAGTGGAGTAACCCATCTGCTTCCTATAGAGATGATGATGATGATGATGATGATGATGATGATGATTAGACCTTCCATTTTGCACAAGAAACCTCTGGAGGAAGCTTAGAATGGGGCACTGGGTGGGTGTCATCCCTCTTGGCATATCTCAGTTCCAGCAAAGCCAAACTTCTATGTAACTGTTACCTGTTCTAATCTCTCTCAGTAATGGATTTCAATGGAAACTCTACTTACGTGAATAGAAAAACATCATACCGGATCTTTACCATATTGAGCTAAGGAGAATTTCCCTCTTGCAACAGCTCTCTCAACTGAACTAATTCTCATTTAAAAAAAAAATTATGTTTTTTTTTTTTTAATTTTTGAAGGAGAGAGAGACACAGCGTGAGAGGGGGAGGAGCAGAGAGGGAGACACAGAATCCGAAGCAGGCTCCAGGCTCCGAGCTGTCAGTACAGAGCCCGATGTGGGCCTAGAACTCACAAACTGTGAGATCATGACCTGAGCCAAAGTCAGGCGCTCAACTGACTGAGCCACCCAGGCACCCCCTCATTTTTTGAACAATTGTTGCATTTCACTTAAGAGGTAAGACCCAATGCTTGGAATCCAGCACACTTCCCCAACATATGGTGTGCCATGATCCACAATTCTCTCATTGAGCATTAGAGGCAGACATGTTGGGACATCTGTAGTTGTATGATGTCAGTGACGGGTTTGCTGCAGGCTTTGGTTTGACAAGCTTTGAAACATTTCCCAGCTTTTTGGAGATACTACTCTATTTTCCATATATAATGGATCCATCTTTTATGCTGCCAAATGTGGTATGTGGGAAAGATAAGTAGCCCTTGCCTCCAGGATTCTAGTTCTTGTATATTTGTGTGATTTACACATACAGGTTAGGACCTGGGTTCAACCAGGAGACCAATTACCCTAACATATTACATTACTGAGCAACTAATCTTTATGTGATTTGGAGTGTCTAGGCATTCAGACAACACAAGCTGAGGTAGTAGAAAATAGTGGCTAAGAGTGTGCCCTCACTGAGAGAATTCATTTTTAATTACTAAGATATAGGGTTTTTGCAGTTGAGGAATAGCAGTAAACAGAAACACATACAGGAAATTTTCCACAGTGATTAAACGTTAAAAGATACAAGTTGTTACTACTTCTATGTTTCTGAAAAATAAAAAAAGTGACTATTTTTCTAATTCAGCACCATAGAGAGGCTCTTCTATAAATATAATTTTCAACTTTTGGGTGTGTCGTTTACATATGATAAAATATATCTCTTGAAGTGCACCGTTGAATGTGTTTTGTCAAATGTATTCCCCCATGTAAACTCCACTCCAATCAAGATATAGAACATTTTTTGCCCCATCCCAAAATGTTCCCTCATGCTTGTTTACATCCTATTCTACTCTCCTTGCCCCATAAAATCACTAGTCAGCTTTCTGTCCCCACAGATGAGTTTTTTCTCATCTAGAAATTTGTACCAATGGAATTAAGTATCATGTACTGTGTCTACTTTCGCTCTGTGTATTTTTGAAGTTCATCCATACCGTTAGATTTGCTGGTGGTTTCTTCCACCAAAATCAAGAGTTGGCTGCTCAACAGACTGAGCTACCCAGGCACCCCAATATTTCTTACTATTTTCTAACAGAGGGGTGGAGTACAGTCAATTAGGCTTTGTGAAGTGTTCCGAAAGGGCCACTAGGACTGCAAAAGTTGGATCAATGGGATACCATGGCAATTGAGCTTGGCTTTGATGATTTTCTGGGGATATGACCACTCAGTCTTCCTAAGATGGGGTGCTTTGAGGAGGTTTTGTTTGGCTCCAGTGGCTTTATAGAGTTGCTATTATATTAACATTTTGGCAGCAAACATGTAAAACGATCTAATAAAAATAGGTTCTACTTATTAAACCCTAAGCACTCTATACCTTATCTCATTTAATCCTTGTAATAGCACTGCAAATCAGGTCTTAGTGAGCACCTAATATCTACCAGTTCTTATGGAACTTACAGTCTAAAGGAAAAAGCAGACAATAATGAGAGTCTGATAGTTGTTTTGCTAAAACTGGGGGCAATGAGAACATCTATCAGGGGGGCCTAATCTAATCTAAGGGGCAGCTAAAATATTGCTGAAGAAGTGACCTTTTAGCAGGACCTTGGAGGACAAGTAGAGTTAGCTAAGTCAGAAAAGGGACTAAGAGCCTTTCAATGTGAGAAACATGTATGCAGGCTAAGAGATAAGAAAGTTGCGGGAAGGTTGGAGGAATTGATAAAAGCTTTTGTGTATTTAGAATCTAGAGTTGGAGGCAGTGGGGGGTCAGCTGAGCCAAGCTGTGCCTGAAATGTGGAGGCCTACAAGCTTGGATAGTAAGAATGGGTTATGAGTACTGTTCACTCTAGAATGGCAGTGATGTTCCACAGCCACCAATGTATGAAGATTCAGAGAACTGAATTCCAGTGGATTGGGAAGAGATTTCAGACAGGAAAAATGTCCAATGGTCTCTTGGGTCAATCGCTGGAATGACATGATGTCAATTCATTTATGACATTCACTTTGTAAGTGACTTTATTATTGAAATTCTAGTTAATATTCCACTCACCTCCAGAAAAATAATTATTATTTTACAAGTGGTCTTTCTGAGGTAGAGTTCAGAGAACATATGTAGTGTGAGGACTGATTTCTACTATTATGCTGTCTTTAGTTAAAAAAAATTAATTTGCAATGTTGTTAATCTGATAATTTTCACAGATAATATTTAATTTTTAAAAGTTAATGGTTACCAACTAGAACACTTCCATGTGTAAAATCCAAGAAATTGATTAAAAAACAGTCAGTGATAAATATCTGTATTTTAAGGGCAACATATACATTGAAAATTGCATCTCTGTCTTGCATTTATGGTAAATAAATAAACATAGTTTTGTAAATTCTCAAGGCAATTGTGGAAAGACCACGACAAGTTGGGTCCTTAATCACATTGTGAAACTAGATGCAGCAGAAAAAGAATTAAATAAAGCTCACTGAACCAAAATAACACATACAGGAATGTGTGTAGATTTCCCGGTTCAGTCTGAGATTCAAGTAATGTTGGTGTTTCTGAACTCTGTCCTAACCTAAAGTGGAGAACAATGATGAAGAAAACATTATGCCTTCTTGGAATGAGGAGGTTAGAGATTGAGGGAATATGTTTTATATGTTGAAATTATTTTTAGCATTAAGACGAAGTTATCACCCACATTGATATTTCTGTAATATTATAAGAGTTAAAATATAGATGCAGACTGAGAATTGGGTCTTTGACTTGATTTCAACAAAACGTGCACTCAAAGAACATGTGTGATGTAAAAATATAATGTCATACCAGGTATGACCTGACCTTATTCAAATAAGATATTAGAAAAATTGATTATTTAAGCTATCATTTTGATAGAAAATTTTTCTTTAAAGTTTTACTTATTTTTGTTTTTTGCTAGAAAGGATTTCTATTTACAAATTTCCGTGTTAGAAACATCATCAATGTAGAAAAGCTCAAAAAATATTGAGGTTATGTTGTCATGACTGCAGTTTCTTTGAAATTCCATATATTTAAAGTACCAAAGGAGTAACCCCAACAGACTTTCTTTCCTTTTTGCTTCCATTCTTGATGTTTCATAAGGCCCACAAAACTGTCTTTAATCTTGCTCTTTCCCCCCTTTTTTGCATAGTTTCTTGGGGGTGTTTCCCAGATTCTCTGCCAGAGTGCTGGGTTGTTCAGGCCTGGCTTTGCTGTGTTCCTCACCCCTGCCCAAAAGGCAGCCACAGCACCTTGACTAGTCTTGCTCCCTTTGGTAGTATGTACTGTACCCATTGGCAAGACTAACTTTTTCAAAGGCTTTTTATCACCCCATTTCTGGGTCCAGAATCTGCAGAGGCTCCCTTTGCTTTACAGTGTGAATCTAAACTCTTGACCTGCCCTCAGAACCACCACTACCTTCTTTTTCCCCTTCACCAACAATCATAATTCTTATTTTCTCATCTGAATGATCTATAAATTTCACGGATTCACTCTATTTATTGAGCAAAAGGCAACATTAGATTCATGTTTTGGAAAGATTAACCTTGGGATGTGTCAACAGAAGCCGTGGGGGGTCTCCTGGGGGCCTGTGCAGGAGTCCTGGTGGGAGATGAGGGTGGCTTGAAGGAGGGTCTTGGCAGTAGAGATGGAATGAGATAGTTTAGCAACTGATTTAGGACACGGGTATTCCCTATACTTATCAAAAAACACACTGTGTCTAAATTTTCTTTTTTTTAGATGTTTTATTTATTTTTTAATAGAGCGTAAGTCAGGGAAGGGTGGGGGGGTGACAGAGGATCTGAAGCAGTCTCTGTGTTGACAGGGTGACAGCAGTGAGCCTGATGTGGGGCTCACATCATGACATCATGACCTGAGCCAAAGTCCAATGCTCAAACGACTGAGCCACCCAGGTGCCCCTGTGTCTAAATTTTCTACCAGTACTTTTACCTTCAAATCCCACTTGAATGACCACTTTTAGTTCTGTGACCCACCACTCTAGCTGTGTGATATCAGAAAGTTTTTTTTTTTTAATTTGTTTTTAATTCCATTCCTAAAAGGAATATAATTATGGTACCTGTCCTAAACAGGCTTGAATGTTTCAAAGCTTGTAAAGGTTTTAGCTTAATGCTTGGTGTGTAGTAAGAACACAATAAAAATTAGTTACTGGTACTGCTACTGTGTCTTTTCTGATTAATCTGCAGCATTTGGTTTACATATAGAACAGAACCATTTACTCTTAAAGCTGCAAGAGACCTTAGAAACTGTCTTATCATATTCTCTCATTTACACATTTAGAAATGTAGTCATAGGGGTTGGGGGAGGTGACCGTTCCTCAGTTCTAGTGCCAGAAACAAGGTCTGGGCCCTCCACCTCCAGGGTCAATGCCTTTTTGCCCTCGACTATAGACCTTTTTCAGTGCCTAAGTGTATGTTTTATCTCAAGTAAAACTTAAGCAACTAGAATGTGTGGCTCCTCTTCTGGTTATTGGCCCAGTCCTCTGCTGGAAGCCTTGCACCAAAATGCCTGCTGTAATATGGAGATGAAATCTGATGCTTTATTTCACAAATTAGATTAAGTGGCTTTATGGGCTAGACCATTTTCAGTCCCCACTCACCACACAATGGGAGAGATTAAAGCAACCTAAATAAGTAATACTTTATTTAATAACCATCTTACCAGGTGTGTTTTCTAGATAATTAGATCTAATACTACCTGGTGATCTAATACTTGAACTGCTCTCTGGGAGGAAGTGAGGCACTTTTGGGACTACAATATGGTTAGAATAACTCTGGGTCTACTCAGGCAAGGGCACTTGCAAATTGGCTCTTCCAATTTACTAGGCCCTGAGGGAGAATCCTATTCATTGTCAGTCTTCACAGCCCCCTGTGAAACTAGGGCCAGCAATTAGAAAATACTCACACAATTTTCCATTGCACAAGTGGAGACGCCTATGAAATTTCTTGCATGGGGTTTAACTGTTCAGGTTCCTTCACTAAGTCAGTGCTGTAACAACAATGAGAGATGGAGAAAGATAGAGAAGGAGATAGAGATACCGATATAAATAGATGATAGATAGATAGAAATTTATTCCTCCAGGTTCCAGTACTTAGAAAAAACACCTTTTTTAATATAACATGTTATTTATTTTGTTTTGTTTTTTTGTTTGTTTTTAATAGATTTTATTTATTTGTTTGAGTACAGTTGATACATAACATCACATTAGTTTCTTTTTTTGTGTGTGAGTATTTTGTGCTTTATTAAGGTTGATCTTTGTCATTAAAAGTACGGATAACATTTAAGGAAATGCAATATCTAAGTGCATACTTAGTATTTAATTTAATTTATAAGGATTAAGTACTTAAAGCATTTATCAGGTCCATGAGGTGATTACAAATAACACTTGTCAAAGGTGTAAACCCATTTCAAAATCTTGAAACGAATTTAACTAAGCTATATTAAGTACAGATTACTTAGAAAGGTTTAATTTGTTCAATGTCAGTTAATGAAACACCAGTTGAAAACAAGGAGCCAGACTGGTTGAATTTGAATCTCGATGCTGTCACTTTTTGGCTCATGATATTGTACAACCTACTTAACATTAGTTTCAGATGTACAACATAGTGATTCGACAACATAGTGATTATGCTAAGTCCAACATGGTATTTGTTTTTTCTGATCATATAAAATTGAGCGTTACTTGGAAGTGACCTAATTGGGATCAGTAGAATGTTAACTCTCTCACTGCATAACAGGGAGACTGAATTTACTACCTCAGCTACTTAGTGTATACTGAGGTGATAGTTTTGAGGTTTTCCACAGTGAAATACATTTATTCACAATTGCCATTTTAGGAAACTTTTAGTCCTCAACTTATGGTATAAACAATTTCTTAATATTACCTGTGTCTCCTTTTTCTTACTCCCTTGATTCCATATTATGGTTCTCATTCTCAGGGTCTTCTTTTTTATTTAAATATTCTCATTTCTTTTCCTCATCTCAGTTTTTAGTAGTAAACTTTGTTGTTAAAACTTTCCAAATTATCCCCCAGATAATAACTAGAATAGCCAAAAAAACCCTGTCATTTTTTTCTTATTTAAGAAAATTTTTTTAAGTTTTTTTTTTTACATTTATTTATTTATTTTTGAGAGACAGAGAGAGACAGAGCACAAGCGGGGGATGGGCAGAGAGAGAAGGAGACACAGAATCTGAAGCAGGCTCCAGGCTCCGAGCTGTTGGCACAGAGCCCGACATGGGGTTTGAACTCACAAACCGCGAGATCATGACCTGAGCCGAAGTCGGATGCTCAACTGACTGAGCCACCCAGGCGCCATTTTTTTAGGTTTATTTATTTTTGAGAGAGAGAGAGAGAGAGGCAGAGGGTGAGTGCGGGAGGGGCAGAGAGAGAGGGAGACACAGAATCTGAAACAGGCTTCAGGAGCCTGATGTGGGCTTGAACTCAAGACCTCGAGATTATGAGCGGAAGTTGGATGCTTAACCCACTAAGCCACCCAGGCACCCCTCATTTTCTTCTTATAATATCAAACAAAGAATAGCAAGTTTCATAGAGTGATAGTTTTATTTATTTTTATTTTTTAATTTTATTTGAGAAAATGAGAGAGAAAGAGAGAGAATCTCAAGCAGGCTCCATGTTCAGCATGGAGCCCAAGGTAGGGCTCAATCCCATGACTATGAGATCATAACCTGAGCTGAAATCAAGCGTCGGATGTTTAATCAACTGAACCACCCACCCATCCCAGAGTGATAGTTTTAGAACTGGAAGTGATGTTGGACAGTCTGACAGCTTTTTGGATAGCCTTGTTGTCACATACCTGCTGAAGCCCATTGTCCCCTGAAGGAGGTTGAATTATAGCCCCTAAAGATATCCCTGGAATACATAAGTGTTATTTTATTTGGAAAAAGGGGGTTTGCAGATGTGATTAAGTTAAGGATCTTGTGATGAGGAAATGATTCTAGATTTATCTGGGTGGGCCCTAAATGTAATCACATGTGTTCCTATAAGGGCGAGGCAGAGGAAGTTTAGTTGGAAGAACAGCAGGTTGTTCTCAGAGCTGCAATTGATACTCATTATCTTTCCTCCTCCATTATCCATTCTAAGTTCTTCTCACCCTCAGCTCTCACTTCTGCAGGGCTTAGTAGGTGACCTGTGTGATACTGGGATTATAATAAGTATATATTGGTCTTCCTCTGGAACAGGGCTTCTAAAATGCTTGAAATTTCCTGAGCGATGAGAGGGATAAAGAAGAAAGGAGTGTCTTTATTATTGAAAACAAGCCCTTTCATTTATTTATTTTTTTTAAATTTTTTTAATTATTTTTTTTTAATGTTTATTTATTTTTGAGACAGAGAGAGACAGAGCATGAACGGGGGAGGGGCAGAGAGAGAGGGAGACACAGAATCGGAAGCAGGCTCCAGGCTCTGAGCCATCAGCCCAGAGCCCGACGCGGGGCTCGAACTCACGGACGCGAGATCGTGACCTGAGCTGAAGTCCGACGCTTAACCGACTGAGCCACCCAGGCGCCGCAAACAAGCCCTTTTAAACCTCAGAATTTATGTTAATGAAGTGACTTTAGAAAGCCTTTAAGAATGGGCTCCCCTCCACCTCACTGCATTGCCAGGGGAACCAACCTGGAGATTAGAGGATTCAAACTTTTAGCTCCACCTGCCCTGACTTCCAGAAAGGGGAGATGAGTTGGAGGTTGAGTCAATCACCAATGGCCAACAATTAAATCAATCATGACTATCATGTCATGAAGCCATCATAGACATCCTTCACTGAAGGAGTTTGGAGGGCTTCCAGTTGGTGAACATGAAGAGGTGCTGGGAGGGTCATGTGCCTGGAGAGTGCATGGACACTCCATATCCCTTCTCCCATACTTTGCCTCATGCATCTCTTCCATCTGGCTGTTTCTGGGTTGCATTCTTTTATGATAAACTTGTAATCTAGTAAGTAAACAATTTCCCCAAGTTCTGTGAGCCATATTAACTTATTATTGAATCTAAAGTGGGGGTGGTGGGAGCATTCATTTATAGCCTGTGTGTTGGAAGCACCAGTGACCACGTAGACTTGTGACTGACATATGAAATGGAGTCAGTCTTGTGGGACTATGCCCTTAACCTGTGGGATTTAATGCTGTCTCTGCGTAGATAGTGTCAGAATTGAGTTCTATTACAGGACATCCAGCTGGTGTCAGAGAATTGCTTGATGTGGGAACCCCACCCCCAACACACACATTTGGTGGTCAATAGTATAAGTGTGGTAATAGCAGAGAATAGAGAGAGAGGGAAAAAGAAGTTGTTTTTTTTTTGTTTTTTTTTTTTGCAACCTGGTAATGTAACTCAAACCCTCATTTCTGAGGCATTTGAGCCCTCAGTAACCATCTCCTTCTTAGGTCAGCATTGCTATGCATGTCCAGTTATACTTACATTTGGGCAAGGCAATACCAAGAGGCACCCAAGTGGACCACCTGACTTTTTCAAATATTCCACTCTGCCTCATTATGTAAGAGCAGCCTTACCTAATCCTTTTGATCAAAGTCACTCCCTGCCAAGATGGTGGCTCCTTTCTCACTTGACAGTTCAGACACCAAGTGTCCAAAGTGTCAGGCAGCAGTCATAGGTCAATGGGCACTTGCCTTGTCCTCTTCAGAGGACCTCTATGCATGCAGACCCCAGGGCCTGGGGGACAGAAAACAGGCTCTCAGGAGCCTGGGAATCATGGTAAGAGAGGCCATTCCTGCTTCCAATCTTTGTTTCCTGAATCCAAATGTTTTTCCTATTAGGACACAGCACCAGATACATGTCTTGGAGGTTAACAATTCCCACCTGAAGGGACTTGCCTCTGAGTTAGCACTTCAGCAGCATTTTCAGTAGGATGATACAATGCTTTATCAGACTGGCTGCCTCTGGATGGTGTGTGGCATGCCATACAACTGGTACACCCCATGACCATGGGCCTACAACCACACCTCCTTCACTGTGAAGTGGGACTGCTGGCTGGATGCTAGGTTGTATGGAATCAGGCATACTGTAAAGTCCTGAATAGTGATGCTGGCCGAGACTCAGGGGGAAGAAAAGCAAACAGATACCTAGAAGAGTTGTCTATTTTTGTGAGAAGAAGCCATGAAGTGGCCAGTTGGTATCCTTGAGGAATAGTGCCATATTGGGTCTTTGTTGTTGGTAGGTTGTATGTTCAGAGGTGGCAGTAGCTACATCAGCCTTCATTAGTGAAGCCCAAGCTGTTGAGGTCATTTGTAGCCATTCCTGAGTGGGATTGTAATGCTTAACGTTTGTCTACTAAGTAGATTAAAAATGAACCATGCTCTGGGTTTTTCCTCTTCTGTCAGATGTTCAAAAGAAATACCCCATGTGGCCATAGGTGTGATACAGAGGTGGAGTGCTGGTATAAAACTGGTTAATGACATCATTGAGGTTTATGCTTCTCTATCCAGTTTAACCACTGGCTCCCCAAAAAAGTATGTGTGTATATATCTATATCTATATCTATATCTATATCTATATCTAATCTATATCTATATCTATATCGTCTATCTATATCTATATCTATCTATCTATCTATCTATCTATCTATGTGTGTGTGTCTTAGTCAATTCACATTGCTATAACCATAAACTGGGTGGCTTATAAAAAACAAAGATTTATGTTGCACAGCTCCAGAGGCCTGGAAGTAAGTCCAAGAGACCAAGGTGCCGGCAGATTCAGTGTTCACTGAGGGTCCACTTCCTGGTTCATAGATAGCTGTCTTCTTACTGTGTCATCATAGTAAGATGGTAGGAGGGGTGAAGGAGTTCTCTGGGGTCTCTTTTATAAAGACATCAATCCCATTCATTAGCACTCCATCCTTATGATCTAGTCACATCCCAAAGCCCCACCTCCAAACACCATCACATTGGGGATTAAGTTTCAACACATGAAGTTTTGAGGGACACAAACATTCCGTGGATAGCAATATACATAAGTAGATTTATTAGAACTTTTACTTATATGAAGGATGTGCAGTAACCAATTTTAAAATAATAATAAAATAAACAATATACTTTTTTAAATTCCATATAGTCAAATGATTCTTACAGAATGCTTTTGTTGATTTTTGTCAAACCCTTGTATCTATAACCAATCTATGGTTGTCATTGACAAATGAATGTAGTTCTTTTTTTAAAAGTTTATTTGTTTATTTTGAGAGTAGGGAGGGGCAGAGAGAGAGAGAGACAGAGAGTGAGTGAATCCCAAGCAGGCTCCACACCCAGCATGGAGCCCAACCATGGGCTCTATCTCACAACTGTGAGATCATGACCTGAGCCAAGATTAAGAGTGGGATACTTAACTGAGTACCCACGTGCCCCCCAAATGAATACAGTGCTGACATGAACATTGGTTGATATTTTTATTTACTTTATGAGTAAGACAAAAGTGAAATAACAAAGATAGATATTAGAACTTGGCTCTTTTGCTAATGCTGTGACTGACTTATTGGCTGAATAGAAAAGTTTTCTAATGCTGAAATAAAACTGCCTCAATTTTTTGTGCTATTCACAATGCAATGGCCAAGGAAATACACACTTTTATATTTAATTTACATTATTGGGACGCCTAGGGGCTCAGCCTAGCTGGCTTGAGCATCTGGCTCTTGATTTCAGCTCAGGTCATGATCCTAGGGTCATGGGATCAAGCCCCACGTATGGCTCTTAAGATTCTCTCCATCTGTCCCTTGCCCCTGCTCGCATATGCACTCTCAAAAATAAAATTTAAAAACGTACAATATTATTTTTCCTATTATATTCTGTGTAAACGATCAATAAAACAATAAATCAAGCCCTCATTTGTAGTACTTGTCAATTTACATGGTATCAATACTTCCAACATGGCTGATTGCAAACTACCAACATCATGTCGCTGAATGTGTAGTTCTGAAAAGATGTGCCATAGCACACTATTAGAGATCATTTCCATCATATAGGCATAAAAAATAAAAATAATCTCAAGAGCATAGGTAATAGTATAATGTAGTAAAATAATTAGGAAGTAATAAAGTTTGAGTATTTCTTGCCTCATCATAGGCCCAAACTATTACCATGCGACAATGGTCATTTACAAGGGGCTTGAAAGAGACTTTCAAACAGAGACCTGTCTAGTGAGCAGCACTCAGGGACTTGTAATTAATGATAGATTATAATTAGCATTTTTAAAAGGAAAATGACTTTTGAAGAAGACAGGGAAGTTTAGGCTCCAAGCAGAGGACTTAGGCAGTTTGAGTATTGTTGGCAGAAAAGTTGAAACGCGCGCAGAACCCGAAAACTAATAATCAGACCCAAGCGATCCACTTGAAAGAGAAGGAAGAGGAATTTGCTACCCATCTCCCTATCACTAGAATTAGAAGAAATGTTTCAGAAACTAACTTAGCACCCAGACCCAAGCTGAAAGTCGAACCTGGGACTTTTCCTAAGTGCGAGCTGAGCAACAGGAGGGCGGTAAAGAGAAAACAGCCCTTGGCGCCCCTGAACAGACTGCGCGGGGCGAGCAGGAAGCCCTCGGCCAGGAGACCCTTTCTCTTGGTTTCGGGAAGGTGCTTCGGGCAGTTCCGTCTCCCCCACGGCCTCCTCCACGCCGAGGCTGCAGGCGCGGGGCGCAGGCAGGTGGGGGACAGAAAGGCCCGGGGACGAGGCGCGGACAGGGCGGCGGGACGCGAGCGCGGGCGCCGGGCAGGAGAGCGTGTCTCCGGGCGCCGCCGCCGCTGTTGTCCGGGGTGCTGAAAGCCGGGAACTTGCCGGGAAGCGGCGGCCACTTTTCCCTCTCTCGGAGCGCGGGGTGGAGGGGGTTTCGGGATGCGCACTTGCTAAGCCCGCCCTGGGCCCGGAGGTGCCCGCAGACGAGGCCCTCCCCAACCTCGTTGGTGGTGGGGAGGGGGGTGAGGGTGCATGATTGGGGGACGGCCCGGAGCGCCAGGCAGGACCCCGTTGCCCCTTCTCCGCCTCTCGGGCGCCCCAGCGCCGCGACCCCGCTCCACCTGCGTGCGAACTCTCGCGGCCGGGGACGCGGGCGACGGGGGCTCAGCCTGGGGAGACCGGCGTGTGTTCTCCAGATTTTCGAGGGGCGGGGGCGGGGAGTAGGGTTTTACGGCAGGGGCCGGTAGTGGGGCCGGGGCATGCGCAGTGGGGCGGAGGAGGCATCGTGTGCAGAGGCAGCTGCTACTGCTGTGGCGCCTCCCTGGCGGGCAAGTGCGTGCACAAGGATCCCCGACGTGCGGCCCGGCGCCCTCCTCCGCTGGGGCGTCTTCACCAACGACTTCTAGGGCAAGGGCATGGCCGAGAACGCGAGCCACAAGTCCTACCGGCCGCTCTGCGTCCTCACCTTCAAGTGAGTCCCTCACCTCGCGCTCCCAGCTGGCCCCTGAGTCCGGAGAAGTTGTGGGACTAGGTTTTTCTGTTTTTTTTTTTTTTTTTTTTTTGTTTTTTTTTTCGTTGTTGTTGTTGTTGTTTTGTTTTGTTTTGCCACCCTCCACACTTCCCTCCCCATCTGGTGACACCACTCCCACTTTCTCTACAAAAAAGTATTATAGAGAATGCTAGTGGTCTTTAGGTTGCTTGCCTTAAATGCGTATAGACTGCCTTCAGTACTTAGGGAAACCTTCCTGGGCCCAGGGAACAAGGATCAGTGAGTGTTACAGATGGCCAATAAACTGTGCATTCATTCAACAAATATTTATAACATAACTTTCATTTGCAGTTTCTCTTCCAGCCACTGGGGGCAAGGGTCCTTATTGATACAGCTCAGGTAAAATAGGATTGAAGGCCATGGAAGTTTTACAGAAAAAAAGAAAGTACCAGCCAAATTAATGGTAGCTGAGGTATCAAGGGCAGATGAATTAATGAATGGAGACTCAAATCTCAGCCTTGTTGTGTGGGAGAAAAACAGGGGTTCCATACTCCTAGATAATGAAGTTTTGCCTCTGTGTTGTCTAGTGAGTCCCTGGATGAAGGCATCTTCTGAAGCTATTTTTTTATCACCTGATTTACCTGACTTCCTTTGGAGCAATATTCATACTTTCCCTACCTTTGAGTACTGTTAGTCCACTTAACACACACAGAAGAAGAAAGAAATGCTTGATTATGCCAAAAAATAGTATCTCCCCTCCCCCACCCCACCCCAATACACATACATGATAATAGATACTTTCTATTCACAAGGTTCTCTGTGATCTGTCTCCTGGTTACCTCTGGGATATAATCTTCCATGCACTTTCAATTTGTTCATTCCACATCCTTGTTGCATTCTAGAACTCATGTTCTTTGTGCATTCCAAGCACACTCAAGCATACTGCCCCTTCAGGGCTTTGGCACTTTCTGTTTCTCTTCTCCCAGATATTCTCCGGGTTGGTCCCCCATACAATGTAGGCTCTAAGAGATGAACTCTAGCCCCTAGGATGTTCCTCTGCACACAAAGATGATACTTAACAAATGTTAGTGAATATGATTATTTTTGTGACTGTTTAGGAACTTTTCCAGATAACTAAGGTTAATAAGGTTGTTCTTTACCTTTTTTTTTTAATTTAAATTTTTATTTATTAATTTTTTTTAAATTTTAACGGAGGTATGACATTTCCTTGGTCCTTTATCCTAACTAGGATGTCCCTGGACCCACCAGAGGCCCTGGTTACTGCAGAGTTAAAGGGTGCACTGATTCCAAACAGGGCTCTTGTGGCTCTCAGCTGGAATCTGCTGTGACTTTGACTGTGACTCTCCATGGAGAATGAGGATCCTTGGCACTTCCTCCAGGACAGTGTAGTGAAGGATGATTGTTGGTGGATGGTACCGTAAAATTCAAGCCTGAAAATACCCTGAGGGAATTTCAGAACTACTGGAAGTTCTCTTCTTACTCCACCAACTCAGAACTAAGTTCCTGCTATGTTGGTAACCTGCTTTCTTGAAGAGGGTCATTTTTTTTTTTCTTTCAGTCCACAAGCAAGAAGCTATGGAATTTTTTTCCCTCTTACAGTACAGGACCAGAAAATAACTTGTCCCCAAAGCAGTTAACATGAATCCCTGTTCTGTTCAGTACTCTGCCAGTCACATCTTTAAAAGAAGGGCAGACCTTTGCTAAAAACCATCAACCTAGCAATCACTTTTGAAGAAAATAATGTTTTTCTGATCTGATTTGCATTATTTGCTGACCTCCTTTTCTGAGGGTTTCCTTCTGGGACTTGCGAACTTCTACATATGGTTAGTGACTTTCTTTGGTGCAATTGTTACCCTGAATACTAAGATGACAATAGTGACAAAAGCTACCTCTGAACTTGGTCATGGGCATGGCTCCTCTTGCCCGGCTCCCCTTCCCCTTCCCCCTGCCCCATGCTCCTTCCCTCCCCTTTCCTTTAAAGCCATGTGAGGGTGTCCTGCATCAAACTTGAATCACAACCATGAACTTTGCTTTCACCTCCAAGTACACTAAATGTTTGCATTGGTGCCTGCAAATCACATCCTTTGGTACTTCAGGTACGTGAGGATGATAACTTGCTGATTTGTTTTTGGTACTGGATGGACTGTGGAAAAAGAGCAACCAAAATGATTAAGGGCCAGAGAGACTTGCCTTAGAGGAAAAATAAGAATCTGATGATATTTATTGGTAGAATGGTCTAAGAAGACTATGGAAACCACTTATGAGCACTTTTTTTTTTTTTAACACTTATGAGCATTTGAGAGCTGAGATGATGGCAAAAGATGAGAAGAACATCCAGCAGCTTTAGAGGAAGGCAGGAGAACACACTGTGTTTTTTATTGGACTGTGGAAACTCACCTGGAAAGTGTTGTAGAATCCTCATTTGAGACACTGGAAACAGATGATGAAACAGCATATTTAATTTTTTTCTTGCTGGAATTTTAGCTTAAATGATAGTGAATGCCTGTTGAGTTACCAGAGAGAGCTGAGTTTGTCTGGCAAGTGTGGAGTTGATGCCCAAAGTTTGTAGACCTGTGTTTCTCATGGTCTCAGCACTGCCTGCCTTTATTTACCTGAGATGTTTAGTAAATGGGCAAACCTGTGGGCCTCCTTCAAGATGCACTGAATTAGATTTTATGGAGCTAGGCTTAGGGTATCTGCATTTGCAGGATGCAGGGATTCTTAGATACTTTGAAATTTAGAAACTGTGGGTGTATTTAGCACTTACAGTTTTACTTGTGTTAACTTAGTTAATCCTCACAGCTATCCTATGAGTTATGTTCTATTGTTATTTAAAGGTAACGTATGAAGAAACAGAGACCCTGAGAGGCTAAGTGACCCGCCCAGCTGATGCATCTAAGAAGCATCAAAGCTGGGATTGTTCTTCACCTACAGGCTGGCCCTTAACTCTGTGCTCTTAATCATGCCAGGCAACCTCTCTGAGGACAGTTAACTTTGAAATCCTTTTGGTCTTATGGGATGGAAAAGCCAGGGGAAATGGTTTACACTCCCTTTTTATCAAAGGTGAATTCATCTTTTTGTTTTCACATGGAGATGAATGAATGATTTAAAATGCACTATGTCTATGTGAAATGTGAAATATGTAGTGAAATCAGCTTTGAATGGAAAACTCTGGGTTTGTCATTTATTCTGACAGTAAGAGGCTGAGAGAACTTTAATTTTGAGAAGGGGCTTTTGTAATTGAAACAGAAAGAAGCTTTCTTGAGGGTTTTTATTGCTTTTCCAAAAATTAGGTTGAGATTGCCTGCCTGCAAAAGTAGTTCAGCTCGGGTTTAAGAAGACTGGACCTCAAGGAAGCATTTTATATGTATCTTTTCAGGTTAGTATACTTTCAACTATGAATCTTATACTGTCAACCTTGTTTTATTTGGCATTCTGTTAACCATCAATTCTACACTTTTAATTTTTATACTATCATAGTATAGAAATTAATGAGGCAGGAGTTTGAAGTATTTTTTAGTTATCAAAGAAAAGTGAAATTGTGTTCTTTATGCTTTGGTGTTAAACACTTCATCAGTAGTGTTTAGAATCCAATAGTATATTAATTCACAAACTTCATGTTAGACTTTAACTTTGAGCAAGACAGATGAAATTCCCGCCCACAGGAACTTAATTAGGTTGAACCATATGAAATTGCTAATATTTAAGAGGTTTTTGAGTTTGAGAAATAGCAATTTCATATGATTCAACTTCACAGCAGGGAGAGGCAAACAACAAATATATTAATGAATAAATAGGAAAAATTAAAGTGATAAGTATTTTTGCCAGGTATCAAACTAGTTTCTTTTGTCTCTAAACCCTTCTCCGCTCTTTCTCCACTTACCTTTATGTTGCTAGGGATGAGACTGTGCAAACCGCTTTTTTTTCTTTTTTTTACTTTGCCAGCTGGATCCCTGGTCAGGTCTACCAACAAAGAGCAGAGGGAGAGACTGGGAGGCTGGGGTGGGAGGTGGGAAGAAGCGACTCAGCTTCTTCCCATCAGTTTCCTGTCTGCTTGTCATTCCGCTAATATCACCCTGTCAGGCTTCTTCACATCCCTATAGCAGTGCCTCCCATAGCAACAGATGAATCTGGTTTGCAATTTTTTTCTGTATGTGCAGAATCACCTTCATTGCCGGCCTCTCAGTAATATCAGCACCAGAAGATATTAATTTCCCTTAATTTCACCTCGGCCAGGTTCCCATTCCAAACTTCTTCTTTAAAATAATTCCGACCTCTTCCATTTGTTTCTCTAGCTCTAGGGTTGGAAGCTGCTTCCCATAATGCTGCTTTTGCGATACCTTAGTTTTCTGTTTTTGTCTTTTCAGTTACTCAGTTAACAGTTTCATACCTGGTTATCACAATATTAAATTCTCTTTTTTTTTTAAACTTAATTTATTTTTTAAAATTTACATCCAAGTTAGTTAGCATAGAGTGCAACAATGATTTCAGGAGTAGATTCCTTAGTGCCCCTTACCCATTTAGCCCATCCCCCCTCCCACAACCCCTCCAGTAACCCTCTGTTTGTTCTCCATATTTAAGAGTCTCTTCTGTTTTGTCCCCCTCCCTGTTTTTATATTATTTTTGCTTCCCTTCCCTTATGTTCATCTGTTTTGTATCTTAAAGTCCTCATATGAGTTAAGTCCTATGATTAAATTCTCTCTTAATATACCTTGTGAGGCTTTTGTCTCCTGACTGGATCTTGACTGATGCGGGACCACACAGAGAATTAAAATAGGGCTGTGTGAAGGATGGCTACTTGTAATTGAGTGGTCTAAGAGGCCTCTGCGGGGGGTGACATTTAAAATAAAATCTCAAAGACAGAATGGTGGGGAGGAGAGAAGGGAAGGGAGCTAGGCAAGGGGCATAGCCATTTCAGAGCATTAGGGTGGGAGTGGGATGTGAGGAGAGGGGAGAGAGTGTTACAGTTGCCTGGATGTTGAGAGGAGAGGTGGACAGTGGTCAGACAGGGAGCTCTGGGGCCAGGATAGGGAGCTTTCATTTGATTCCAGTAAGTTGGAGGATTTTCCGCAAAATGAATTTTAGGGAATGAGAATCAAAACCGACAACCAGCCAGGAGGTATTTGCTGTGGTCTAAGCAAGAGGCAGTGGTGGCTTCAACCAGGTGGTTGCGAGATAGTGAACTTCAACCAGGTAGTAGGAGAGATGGTGAGAGAAGTAGACAGATTGGGTAAGAAGTCAACAAACACTTTGGAGAAGTTTAAGGACCCAATGCAGCATTGATGTGTGTGGTAAGGAAAAAAGGAATTGAGGCAAATTTGCAGTGTGTGTGTGTGTGTGTGTGTGTATTGTAGTAGTAGTAGTAGCTCTCCATTAAGTCCACTCACCCATTCATACATAAGAACACATAAATATCCCACATTCACACACTCACATTCACACACACATAAGCATTTAGGCACAAGCTGGAGGCTTCTATTCAAGATGGCATGGATTCATCCATCACTACACTGTGACTCCTGCCAGTCCGCCTTACTGGGTTCTTGTCTAGCTCACATTTCTCTCTCTTGAATGCAGAGATTTTATGAGAGATTTTCCAAAACTAAATATGCGAGTGTATTTCTAGAACTCCCGGTTTAATGATCATATTTTTAAAATGCGGTTAATTAGTTCGATCTTAATTTTTTCTAAACCCATACTGGCTTTCAGTCTAATCAGAGATCCTTTTGTAAGTGCTTACAACCATTTATTTAGTAATCTATTCCAGAATGTTTTGTCATGTTGTGTTGAGCTCCTTCATCTATAGTTTTAGAGTTTACTTGCTGCATTTTAGAAATTAGTAAATTTTTTAAACTCCAGATTCGTGGCTCCTCTCTATTTCTCAGTGATTTCTTATATGTGACGGTATTTCACATAGTTATCTCATTACTGCAGTTACTCCATATTTGATAATTCCTTTTGATATTATGAAATCCAACTGGGCATACTTCAGACACCTGGCACTTTCTTGTAATCTATCACACAAGAGAAGAAAAAGGATCCATGTAGATAGTGTATGCATATTTTTAGATAGGATTGCATGTGGATCACCCAAGGTGATATATATCTTCCATTTTATATTACTTAATGTAGCTCATAAGAATGTAGTAACAGAATAATACCATCTTTCAAGATTTTTTTAATTTTTGGGAACACAATAAGTTCTTTCTCTTTTTTTTTATTAAAAATTTTTTTTGTTTTTATTTTTAGAGAGCGAGTATGAGCAGGGGAGAGGGGCAGAGGGTGAGAGAGAGAGAGAGAGAGAGAGAATCTCAAACAGGCTCCATGCTTAGTTGACGTGAGCTGAAATCGAGTTGGATGCTCAACCAGCAGAGCCACCTAGGCACCCAATTCTTTGTCTCTTTTAAATAATGATGCTATGTTGTGTAATCTAAATGTTTGGTCTTAATTATTATATCTGTGGGAATCAGTCATATGTATCAAGGATATGACATAAAGGATGTCTTATCTTGTTCCCCTCCTTCACACCTACGCTTTCAATACCAAAAGCAAAATATGGAATTACCAGTGTTTAGATGTCATCAAGTGGGCAGCTAGTACTGGCTTTTTGTGGCTTTTATTTGCAAGGGAACGAGCAGCGATGTTGCAGATAAGAGTTAAAGAATCATTGCCTTTCCTGATCATGAAAAATAAGTACTGGTAGAAAATTAGGACAATTCATAAATATATAAAAATGAAAATAAAACCCATGTGTAATCCTATCATTGTTAACATTTTAGTGTAGATCCTCTCATTCTTCATATACAGATAATGTAGTATATGCTGTATATATTTAACAGACACATATATATTTAATGAATACACACACTGTATGCATATATATATATATGATTATTTTATTTAACTGGAAGTCATAATGTAATACTGTCCTGGAGTTGGCCTTTTAAACTTAACAATGTGTCATCAACATTTTCTCCTACCGTTCAGCTCATAACTTACTTTATTACACAGATAAGTGTTTCCCATGCGTTCATGTCTTTTTAAAAACAAAATAGGAACCCACTGCACCGTTTAATTATCTTCTCTTAAAAATATTTATATAATGAAAAAATATCCCCATGTCAGTATAGTTTCACATTATCATTTTTAATTGTTCATAATAGTTCACGGTGTTAATTTGATTATTTACCAAAATTAATTTGATCATTTCCTTATGGTTGGACATTTAGCTTTTGTATTTTTCAATTTTTTTGCTCCTATAATAATATAAGGAACACTTTTATACACATATCTTTGTGTACTTCCTTGGTTATTTTCTCTTAAGAGAATTCTGGAGGTGGAATCACTCAGTCAAACATTATGTGCTTTTTTTAAAGCTTTTGGTACATATTGATACATATGCTTCTGCAACCTGGACATCCACCAATGGTATAAGATTGCCTTTTTCCTCTCACTGTACTTTCTGATTCTCACTTCTCTGTTTATGGAGTATGATACTCTGTCCAGATCTTAATGGACTTGTCCTGTCCATTGGCTTGTTGTCTTGTCCATTGGCTGTTTTCACTCCTCTAGAAGGGGCCAGGGAAGTGAGTCATTTCATACCAGGCTCTAAGAAAGCTAAGTTACACAGAAGCTGTGCCAATACACAACTGGATCAAGTCTCACTTCAGAGCACTGGTGTTAAATCTCATCCATCATTTAATTTTTCTGGCCTTTGGTGGACATATGTTTACTTCAGTGTATTCCTATAGCAGCAGAAAGGGAGTAGACAACGTGATCTCTTCTATTCCCATTAGATTGATTGTGAAACTATAATTTGGGATGTTCAAAATTTTGTAAGTTATAAGGTTATAAGGGCTTCATGCTTTTTCCCCATTACCTTGCCCTATGCATCTCGTCCATCCGGCTGTTCCTGAGTTGTATCCTTTTACAATAGACCAGCAATCTAGTAAGTAAAATGTTTCTGTGAGTTCTGTGAGCCCTTGTAGGAAATTAAACCCAAGGAGGGGGTTGAACCTCTGACTTAAGGACTGTCAGAAGCACAGGGACAATCTGGGCTTGTGACTGTCCTCTGAAGGGGTGAGGGGCAGGCAGGCTTGTGGGACTGAGTTCTTAACCTGGAATCTGGTGCTGTTTTTAGGTAGATAATGTCAGAATTGGGTTGAATTGTAGGACACCCAGGTTGTGTCTGAGAATTGTTTGTTGTTTGGGGGAAGCCACACCTTTTCCCAACCATGTTGAAACTGGGTCCAGGAACCCAAAAGAATGCTGCATGTTCTTTTCTAGCAATAATTAATAGTGATCTCAGAGATGAGAATTACCAATCAAACCAAACCACGCTCACTCAAAATAGCCACCTCCATCTTTATTAAGAGGTGCATATTTTGTATTTAATATTTATTTATGAAAGATTATAATATAGTTATATTCATTATATATTAATAATAGCTAATAACAGCTTAATTAAACATATTTTTTCACATTTAGAAGGCCTTATGGTCTAAAGGAAAAATTTAATTTATGTGCATATTTTGATGCAGAGAAATAAGACAATCAACAAAAGAATTTCAAGCATAAAAGTATCTTACAGTAAGATGAAATGCTGAGAGGAAAATGGAATGGAAATAGGAGTTTCAGGAGAAAGAAAGAAGGATATGAAATGAACGTATTCACATTTGTGTAAGTAGATGATCAGTCATTATTGCATTTAGATACTGTGGGGGATGTATAAAGCGGTAATATCACTTTCATAATGTCAGCATTTACAGTGCACTGGACATAACATTCATTCAACTAATTAAAATTATGATGAAAAAATTTAGGTATCAACTTAGAAAGGTAAAATTTAAGACATCGTTTAAAGAAATTATCTTAGGAAATACATGAGGAAAGAAATACAAAGACCGCTATTCTAAATTCTGTAGAATGTCCTATGACATTCTCTGTAGGCAGTGTCTTCCTTTTATACCTGTAGAAAGCAATTTGATTTTAGTCCAGCTAAAAATCTGTGCTAATAGTAGCGTGGAGACAATTATTAGAAGAAAGAACAAATGAGTAGAGTAGAAAACTCTCCCAGTTCAAAACTTGCAGAGAGAGAAAGTGCATTAAACTGAAGGGGAATTTTGGTCAATGTGATCACCAGCTGGTAGAATTTAACTTGGGGACTAAGAAAAAGTGAATATCCTCTTAGTAAAATGACCTTTTAAAAAGGTTTTTAACACACTTTGGCACTAATTGAAAAGGATCCATGGAAACAAGATAGAAGAGCCAAGTAGCTGAAAAGTTGGACATTTATTTAGTGAAGGATATTAGAGAAGGCCATTTGGATTCATAAGAAGATCCGGGAGGTTGGTGTAGGACGGAGGTGAGAAAATTTGTGTAGGAATCAAGTTATACTAGGATATGAAAAAGAGAAGACTCATTTAAGTAGATTCCAGTTCAGGTTTCTAAGGAGGAGAACATGAAATAGGAAAGAAAGATGCATTTTGTAGATGACAAAGTGGTGAAAAAATATATGGGAAGTATCTCTTCATTGTTACGTGTTGAACAAAAAACAAAGACCATAAATGATATCAGAAATGATGGCGAATTAATTGATTAACTTCCAGTTTTATTGAGACATGATTGGCGTATAATTGTCTTAGGTGTACAACATAATGATTTGACATATGTATATGTTGTTAAATGATTACCACAAGTTTAGTTAACATCCATCACCTCCCATAGTTACAGATTTTTTCTTGTGATAAGAACTTTAAGTTCTACTTTCTTTTTTTTTTTTTTTAGTTTGAAATAAATTGATCAATTTTTAAAACAGGATCTACTCTCTTCGTGACTTTCAGATACACAATGCAGTACTGTTAACTATAGTCAACATGCTATATATTACATCCCCAGAATTTATTTATCTTATAACTTACAGTTTGTACCTATTGACTACCTTCTTCTATTTTCCCCACCCCCCAACCATCACCTCTGCAACCACCAATCTGTTCTCTGTATTTATATGAGTTTGGGGCTTTTTTAGATTTTATATATAAGTGAGATCATACAGTTTTTTTTTCTTCTGTCTTATCTCACTTAGCATAATGCCCTCATGGTCCTTCCATGTTGTCGTAAATGGCAAGATTTCCTTCTTTTCTATGGCTGAATAGTATTCCATTATATATATTACATTTTCTTTATCCATTCATCTGTCAGTGGATACTTAGATCATTTACACGTCATGGCTAGTGTAAATAATGCTGCTAGGTATATGGGAGCGCAGACACCTCTTTAAGGTCACGATTTCATTTCTTTTGTATACATTACAGGAAGCAGAATAGCAAACTTAGATTGTTTTCTTTTTGGTGTAGAATAGTAGAATAGCATGTTGAAGTGATGTAATGAGACTGTTTTATCTTCCATACTATTTATACACCGAACAAATAATGAGTAACTAGTTTGCAAGGCTCTCTGCTAGGTTTCAGGAGGTATTTGAATAGATACAATCTTGTCCCTGCCCATATATTACTTTAAAATATCAAAGAAGAACACTAAAACACATAAATGGCTGCAGGAACAAGCAATATGTTGTGATACAAACAAGAGAAGCAATTTTCAACTTGGGTAGACAGGGAGAAACTAATTTACTCCTTTTCACAAATATTTATGTCACAGCAGTGCACGGCAGCCCTGAGAGGAGCTGGGATGCAGCCATGACTGTGAGGGACTCAGTCCCCACCCTCCTGGTGGTGCTGATTGTGCAAAGGGATGTAAAGTCTCCCTGGTGTTAGTAGCTTGCAGTTTGAGGGAGAGATACTTTTTGCTTATTTCTATTGTTTTGAATTGGTCTTTTTGCAGTTCCTAGCACCTCACACTTTAGCACTTCCTAGTAATACAGTTAATTCTACTTGTCTTAGGATGATATTCAAGGCTTTTTATAGTGTGACGCCCAACTCACCTCCAGCTTTGCCGCCCAGTACCCTCCCTCATACCTTCCATTCATTTCATTCTCTTGTCACTTTATGTTTTGCTTCCAGAAACATCCCCCATCATTTTATTTTATTTTATGTTATCCTGTGTTATTTTATTATTTTATTTTTATTTATTTAAAAATTTTTTAAGTTTATTTATTTTGAGAAAGAGTGTGAGTCGGGGAAGGGCAGAGAGGAAGGGAGAAAGAATCCCAAGCAGGCTCCGCCCTGTCAGCACAGAACCCAGTGTGGGGCTGGATCTCACCAACCATGAGATCATGACCTGAGCGGAAATTAAGATTCTGACACTCATGACCTGAGCCGAAATTAAGAATCTGACACTTAACTGACTGAGCCACCCAGGTACCCCTACCCATTGTTTTAGACTCCTGTTCCTTTGTTCCTGTTGCTTACTTTTCCTAGAATGCACCTTTTTTTTTTTTCTGACCTTGAATGCATGTTTCCTTTACTTTTGCTTCCCAAAATTCTCCTAATCTGTCTTTCAGTCTTAGTTCACAGGTCAGCTCTTTCATGAAGCCTTTCTAGATCCTCCAGTCAAAATTATTCCCTTCCTTCTGTTTTTTCCCATAGAACTTAATATTCTTTATGATGTGTGTAATTTTCAAGTGTCTTGACTCCCCATCAATCTTAAAAACTTGAGCAGTACTTGGCAAATAGGAGGTACTTTAAAAAAATACTTGTTCACTGGAATAAAGCACTCAATTATTGAATCTGGTGGTGTTCAGTAATTGAATCACAGTGTGTGACTTGTGTAGACATTTAGTGGTTGATTGCTAGCACCTTCTTTTTCAGAAATTTGATTCCACCCTCCTAAGGACCCCAGAAGAACATGGGATGCAGGGTAAGTGTTCAATACATGTTTGGTGCTTATATATGAATGTACAGGTGTGGCTGAAGAGGACAGATGAACAGCTCCTTCTCAGTGCATTTACTCACATGGTAATTGGTTTTCAAATTGGCATTAGTGTTAGCACCTCTGACACTTTTCCTCTCTGAGTCTCTGCTCCAAGGGATGCTACATTTTTTAATGCAATGTGCATTGGGCTGGCACATTCTGCTGTTACTGATGCTTCCTAGTAGTGCCTAATGGAACTGTGAGGTGACAAGTAGAGCTTCAGCGTACTATTAAAGCATGAGCAGGGTGCCTGGGTGGCTCAGTCGTTTAAGTGTCCGACTTCTGTTCAGGTCATGATCTCAGGGTTTGTGAGTTTGAGCCCTGCGTTGGGCTCTGTGCTGACAGCTCAAAGCCTGGACTGCTTTGATTTCTGTGTCTCCCTTTCTCTTTGTCCCTCCCCTGCTGATGCTCTGTCTCTGTCTCAAAACAAATAAACGTTAAAAAAATAATAAAGCATGAGGTATGCTTGCCCAGTTTGTGATTGCTTCAATCCAACTTGCCACTCGAGGTGGCAGGTCATGGTTTTATCTGTGTTTTGTATATCCACATGTGCAATGATGAGTGTTCATCCAGGACCAGACAACTGGCTTTGCTCCCAAACCTTGTTGCTGATGAGCCTGGTTCTCTGTTTTAACCTTCAGGAAGCCTTGCAGGTGATGCTAAGCTCAGCACTCAAGGAGCCTGTGTGTAGATGGAACAGATCTGGGCTTCCCTTTGGCTCTGCTCATAATCGTTTGTTTCCAGACTGTGTGTCAGAGCTGGTGTGAGTCTTGACACCGTGGTGAAACCACACTTCCCTTGCCTGCCTCCTTTAAATTATGCCAGTGTTCTTGAGTCCTTAGTTCCTCTCAGATTCACAGATCAATGGCCAGTGTGTGTTACAACAGCAGCACAGGGCAGTAGTGCCAGCTTTCTGCTCCCAGTGGCGATATTCAGCGATGTCCAGGGTTTTCCTGGCTGTTTCAAATATCTATTGCTGCATTAGAAACTACCCTAAAACATAGTGACTAAAAAATATTTTATTATTATTACCATATCTATGATTCTGTGGGTCAGGAATTCAGGGCACAGGAGGGATGATGCATCTCTGCTCCATGTTGCTTGGAGATTCATCTGTGATGCTTCAGATATTAGGAGGCTGGAACAGCTGAAGGTGGAGGGGCATAGTTGGTTTTCTTACATGGTGGTTCAGGGCTCTACAAGTTAGTGTTTCAAGATACAGGAAATGGAAGCTGCCAGTCTTTTGCAGTCTGGGCCTGAAAGCTGGCACTACTTTCATTATATTCAATTGGTTATGAATCACAGCACAAGCCCAGACTTGAGGATTGAATGCTGGGGGGAGTTGGTTCAGTGGGGTCTCTTTGGAGATCTTTCTGACCAGTATTGGTTGGTATAGAATTTTTCTGTAAGTGCAACTTAGTATCAATACATATATATGTACACATAATTGACTTTTTATCAATTCATGATTAATAGATTTATTAGATAATCTTACAAAGTTAACTAAAGCCAACATCTGTTTAAGCTTTAAATTAATAAGATGGATATCCACAAGTTATCCAAGGAAACTTACCTCATTGGTTTGTGGGCCCACCTCCCTAGTCTGAAAGGGAATGGAGGAGAGAAAGGCCCTGATATTTATTAAGCACTTCTAATTTATCTTGTGATTTTTATGTTATCCTGTTTAATACACAATTATATGAGGTTTCTTATATTTATAGATAAGAAAAACAGGTAGGTGTTTACAAAAATGACCACAAATTCTTCTCTTACCATGAAGTGGGAGGTTCTGTTTCTCCAGCCTTTAGATTTGTGCTGGCCTTGTGCCCTACTTTGCCCAAGTGATAATGGGGAGGTTCTGAGCTTGGGCTACAAGAGGTTTTTGCACACATCTGTTCTCATTCTTTGAACCTTGTCACCACCATGGCAACAAGTCCAGGTAAAGACACCACAAAAAAAGAGAACTATAGGCCAATATCTGTGATGAATATAGATGCAGAAATCCTCAACAAAATGTTAGTAAACCAAATCGAACAATATATTCAAAAAAGCATACACCATGAACTAGTGGAATTTATATCTGGGATGCAAAGGTGTTTTAGTATTTGCAAAATGATCAACATGATATGTCACATAAATAAGAGAAAGGATAAAAACCGTATGATCATTTTAGTAGATGCAGAGAAAGCATTTGTCAAAGTACAACATCCATTCTTGGTAAAAACCCTCTGCCAAGGAGGTCTAGAGGGAACATATCTCAACATAATAAAGGTCCTATATGAAAAACCCACAGTGAACATCATACTCAGTGGTGAAAAACTGAAAACTTCTCTTTCATGGTCAGGAAAGAGATAAGTCGACTCTCATCACTTTTATTCAACATAGTATTGGAAGTCCTAGCCACAGCAGTTAGACAACATAAAGAAATAAAAGGCATCCAGATTGGTAAGGAAGAAATAAAGCTCTATTTGCAGATGACATGATACTATATATAGAAAACCCTAAAGACTGCACCAAAAACTACTAGAACTGATAAAGTCAGTCACAGGATACAAAATCAATGTACAGAAATCTGTTGTACTCCTATATACTAATAATGAAGCAGCAGAAAGAAATTGAGAAACATTCCCATTTACAACTGTATCTCAAACAGTGAAATATCGAGGAATAAACTTAACCAAAGAGGTGAAAGACCTGTACTCTGAAAATTATAAAACTTTGGTGAAAGAAATTCAAAACAATGCAAAGAAATGGAAAGACATTCCATGCTAATGGGTTGGAAGAACAAATATTGTTCAAATGTCTATACATTATTCAATGCAATCTCCACATTTAGTTCAATCCCTATCGAAATACCAACAGCATTTTTCAAAGAGCTAGAACAAATAATCCTAAAATTTGTGTGGAATCACAAAAGACCCTGAATAGTCAAAGCAATCTTGAAAAAGCAAAGCAAAGCTGGAGGCCTCACAATTCTGGAATTCAAGTTATATTACAAAGCTGTAGTAATTCAAACAGTATGGTACTGGAACAAAATGACACATAGATTTATAGAACAGAATAGAAAACCCATAAACAAACCCGTAATTATATGGCCAGTTAATCTTAGACAAAGCAGGAAAGAATATCCAATGGGAAAAGGACAGTCTCTTCATCAAGTGGTGTTTGGAAAACTGGACAGCAACAGGCAATAGAAAGAAATGGGACCCCTTTTTATACCACACACAAAAATAAACTCAAAATGGATTAATATGAGACCTGAAACCATAAAAATCCTACTAGAGAAAGGCAGTAACCTCTTTGAAATTGGCCATAGCAACTTTTTTTCTAGATATGTCTCCTGAGGCAAGGGAAATGAAAGCAAAAATAAACTATTGGGCTACATCAAAATAAAAAGCTTCTGCACAGTGAAGGAAATAAGCAACTTAGCTAAAAGGCAGCCTACAGAATGGGAGAAGATATTTGCAAATGACATATCCAATAAAGGCTTAGTATCCAAAATGTATAAAAAATTTATACAACTCAACACCCCAAACCCAAATAATCCAATTAAAAATGGACAAAAGACATAAACTTTTCTCCAAAGAAGACATCCAAGTCCAACAGACATGAAAAGATGTTCATCATCACTTACCATCAGGGAAATACAAATCAAAACTATAAGAGATATCACCTCACACCTGTCAGAATGGCTAAAAACAACAAGAAACTATTGTTGACAAGAATGTGGAGAAAAAGGAACCCTCTTGCACAGTTGGTAGATACACAAACTGGTACAGCCACAATGGAAAACAGTATGCAGGTTTCTCAAAAAGTTAAAAATAGAATAGCTCTATGATCCAGTAATCACACTACTGGGCGTTTACCCCCAAAATACAAAAAGACTAATTCAAAGGGATACATGAACCCCCTATGTTTATAGCAGCATTGTTTACAATAGCCAAGATATGAAACAAGCCTGTGTTTATCAATTGATGAATCAATAAAGAAGAGGTGGTTGATACACACACACACACACACACACACACACACGAATATTATTTAGTTATAAAAAGCATGAAATCTTGCCATTTGCAATGACATGGATGTAGCTAGCAAGTATAGTGCTAAGCCAAATAAGTCAGAGAAAGACAACCACCGTGTGATTTCACTCATGTGGAATTTAAGAAACAAAACAAATGAGCAAGGGAAAAAAGAGAGGGGGAGGCAAACCAAGGAACAGACTCCTATATAGAGAACAAACTGATGGTTACCAGAGGGAAGTGGGTGGGGATGGGTTACATAGATGATGGTGATTAAGGAGTGCACTTGTGGTGATGAGCACAGGGTGATGTAT
Organism: Panthera uncia; assembly: GCF_023721935.1. NCBI lineage: Eukaryota > Metazoa > Chordata > Mammalia > Carnivora > Felidae > Panthera > Panthera uncia. Next base: position 61,476,902 of record NC_064809.1, on the reverse strand, counting down.
GGAAATGCAGTATCACTATATTGTACACCTGAAACTAATATTACACCATCTGTTACCTAACTGGAATTTAAATAAAAACTTAAAAAACTATATCCATGTGCTCACCACTAACAACCACTGAAAACTTATAATAATGACAACTACTCATAAGAATGGAGAGTGCCAGTAAGCCTTGTGTCATATGTATTTGAGCTGGGCACCTGTGTGTGGTTGTGCACTTGCTTGTATTATTTTCCACAAGATGATTTTGGCAGCTCTGGATTTTAAAATGATCTAGGCAAAATGTAGCTTCTAGATTAATGACACATTTACAGAAGTTCAGGTTCAGTAGCAGATGGGTAGATCATGTTTGATTGTCTATTTGTAGCTTAATTATGAGCTCCTTAAATTTAGGAAGAGCGTCTGTGACTTCAGGGTCTGACATGAAGCAAATGACAGCTAAATCAAATGGGAAAGGTAGAGTGATTGAGCCACTGAATATTTTTTGAGTAGCTAGCTCATCCAGATAGTTCTTGACTCATCATCTATCTGGAACCACCACAACAGATTTGGGCAGTTGGACAGATTTGCAAACCAGTAGGCTACCTTTTTAGACTACAAGACTATAGTGGTGACATGCTGGCCTGTTTGACACCCATTTACTGCCCATGAATTAATTAAATAGAGCAGAGCTGGACTGTTTGCTCACCCCCAGGGAGAGAACAGGTGGTGACCATTCCTGCTTCATTGAGTTAGCACTGATGGCAAAGGACAACCTGATTGAGGCTGATGGTTTTATTTTGGTTGATAATTTGTCTATTTTTAAAATCTGTGAAGGTAGATAAAGGATTTTTTTTCTTTCTGCTTCTATATCAATGCATAGGAAATGTGATAGAAGCCCATAATTTAAAAAAATACTGGTACTAGGTAGCTTTTTAATTTGTGAAAGAGAAGTAGGATTCATGTTCGCAGTCAAACCTCTTTTTGCCTTTTCTGGGTAGCAAATCCACCCTAGAACTGGAACCACCTAGTAGTTTTCAAGTTTTAGCATTATCAAAAATTGGATCTCACTAAAAAAAATGTAGGGAGTGGAAGAACTGGGGACATGATTATTTAGATAATAACAATAGTAATTACAGCATTGTAATTGTGTAATTCTTTATGGTTTTAGAAGTGCTTACCTATAGATTATGCCATTTGCCTGTTTCCCTGTGAAATAAACAGGACAGGCATTTCCCCCATTTTGAGTTGAGAGGACACTGAGGTTATATGACCTCGGCTGGTTGGTTTCCAGGACACAGACTGAAGTAGAACTTAGTGTGCAGAATGTTTATGAAGGAGAGTCCTTGGGATTAATACCTGTGGAAGAGAGGGAAGGAAGCAGGACTGGGCAGAGGGAAACACTGATGTGTGATCCAGGCCCAAAGATAGCCTATGCCCCAGGTAGATCTTTTTAGCTAAGATGGCTTTGCAGAGTTGTCCTGAGTTGGGTTGAGATGGCCAGATGATCAATGTCATTGGATGTGGTCATTCTGGGAAGGGAGATGACCTTGGGCAAGGCAGTACTCAGCCACTAAGGCAATCCCTACAGTCTGACAGCTAAAGGCTCTCTGCCACAGCATTCTCAGCACCAGGAGAATTCCTCATTGGAAGGAGATTTGGGCAATCTATTCCTCATGCTGACTGAATCAGGCTTTCCCTTTCATTGCGGGACTGGCTTTTCCAGGATTCCAGTGGATCTCTTGCTGGGGGAAACTTGGAAGAGGAAGATTAGTGGGATGAAAGTATAACTTCATTGCTGATGCTGGGCTGAGGGCCACAGTTACTACTGATGTCCTTCCCCAGTATCCATTCTAGATTCCCCCTGCATTCAGCTAGTACCTCTGCTGGTCTTAGTGGCTTACCTGGTGTCAGGACTCTGGCTCGTATTACCCAGAAGTCAGCACCCTGATCACCATGTTCTTCTAAGGTCCAGGTTGCTACACTTGTTCTAATTACAATAAAAATTGGGCAAGAGGGTACCTAAAGGCACCTTTATGGATCACTTGGACATCAAAGTTATTCCTTTCTATTTCTCTTGTGTATCAGCAACCCTATCTCTTCTTGGTGACCAGGGGAAATTGCTCCTGATTAGAATGGTTACTCTTTTTCATGCTTGCTGGTCCCTTGGCATGAGGAGCCTGAAGTGCCCAGGAGAAGTCATTGCTTATAATTCAATGAGGTTGTTTGTGTATCCTTTGTCAGACATGATCTCTGTTTAGGAGAATTTCTAAACTTGTACAACCTATAGCTGTGGGAGAAAAGCACAAATTTGTCAAGTAGATAACTGAGAGTGATGGGAAATGGGGTCACTCCAGCTTCCAGCCCTTGGTGCCTAGAGTCATATATTTTTCCTTTTGGAGACACAACACCATAGAAAATTCTTTGATTCAACATGTATACCGCATCCTGGAGGATGGTGTCCCACCCTTATAAAATACTGCATCCCAAAGCATTGTTTCATCTATGCCTTTAATAATCCATTCCAATACTTTATTAGACTGGCAGCTTCTGGTTACAGTGGTATAACCACTGGAGCAATGGATACCATGGTCGTGGATCCATTTTCACATCTTGTAAAGACTGTCCCCTGGTCTTTTACAATGAAATCCAGGATTCTGTGCTTGTAAAACAGATACTGTGTACCTCCTCAGAGTGGTGCTGGCTGAGACCCTCTGGGCAAGAAAGCTCAGAATGAAACTCTTACCCTTCTAGGATAGAAAGGATTCATTGTTGTCAACTTGCCACTCATATTGGTCTCTGTTTCTGGCAGGTTGGATATTTGCCAGTGGCTGCAGCTAGATTGGGCCTTGGTTGGGCTGTTGGGCTCATGCTGTTGACCCAGACATAGTCTCCATCCCTGCTGCCTAGTTTCTTTCCTACACCTATCATGTCAGCACTGGGGTAGCTGATTACAGAGGTTCATTGGTGCCAACTGGTTGAGTTATTTGTTTTTGTACTTGGTTGTTTAGTGCTCTCTGGGGGGGGGGGTGCATATGGAAATGAAGATTATACTTCATACCCCTTCCATATGTCCATCCACATGCCCCTACCCAAGACATCCTTGTCCCTGATATTCCAGTGTTTCTCCTTCCAGTCTTCTGACAACCCAAGCCAGTTTCCACTATCCATAACTCCACATATATTTTAATCTTGGGCCCTTTTTCTTCAGCAGAAGACCAGGAAAAGTGGAGGAAAGTGAAAGATCAGGTAAATTATTCAGGTTCTTCCCATTGGGAGAATTTTCTCTTAACTCTGTTTTTCAAGTGTACTCTTGAATGAAGCTGATGAAAAGCTGCTATCTATGGGGTTGGAGGCAATTTCAGAAGCTTCCATTTGACATTCTCTGTTATGATAGTGTTTACTTCATTCGCCAAGGACTTAATGTGGGTGTTGTGTACCTACTAAGTATGTTTATTTTAATTGTATATTCAGGGATTTGGAAAATGATTACCAGGTGGGTCTCTGGACCCTGCTGATATACTGTGAGCAGAATCTTGGCCAGGTCTGAGACAGGCTATGGTGATGCTTCAGGACTCCAGGTATCAGTCAATTCAGACCATGGATCTAGTGGTTCTGAAAAATGTTTACACCTAGTCAGCTGGGAAGATGATGGAGTAAGAGGACCCTAAGCCTGCCTTGTTCCACAAATACAACTGGAAAACACCCATATCAGTGTAAATAACCCAGGAAATGACCCAAAGCCTAGAAGAACAAATTCCATAACTAAAGGCAGGGAAGAGCTTATATCAATGAAGGTAGGAATGGCAAAGAGGTGGTCTGGGAGAGAAACAACCATGGCTGTCCCCAGTAAGGAGAGAGCCAGTGGTCTGGAGAAGGGCAGAAAACAGACTGTCACACTGGGGAATCCCATGAATTGGGATGATGAATCACTGTAATATTTGCCTTTGAAAGTGAGAGGGGCTGAATTTTGTGAGTTCTTGAAACCAGTAGGGCTTAAAGCCTGGATTTTTAAAAATCAGGAAGCTCGGCTTTGGGAGAGCTCAGAGGGCATTAGGAAATGGAGTATCTTCCCTTAAAGAGACAGCATGATAAACAACCCCTGCAGACACAGGGTAGACCCAGCAATTTGAAAAATGATGGGGGCAGATGGGAGGGAGGGTGATTTTCTAATCTTAGAGCATGGCCCAGAGAGATAGGGATCATAGGAAGACCCCTTCAGGAACAAAGAAACTGGCAGGTACCTTTTCCCTTTCCTATCTTCCAACATAAACAATGGCCACTTGTGGGAACCAGTGCAGCACCCATAGTCCTTACCTAACTTGCTTGAACCAAGAACCCCTGCCCCCTCACCCTGTGATTGGGGGTATCTGCCCTTCCCAGTCATAAGTCCCACCACTGTGGGCCCCTCCCCCAGAAGACCTGTGTAAGCCCTGCCAACACCACATCTCCTGACCTGTGTGTTTTGTGGGATCTGAGTTCTGGCAGCAGCTGGGGAAAATGTCATTTTGCACGCAGATCACTACACACCTTGCTGTCCACAATAGGCAAAGAGAGCCATTGCAAACAACTGGACTGAGATAAAAAGAGGCAAAGACTCAACATCAGAGCACACACAGCACACATGGGAGATACTTCCAGAAGTGTCATACCTTGGGGAACAGGGAACTCTGTACTCCAGGGCAATGAAGGATCTCTTTTTCATAAGGCTATTATTGTTAAAAACAAAAGAAGTAGCTGATTTCCTAACACACAGAAACAGTTACAGAAAGTCAGACAAAATTAGACAGAGAAACATCTCCCAAATGAAAGATCAGGACCAAACCACAGCAAGAGACCAAAGTAAAACAGGTATAAGTAATATGCCTGATAGAGAATTTAACTAATTATCATAAAGATACTCACTGGACTAGAGAAAAAAAGTGGAGGGCATCAGTGAGACCCGTAACACAGAGATAAGAAATAACCAATCAGAGATGAAGAACACAGTGAATAAAATTAAAAATACTCTTGTGGAATAAACAGCAGGCTAGATAAAGCAGGACAACGAATTAATGAACTGGACGACAGAGTAATGAAAAGTAACCAAACTGAGCAAAGAAGAAGAATGAACATTATGCAAATTGAGAATAGTCTTAGGGACAGGAAACCATCAAAACCCTAGAGGAGAAAGCAGGAAAAAACCTCTTTGACTTCAGCCACAGCAATTTCTTACTCAACACATCTCCAATGGCAAGGGAATTAAAACCAAAAATGAACTATTGGGACCTCATCAAGATAAAAAGCTTCTGCATTGCAAAGGAAACAATCAACAAACCTAAAAGGCAACTGACAGAATGAGAAAAGATATTTGCAAGTGACATATCGGATAAAAGGCTAGTATCTAAAATCTATAAAGAACTCACCAAACTCCACACCCAAAAAACAAATAATCCGGTGAAGAAATGGGCAGAAGACATGAATAGACACTTTTCCAAAGAAGACATCCAGATGGCCAACAGACACATGAAACGATGCTCAACGTCACTCATCATCAGGGAAATACAGATCAGAACCACACCGAGATACCACCTCACTCCTGTCAGAGTGGCTAAAATGAACAAATCAGGAGACTAGAGATGCTGGCAAGGATGTGGAGAAATGGGAACCCTCTTGCACTGTTGGTGGGAATGCAAACTAGTGCAGCTGCTCTGGAAAACAGTGTGGAGGCTCCTCAAAAAATTAAAAATAGAACTACCCTATAACCCAGCAATAGCACTGCTAGGAATTTACCCAAGGGATACAGGAGTGCTGATGCATAGGGGCACATGTACCCCAATGTTTACAGCAGCACTTTCAACAATAGCCAAATTATGGAAAGAGCCCAAATGTCCATCCATCAACTGATGAATGGGTAAAGAAGATGTGGTTTATGAATACAATGGAATACTAGTTGGCAATGAGAAAGAATGAAATCTGGCCACTTGTAGTAATGTGGATGGAACTGGAAGGTATTATGCTGAGTGAAATAAGTCAGTCAGAGAAAGACAGATACCATATGTTTTCACTCATATATGGATCTTGAGAAACTTAACAGAAGACCATGGGGGAGAGGGAGGGGAAAAAAAGTTACAAACAGAGAGGGAGGGAGGCAAACCATAAGAGACTCTTAAATACAGAGAACAAATTGAAGGTTGATGGTGGGTGGGGGAGAGGGGAAAGTGGGTGATGGGCATTGAGGAGGGCATTTGTTGGGATGAGCACTGGGTGTTGTATGGAAACTAATTTGACAATAAATTAAAAATAAATAAAAAGAGAACAGTCTTAGGGAACTCAGTGACTTCATCAGACATATAGGGATGCTTGCATTATAGGGATCTCAGAAGAAGGAGAGAGAGATAAGGAGGCAGAAAATTTATTTGAAGAAATAATTGCTGAGAACTATCCTAATCTGTAGAAGGAAACAGACATCCAGATCTTGGAGGGATAGAGATCCCCCCAAACTCAATACAAGGAGGTCCACACCAAGACACATAGTAATTAAAATGGCAAAAAGTAGTGATAAAGAAGTAATTTTAAAAGCAGGAAGAGAAAAGAAGACAGTTACATACAAGGGAAAACCCATAAGGCTATCAGGGGAATTTTCAGCAGAAACTTTGCAGGCCAGAAGGGAGTGGCATGATATATTCAAAGTACTGAAAGGGAAAAATCTGCAGCCAAGAATACTCTATATAACAAGACTATCATAAAGAATAGAAGGAGAGATAAAGAGTTTCTCACACAAACAAAAACTAAAAAAGTTAATGATCATTAAACCAGATTTATAAATATATTAAGGGGGACCCTTTGAGTGGAACCATAAGTGAGAGTATGAAAAGTAAAACACAAAATCAATAAAAATAAGTATTTCTGTAAAAATCAGTCAAGAAATTCATAAAATGAAGGTAAAATATGATACCATATATCTAAAACATGGGAGGGAGAGAAGTAAAGATTGGATTTAAACTTAAGTAACCATTAACTTAATATAGACTCCTATCATGTAGAAGATATTATGTACAACCCTAATGGTAACCATAAATCAAAGACTAGTAATAGATATGGAAAGAATAAAGAGAAAGGAATCCAAGTATATCACTAAAGAAATCCAATAAACCATGAAAGAGAGCACAAGAGGAAGGATCAGAGAAAATTTATAGAAACAACCACAAAACAAGTAACAAAATGGAAATAAATACATATCTATCATAAGTACTTTGAATGTAAATGGACTGAATGCTCCAATCACAAGACATAGAGTGACAGAGTAGATAAAAAAAATAAGACCCATGTATATGCTGCCTAAAAGAGACTCATTTTAGACCTAAAGACACCTGGAGATAGAAAGTGAAGGGATGGAGAACCATTTATCATGCAAATAGATGCCAAAGAAAGCTGAGGTAGCAATACTTATATCAGACAAATAGACTTTAAAACAGAGTGTAACAAGAGACAAAGAAGGATACTATATAATAATAAAGAACAATCCAACAAGAGGATATAAAAATTGTAAATATTTATGCACCCAACATGGAGGCACCCAAATATATAAAGCAGCTGTTAACAAACATAAAAGAACTAATTGATAATAATACAGTAATAGTAGGGGACTTTGACATCCCATATCATTGGAGAGATCATTCAAACAGAATATCAACAAGGAAACAGTGGCTTTGAATGACACATTGGACTAGATGTATTTAACAGATATATTCAGAACAGTCCATCATAAAACAGCAGAATACACATTCTTTTCAAGTGCACATGGAACATTGTCCACAATAGATCACATGTTAGGTCACAAAGCAAGTCTCAGCAAGTTCAGAAAAATTAAGGTTGTACCATGCATCTTTTCTGACCACAATGTTATGAAACTAGAAATTAAGAAACAAGAAAATAAGAAACAGTCTGGAAAGACAATAAATACATGAAGGTTAAATAACATGCTATTAAACAATGAATGGGTCACCCAAGAAATCAAAGAAGAAATAAAAAGTTATATGAAAACAAATGAAAATTAAAACACAATGGCCCCAAATCTCTGGGATGCAACAAAAGTGGTCCTAGGAGGGAAGTATATAGCAATACAGATCTACCTGAAGAAGCAAGAAAAATCTCAACCTAACATTACACCTAAAGGAGCTAGATAAAAGAAGAACAAACAAAATGTAATGCAGCAAAAGGAAGGAAAATAAAAAAGATTAGAGCAGACATAAATGATATAGAAACTAAAAAAAAATAATAGAACAGATCAATGAAACCAGGAACTGGTTCTTTGAAGAGGTCAACAAAATTTCTAAACCTCTAACAATCCTCGTTAAAAAAAGAGAGAGGACCCAAATAAACAAAATTACTAAGAAAGAGAGGAGAAACAACAACCAATACCATAGAAATACCAACAATTGTAACAGAATGTTATGAAAACCTACATACCAGAAAATTGGACAACAAAGAAATGGATAAATTTCTAGAAACATATAAATTACCAAAGCTAAAGCAGGAAGAAATAGAAAATTTGAATAGACCAATCACAGCAATGAAATTGAATCAGTAATCACAAAACTGCCAACAAATAAAAGTCCAGTACCAGATGGCTTCACAGGCTAATTCTACTAAACATTTAAGTTAGACTTAATATCCATCCTTCTCAAACTATTCCACAAAATACCAGAGGAAGGAAAACTTTTCAAATTCATTCTGGAAGACCAGTATCGCCCTGATACCAAAACCAGATAAAGGCATCACAAAAAAAGAGAACTACAGGCCAGTATCTCTCCTGAATACAGGTGCAAAATCCCTCAAAGTGTTAGCAAACCGAGTCTAACAATACATTAAAAAAAATCATGCACTATGGATAAGTGGGATTCATTCCCGAGATGCAAAGGTGTTTTAATATTTGCAAAATGATTAATATGATATATCAATAAAAGAAAGCATAAAAACCATATGATCATTTCAAAAGATGCAGAAAAAAGCATTTGGCAAAATACAACATCCATTCTTGATAAACCCTCTGCCAAGGAGGTCTAGAGGGAACATATCTCAACATAATAAAGGCCTTATATGAAAAACCCACAGTGAACATCATACTCAGTGGTGAAAAACTGAAAACTTTTAAGGTCAGGAAAGAGACAAGGAAATCAACTGTCACTGCTTTTATTCATCATAGTATTGGAAGTCCTAGCCACGGCAATTAGACAACATAAAGAAATAAAAGGCATCCAGATTGGTAAGGAAGAAGTATATAGAAAACTCTAAAGACTCCACTAAAAACTACTGGAACTGAGAAATAAAGTCACAGGATACAAAATCAATGTACAGAAATCTGTTGCATTCCTATACATAATAATGAAGCAGCAGAAAGAGAAATTAAGAAAACAATCCCATTTACAATTGTACTCCAAACAGTAAAATATCTAGGAATAAACTTAACCAAAGAGGTGAAAGACCTGTACTCTGAAAATTATAAAACTCTTATGAAAGAAATTCAAAACAATGCAAAGAAATGGAAAGACATTCCACGCTCATGGGTTGGAAGAACAAATATTGTTAAAATGTCTATGTACTACTCAAAGCAATCTACACACTTAAATCAATCCCTATCGAAATACCAACACCATTTTTCACAGAACTAGAACAAATAATCCTAAAATTTGTGTGGAACCACAAAAGACCCTGAATAGCCAAAGCAATCTTGAAAAAGAAATGCAAAACTGGAGGTATCACAATTCCAGATTTCAAGTTATATTACAAAGTGGTAGTAATTAAAATGGTATGGTACTGGCATGAAAATAGATACATAGATCAATAAAACAGAATCAAAAACCCAGAAACAAACCCACAATTATATGCTCAGTTAATATTAGACAAAGAAAGAATGAGTATACATTGGGAAAAAGATAATCTCTTCATCAAATGGTGTTGGGAAGACTGGACAGTTATATGCAAAAGAATGAAACTGGACCACTTTCTTCTACCATACACAAAAATAAACTCAAAATGGATTAAAGACCTAAATGTGAGATGTGAAACCATAAAAATCTTTGAATAGAGCACAGGCAGTAATTTCTCTGATATCAGCTATAACAACATTTTTCTAAATATGTATCCGAGGCAACGGAAATAAAAGCGAAATAAACTTTTTGGAGTACATCAAAATAAAATTTCTGCATAGCAAAGGAAACAACAAAACTAAAAGGCAATCTACTGAATGGGAGAAGATATTTACAAATGAGGTATCCAATAAAGGAGTCGTATCCAAAATATATAAAGAACTGATGCAACTCAATACCCAAAAAACAAACAATCCAATTTAAAAATAGGAAAAAGAGATGAACAGACATTTCTCCAAAGAAGACATACAGATGGCCAATAGACACATGAAAAGATCCTCAACATCATTCATCATCGGGGAAATGCAAATCAGAACTATAATGCGATATCACCTCACGCCTGTCAGAATGGATAATATAAAAAATACAAGAAACAACAAACATTGATGAGGCTGTGGAGAAAAAGGAACCCTCATGCACTGTTGATGGGATGCAAATTGGTACAGCCATTGTGCAAAACTCTATGGAGTTTTCTTAAAAAATCAAAAATAGAACTGCCCTATGATCTAGTAATCACGCTACTGGGTGTTTACCCCATAAATACAAAAAACACTAATTCAGAGGGATACATGTACCCCTATGTTTATAGCAGCATTGTTTACAATAGCCAAATTATGGATTTGGCACAAGTGTCCATTGATAGATGAATGGATAAAGAAGTAGTGGCATATATATAATGAAATATTATCCATAAAAAAGAATGAAATCTTGACATTTGCAACTACATGGGTAGAGCTAGTGAGTACAATAGTAAGCGAAATAAGTCAGTCAGAGAAAGACTGATATCATATGATCTCACTCATATGTGGAATTTAAGAAACAAAATAAACAGGTAAAGGAAAAAAGGACAGGGCAGGGAGGCAAACCAAGAAACAGACTCTTAACTATAGAGAACAAGCCGTTAGTTACCAGAGGGGAGGGATGAGAGAAATAGGGGATGGGGATTAAAGAGTACGCTTATCATGCTGAAAAAAATGACTGAAAAAAAAAGATATATGTACCCCTATGTTCATTAAAACATTATTTACAATTGCTGAGGTATGGAAGCAACATTAAGTGTCTATTAACAGATGAATGGATAAAGAAGTTGTGGTATATATACACAATGTAATATAGTTCAGCTGTAAGAAGAATGAAATCTTGGCATTTGCAACAACATGGATGGACCTAGAGAGTATTCTGCTAAGTAAAATAAGTCAGAACAAATACCACATGATTTCACTTATATGTAGAATTTACAAAACTCAACAAACAAAACAAAACAGAGAACAAACTGGTAGTTGCCATAGGTCAGGTGGGTACGGGGATAGGTGAAAGGATTAAGAGGTACAAACTTCAGGGCGCCTGGGTGGCTTAGTTGGTTAAGTGCCAACTCTTGATTTTGGCTCAGGTCATGATCCCAGAGTTGTGGAATTAAGCCCCGCCTCAGGCTCCATGCCTTACACGGAGCCTGCTTAAAATTCTTCTCTCTCCCTCTGTCCCTCTCCCACCTCTCTCTCAGAAGGAAAAAAAAAAAAAAGAAGAGGTACAAACTTCTAGTTATAAATGAATCACAGGAATGAAAATACAGCATAGGGAATATAGTCAATAATTTTGTAATAACATTGTATGATCACAGATGGTGATCTGTGGTGAGCATTTCATAATGTATACAAATGTCAGATCACTATGTTGTACACTCGAAACCAATATAACACTGTATGTCAACTATACTTCCATTAAACATAACTAATATTTTGAAAAAACACTTGGACCTTTCCCCAGTGCACAGTTACCTAAGTAAATAGCCATAGGTTCCTTGGGGGAAGGACCTGGGCAATAATTTCTGTGTTTACTTGGCTGTGGTGTTAGAGAGTGTTGGAGACTTTTCACTCTTTCTCAGTCAATGGGTTCCATGTATGAAAACTTGTTCATGTCTGAAAACTTTGTAAGGGATCCCTACTTTTTTTTTTTAATGTATGAAATTTATTGTCTAATTGGTTTCCATACAACACCCAGTGCTCATCCAAAAGATGCCCTCTTCAATACCCATCACCTCCCCTCCCCTCCCTCCCACCCCCCATCAACCCTCAGTTCTCAGTTTTTAAGAGTCTCTTATGCTTTGGCTCTCTCCCACTCTAACCTCTTTTTTTTCCCTTCCCTTCCCCCATTGGTTTCTGTTAAGTTTCTCAGGATCCACATAAGAGTGAAAACATACGGTATCTGTCTTTCTCTGTAAGGCTTATTTCACTTAGCATAACACTCTCCAATTCCATCCACGTTGCTACAAAGGGCCATATTTCATTCTTTCTCATTGCCACGTAGTACTCCATTGTGTATATAAACCACAATTTCTTTATCCATTCATCAGTTGATGGACATTTAGGCTCTTTCCATAGTTTGGCTATTGTTGAGAGTGCTGCTATAAACATTGGGGTACAAGTGCCCCTATGCATCAGTACTCCTGTAAGGGATCCCTACTTTTTATTGGAGACATTGCTGATAATCCCTGCTTGATTTATTTTGATGGTTCAATCTGAATAGTATGACTCTGAGTAGTTCTGACTGCTCATCTCTTTGGCCCCTAAGACACTGTCTTCTATTAAATATCTCAGTAACTCTCTGTGGCTCAGGTCGCTCATTATGACAGTTGCTGTCACCTGAATTTTGACAGTTCTGTACTGCTAAGTGGCCTCTATTGCTTGGAGATCCCATCTTCCACCTTGTGAGTAATGAGCCTCCCTGTGGAATGGCCTCTCCTACTATCTAATCCTGGTCTATAGAGGAGAGAGGTTGATGACTTTCCCACCAGTTTGTTCCTTGTGGTCTTAGCAAATGGAATATCCTCTAGGCTTTCCTGGGGAATATAATCATCTGGTGGGTTTTCAGGCCTTAAATAGAACATCCACTTCAGTGTGTCCCTTCTCTCAGCCTTTTAAGCCATTTTCCACCACTGTAACCAGTTCTGGCACTTCTAATTTATCATGAGTCATGGCTTTCACTATGCTTCTTGGAGCTTGCTAGTAGCAAGTTCACACTATCTCCTGGGGTTTTTGCTAAGGGGTTAGATACTGTTTCCTAGAAGAATGTGCCCAAAATGATAATTTCTCTTTTATCTAATTCTTGACCAAGTACCCTCAGAATACAATTCCACATGTATTATTGCTGGTCCAGGCTGGCTAGATATTGAGGCAGCTTTGGGGTATAGTGTCTCTCCTGAGGGGGATATGTGGTATCCTGGAGGGAAGAGGCCCCTGCATCATCTTTAAGCCAGGCTGAGAGGAGTGTTAGTTTGACAGGAAGAAACAGGACACTTCTGTAGCCTTCAGAGGGTTCTGGGGATTCTGATTTGGGAATTCAGGAATTTTTTTGTGGGCATAAATCCAGATATTTCATCTATTCAGAATCTGGTCTTTCCCAACCAGGGACCTGACCTTGGCATAGCAGACCTGGCTTAGATGGGAGTTTAACATTCTTTGGAGCTCAGCTATGATGACAGTGAAGTCCTGAATCTTGTTCCTTAGCTTTCTCTGCCCTCTCTGCTGAGGAGAAGCCTCTTTTTACGTTACCAAGGAGGCTCTCACACGCAGCTTTTAACTGGCACTCAATCATTCAGCTACTCGTTATCTACCTCCCTGCCCCTGTCACCTCTTCTGTAATATCGAACATAGCAATAACCAGCTAATACCATTATCCTATAGCTGCTCCTTCCTTTCTATGTATCTCAGATACCAGCTAGTGCATTCCCTTCTATTAGTATAGCATCCCAATTTGACCAATGCTGGGAGCTTTAAAAATGGAATTGATATTCTATTACAGGGGCTATGTGTGCTTCACTTACCACGGGATAAAGGGTCTTTATTACTCTGGCAGAGAGTGATCCATGATCCAGCTACAAACCCCATCTTAGCCCCTTTTCTTTTCTGGATCATTCACGGAACCAAGTGTTTAGATTGAGTCCCAGAGAGAACATTCTGAAATGGAGTTTCACCTGCGAGATATTTATGGAAAAGTGCTCTCGAGATCAATACCTTTATACTCCTTCATTTATCAGTCATTGGTTATTGGCTTTCTTGGAAGGGATGTGACCTTAGGTGAGGCAGCTCTTCCCCTGAAGCTATCTTTATTGTCTTCAGGGCTTTCTTTGAGCTTTCTGTGCCTTTCCAGTGTGGAGCCCCTAGGGCCGGTACTTCAGTTGTGACGAATACATCCAAATGAGTGACGTCCAAACATGAGGTGCAGCTGACCTTGGAGCCGTTACTTCCTTCCGTGATACTGCTGGAGAAAACTGCCCAAAACAGTCTTGGGAGTTGCCTATTGCAATTCTGCAGAGGGTCAGTTTGAAACACGTAGGCCTATCATTACTTTATTGTTGTACATTATATTCAAACTAAAACATAACTTTATTGAGTAGTCCATTTAACTAAAGGAAAAATGTATAAAGCATTTTAATGTGTGGAATATTGATAAGAATGTCCTGACTAAGCATATTAAAAGTTGAAGCACATACTGAGAATTTTTCCCCTATTAAATCCATAAATAGCAACCATTTGACATACAGACGCTAAGTCAGTAATTATAAGGCAAAATCACTTTTGATCTTTTTCTTTATGTGGCTGATTTATTCTCTTACATTGTCAGATGAAGAATTCTACCTTAAAATATTCTTTTTTTTTTTCTTTTCAACATTTCCCTCTTCTTTATTCTCCTTGACAGGAAGATGACAGTAGTTCTATTGAATGGCAACAAGCTGGGATATGCTATTAAATTTTAATCACTTTCCTGCCTATGAAGTTGATAATTGGAGACCATTTAATAGAGCCGGCTGCTTTGTTGGCTCTCTGCAAATACCAGCCATTTGTAAAAGGCAAAGAGCCCAGTTATCACTATAACCCAAGCTCATCTGGAGCATGGATTTTATGCCAAATGCCCGGTACCTAAATGCCATGAGCCTGAGGACCTCCCTTGGGCTTATACTAGTTTTTCTTTCTTTTCTTTCCCTTTAACCAATGGAACAGTTGTAATGTAATGTCATGTAGAAACTGGCAGGCCAGCCTTACTTATCAGAGACCAAGTGACTGATCTCCCTTGCTTTCTTTCCTCTTTCTTCTCAAATGGACACAAAAGCTGCCTCTAACTTCTTTTCACGTTGCTTCCAATAGCACGTGGATATGACAACTAACTGCAAACACTCTCTCATCTGGTCCAGTCCAGACCTGCTTTCATTTTATCTGTGAATTGGTGTCTCCTGTGGTCTTGTGACTCTCTAGCCAACTGTCATCTACACTTCTTACTCCTTTTCATCCCATCTCTGTAGAGCCAGGCTCCTTTTTTCAAAGAGGATGATTCTTCCTTCTGTTCCATGAACCATCCTTGACCTTCATTATAAGAAATTTCCAAGTGTGTTAAAGGAATTGCGTTGCTGAAATGTGCTTTAGAAACCTCATAGCTCAGAGTTTCTGATTCTGTACTTTAAAGGAAAGTTTTAGCCCACACAGTCAGCATCTCTGCATTAGTGGGGACACTCATTCACTTATTCTTCCCTCATCTGTCTGTTCAGTATGTGTTTAATGTGTTCTTGGCACTCTGCTAGTATTAAGAGAATAGTTGAGAATAAAAATGGGTGTGAAGAGCTTATATTGTCCTTGAAGAGCTTATAATCCGGTGAGGACACAGACATAAGTCATTGCATGAAAAATTGATTACTGGTGGGATCACTGCTGTGAAGGAAGTGTGCAGAATGAGAGTATGGAACAGGGAGACCTTGCCATGTACCAGGCACTATGCCATACCATTATAGGCATGAAGTTATTTACACTCACAGTCATCCCATTATCCTTGTTTTATATAGGGGGAAACAAGCATAGAAGTAACCATCCAGAGTTACACAGTCTGAAGGTAGCCATTCACACTCATAGTGTATGAGAATTCCCTTTGTTCCACATCCTCACCAGTACTTTGTCATATCAGATCAAAAAATTCTTTTTAATGTTTGGTTTTGAGAGAGAGAGAGAGAGAGAGAGAGAGCGAGCACCAGCAGGGGAGGGACAGAGAGACAGAATCCGAAGCAGGCTCCAGGGTCTGAGCTGTCAGCAAAGAGCCCAATTCAGGGCTTGAACCACAAACCGTGAGATCATGACCTGAGCTGAAGTCAGATGCTTAACCTACTGAGCCACCCAGGTGTCTCTGTCATATCAGATTTTTAACTTTTCACAGTTTAATAGGTATTAAATTATATCCTGGTATGGTTCTAGAGAGAAGGTGTAATTGTGGTAAACTTTGTATCGGTGACAAACATTTACATGGCCATAGTAATGAACTATGAAAACTGATTTAACTGATATTGTGAGAATGTAGACTTTGGAGGATGTGGGGAAGGGACATGTGCATTTGTATGTATGTATATGTGTGAGCATGTTTGTGAGCATAGCAGAGGTGATGATGATGTATATAAGGTAGCTAGTTCCTAGTTTTCCATAGAAAGAAGTCAGTGTGATAATACTGAAAATTGAAATATCAGGTACTAGTAGTAAACTTGTGTTATTTTAAAGTATGGAGGAAAATACCAGAAAAAAAATAAATGTGAGAATGTTTGCTTCTAGGGAGTAGGACTTGAGAAAAGGATGAATGGACCAGGGGACTGCTGTTTCTTTTTGCAAGTTTTGTCATTCTGTTTGTTTCCTCTCAATTCCATGAGTACCCAGGGTCACAGCAGCACAGCCCACAGCAGCCTGGGAGCCTCCAGGCCCCCTTACTGGCAGCACACCCTCACTGGGAGAATGGGAAGCAGCAGCAGTTTCCTCACCAGGGAGCTTGGGGTTGCTGTCACTTGCCATCACCATTAGAACCCAAAAGCAGTGGATTCCCCTGGCCTCTTCAAGCTGGGTGGTCCATAATGAGATACTGTGCTAGGCTCCTCATCTGTGTGGGTTTTAATGTTCAGCATCACCTAGTGCAGAGTATGATGGTGGGGAATAAAGCTCTCAGTCAGTTCTTTGGGACTTCCTCTTTTCTCTCCCTTCATCCCTCCCTCCTTTTCTCCTTTCCCTCCTTCTTTTCCTGCATTAGATTACAGAAAGGCATAGCAGAAGGGGAGAAGGAGGAAGAAGTAGAAACATTGCTGTTTGCCATCATTTGGAAGAAAGAGATGTTCTGCAAAGCTTCGATTAAGAAGAGCAAACATTTTGCTGGTTCCCTGGTGGAAGCGCCCCAGGCATCAGAGAACAGATGCACTAGGTTTTGTAGGAGAGGAGAGCACTCTACTTTCTTCTTGCAGTCTCTCCCTGCTCTCTGTGTGTGTTAAGAATTTGGTTCAGCACAAGTATGGGAGGAAGCCCAGAAAAATCTTGGAAGCCCGAAGGATATGCTTTTGAATTGGCAGGAAAATGCTTTTAGAGAATGCGAGTTTCCAAAGCCTTAATGAAGTTTCATTGTTCTCTTCTTTGACCTAACAGGTTTTCACTAAATTAGCCTGCTTCTAATGGATAAGAATTTTAATAGATATGAAACTTCTACTTACAGCATTGGTACTTTACCACTTCAGATTATGCCTTCTGTGCCCTTTCAGGGTCTCTGTTCCTAGTTATTCCCTCCTTTACCTGATTCTATCCATTCACTAAAAAAAAAATCTAATGAGCATCTTCTGTATACGTGGCATGTTCCAAGCACCAGGGATGCCCTGGGCAATAAGAAGATAAGGTCTTTGCCCCCGTGTATCTTCCCTTCCAGTAGAGGAAGACAGGTGGTAAATAATTAAAAATGAACAAACATTGGTGAACACCATGAGAGCTGGGCGTCAGTTTTTGCTCATAGTTGTATCCTCAGTTCCTGGCACAGGACTTGGCAAATGGTAGCTGCTCAAATATTTGTGAAATTAATAAACAAATGAGCAGGTGGTAAGACAGTGTTGGAAGTGACAATGAACATTTCGCAATGAAGATACGGAGAGAAAGGATGTTGGCTGGAACAATGGCAGGTTTTATGTTTATTTTCAATGTCATGGACAAGGGGTTCCTGAGGATGGTTATAGTCTCAGGGAAGAAAACCCCTAAGGAGGACTGATGAAGATGGTGGGGCCAGAGAGTAACTGATAGAAGGAGGTCCTTGGAGGGCCAGTGGGGAGGATGAGCAGGTGTGGGAGAGGAGGAAGGGAAAGGGGGAGAAGGGACAGAACGAGCATGTGGTGCAGTCTTCTAAGTACCAGAGAGTATGCTAGGTGTTTAGGAGTATGTGTACCTGGAGCCATCACAGTAGCCATTTGGGATAGATATTATTATACTTCTTAGTTTACATGTGAGTGCCTGAGAGCTGAGAGGTGGAATCACTACCTGAAGTTCCCAAGTGAGTAAGGGGTAGCACAGATGGATTTGTGCCGGAAGGTGTACTTTTAGCATTAAGCTGTGCTGTAGACAGGCTGGAGTTCCAGGCCATGATGAAGAGTTAGCATAGGTGAGGGGTCCGGTGGTGGACTTTCAAGGTTATTTTCATGCTTAACTTAAACCGGCCATTTTAGAAAGTAAGATCACTGGACTGCAATACATAGCTCCGTTAAAACCAGGACAGAGGTTTACAGGTTATCATGTTTGTGAGCAAGGAAGGCAACTTCTTTCTTTTGAAAAGAAAGCTGTTATAATTCTGTGTATATTGTCAAAGTATTAGTAATTTGGGGAAATTTTTTTTGTTCTTTTGTATCAGGAGGTGGGTTAATTGAGCTTAATAAAAAGTCTGAAAATGTGGTCTGTGTAGGACTGCAGAGCTCTGACCCTGAAGACAGAAGGCCTTGGTTTAAATTTTGGCTCTGGTACTTCCTAGACAATTTGTTTAATCTCTCTGAGCCTCAGTTTCTTCATGTATAAAATGACAGTAATATTGCCTCAGGAGAGGTTGTGAGGACTAAATGTGATGGTGCAAATCTACACTCCTAATACAGGGAAAAGGATTTGACAATGGGACTGAGAATTAGCTTTACTTTGTTATCATTCCCATTATTTTCTTTTAAGCGTGTCTTAGGCACCATAGGTTGCTGTAATAGAATACCATAGACTGAGTGTTTATAAACAATAGAAGTTTGTTTCTGAGGCCCAGAAGCCCAGTGTTGGCAGATTCACTTCTCCAGTGGGGGCTCTGTTCCTGGGTTGCAGATGGCTGCCTGTGTCTTCACCTGACAGAATGAGAGAGAGGGAGAGAGGGAGAGAAGGAGAGAGAAAGAGAGAAAGAGGAGGCAAGCTTTTCTGGTGTTTCTTTTTATAAGGGCACTAATCCTATCAAGGGCCCCCTGCCCATGATCTCATCTAAATCTAAATACCTCCCAAAGGTCTTACCATCAAATACCATTACATTGGGGGTTAGGGCTTGAACATATGAATTTTGGAGAACACAGTTCAGTCCATAACAAAGCATAAGTGCATTGTGAGAAATGGTGAATCTGAGATTCTGAAATACACAGTATGAGAATGAAATAATGAAGTTGTGTGAGGTTTTTTTTAATTTTATTTTTAAATTTTTTGCTGTTGTTTGGTTCATTTGTGAGAGCTGTTTCTGAAAAAAACCCTAGGGTGAAATTATATTGAGGTCATTATTCTGAGGCTGACACAGATACTTTATCTGGCAAATAAACTATGGGTTACAGATGTCAGGAAGCATGGGAAAAATCCTTTTCTTCTTATTTCATGAATTTAGTTGCCTGATTTTATCTTCTTTGTAGCGATTGGCTTAAAAGTAGAATTTATTGAATTGGAAATCCTGGACTGTTGTTACACCCAGCTTTAGATCAGAAGAAGTTCATTTACTATTGTCTTTTCCCTGAATTGCTGCTTGTGCAGTGAGAAATGCTTTGTACTTAAGTACTTTCCCCCAACGCTACCAATATATCAAATGAATGCACACAACTTTTCCCTTTAAAATTAGAAAGTTAAAGAGAGGGAGGGAGGCAAATTATAAGAGACTCTTAAGGACAGTGAACAAACTGAGGGTTGATGGGGGGTGGGGGAGAGGGGAAAGTGGGTGATGGGCATGGAGGAGTGCACTTGTTGGGATGAGTACTGGGTGTTGTATGGAAACCAATTTGATGATAAATTATATTTTAAGAAAAAAGAAAATTATAAAGCTCAGGGATTTGTATATGAAGTCTTATCTTTATTTTCCTTATTCCTGATACGTATGAGTGTGTGTTTCACATTTTGATGACAGTCACAACAGTATGCACTGAGACAGTTCCTGGCTCAGTGAATTCATGGGTAATTTATTTTTCTTCTCTGCAGTAGCCTGTACAGTAGGATCTCTCATATTTCCTCATTAATTTAACAATATTTGTTGAGTATCTGTTATCTATCAGGCATTATTTCAACTTTCGGGGAGGAGATGTGGCAGTCAATGAAACAAAATCCTGCCCTCATGGAATTTATCTGGTTGATGGCCGTGATGTTTTGCTTAAAATGGGCTCATTTTCTACCTTTTGTGGATGAAACATTGGTTGGATTTCCACTCAGTGAATGTTAAAACTCTTTTATTTTAATTACTTTGCACAGAAGCATGTAAATCAAGTTACTAAGACAGGACTCGATTTAGAGAATCCTAAAGAGATCTTTACATTTGTCACTAAAGTGAAATTGTAGGGTATGTAAAATTAGGAGACATAAGGAGACATAAAAATATCTTGACTGGCATTGTTAGAGTGAGTAACTGTATCAGGCTGCTATAATAGAGTACCATAGACTAGGTAGCTTATAAACAATAGACTTATTTCTCACAGTTCTGGAGTCTGGAAGTCCAAGATTGGGCTGTCAGCAGATTTGATGTCTGGTGACAGCCTGCTTCCTGGTTCATAGATGACTGTCGTTTTGCTGTGTTCTCACGTTGTGGGAGAAACTCTTATCTCTTCAGCCCTCTATAAGGGCACTAATTCCATTCATGAGAGATTTACCCTGATGTCCTAATTATCTCTCAAAAAAACCCATCTGCAAATACTATCACATTGGGGATCTAAGCTTCAACATGTGAATGTTAGGGAAATGCAAACATTCAGTCCATTGCAGTAACCAAATACTTAAATAATATTCTAATATTTTATTGTCATAGACCTTGTGCTTTGTTCTTTCCCCCCAAGTTAGAAAACATTGTATAAAGTATCCTCATATTATTTCATCTCCTTAGCTGGAATGTTAAGGTTTTATTTCATACATGTGATGCTATAATGGGCTGAATGTATTTCAGATCATTATTGACAGCATTATACTGGTTTGAGACAAATGTGGTGAGCTAGGGCAGTGAGATTTGTAAGTGATAGAAAAATAAATCTGTGCACATCATGTATTTTTAATAAATAATAACATTGTCTTCTGAAGGTAATTGGTCACCCATTACTCCTCTTTCCCCTTTTTCTTATTGACTGAATTATAGTTCTTCACTTTATTCAGCTGATACCTGTCAAAAATGAAATAATGGAATGAACAAGGTGTGAAGTTGAATAATGAGTCTGCGCAGAATAGATAGCCACCAGTTAAAGTAATGTTTGTGAAGTCATGTTTGCTTAATAGATTAATCTCTTACTTTAAAGTGTCTTAATAAAACTTTTGTTTTCTCTAGCTTCCTTAATAATTAAGAATACAATATATTGTAGTTATACAAAATATGTGTTAATTGGCTGTTTATGTTAACAGTAAGACTTCTGGTGACAGTAGGCTATTAGCAGTTGTGTTTTCGGGGAGTCAGGAGTTACATGTGGATTTTTGACTGCACGAGGGGTCAATGCCCCTTATCGCCATGTTGTTCATGGGTCAACTGTACTTTCATTTACTCCCTCTTGTCTTTCATGCTGCTGTTCTCATACATTTTACTTCAACATATTTTATGAAATATACATTGCTTTTTAAGTATTTTTCCTTCAGACAATTGCCTTTTAAAGAGATTGAAATTAAGAAAAACATCTGGCATATTTATCCCCATTTTTCCTGCTCCCATGCTCTCTATCTCTATTTTGCATCAGATTCCTTTGAACTGAAGAACTTCCTTTAAGAACATCCTTTAACAGTTCTTGTTGTGGTGATTAACTCAGCTTTTATTTGTCTGGAAAAATCTTCATTCTATCTCCATTTTTTGAAAGGTATTTTTACTGGATACCGAATTATGACTTGACACATTTTTTTTCTTTCAGTTTTTTAAAGATGTGACTTCATTGTCTTCTGCTTACTTAATTTCTGACAAGAAATCTGTTCTACTTCCTATCTTTGTGCCTCTGTAGGAAATGTTTCTTTTTCCCTGGCTACCATCAAAATTTTCCTTTTGGAAAATTATCCAAAAGGATATTGGATAATCCTTTTATCTTTGGTTTTCAGCATTTGCACTATAATGTGCCTGGTGAGTTTTTCTTGGTATTTATACTGCTTGTGCTCTCTGAACTTCTTGGATGTGTGGTTTGTTGTCTAATTTTGAAAATGATATCTTCAAATACTCTTTCTGTCCTGTTCTCTATCTTTTATCCTTCTGGTACTCCCAGTACATATATTTAAGACTATTTGATATTGTCCCACATCTCTTGGATGATCTTTTTTTTTTTCATCCTTTTTTTTCTTTTGTGGTTGAATTTGGATAATTTCTGTTGGCATATTTTTAAACTCATTTATTCTTTGCTCTATGTATCTTGTTGATAAGCCTATACAGGGAATTTTCCAACATATATACATATGTACATAAATGTGGAAGTATGTATATATATGCATTTATACATACCAGATTATCTATTTGGTTCTTTTGTATAGTTTCCATCTCTCTGCTGAAGTTTCCCATTTGTGAATGCATGTTGTCTACCTTTTTCACTAAATATTTTAGAACATTTATCATAATTATTTTAAAGTCCCTGCCTGTCTGATAGTTCTAACACGAGTCATTTCTCAGTCTGGTTCTCTTGATTTCTTTTTTTTTTTTTTTAATTTTTTTTTAACATTTATTTACTTTTGAGACACAGAGAGAGAGCATGAACAGGGGAGGGTCAGAGAAAGAGGGAGACACAGAATCCGAAACAGGCTCCAGGCTCCGAGCTGTCAGCACAGAGCCTGACACGGGGCTTGAACCCACGGACTGCGAGATCATGACCTGAGCCGAAGTTGGACGCTCAACCGACTGAGCCACCCAGGCACCCCACTTGATTTCTTTTTTACATGATAATATGTCTTTTGTTTTTTTTTCTTTTTTGTGTATCACAGTTTTTCATTGAATACTAGTTCTTTTTTTTTTTTTTTTTTTTTTTAAAGAGCAGAAAAAATGGAGGTCAATACAATTTACACCTGAAACTGACACACATCTTTTGTCAGGCCCTGAGTGGTTATCAGTAGCATGACTGGATTTGTTGTTGTTGTTGCTACGTTACATTCAGTACATCTGTCTTCAAATTCCTCGAATGGTGGGCTCCTGCCACTTTGTGCTTAGCATAAGGCCTGCGTTAGCACAGGGCTTTTTTCGGGGTTCCTGTTCTGCTAGCAACAGGTCCTGCATACCCGAAATACAAATGGATATTTTCCCATGGTCTTGTTCCTCCCAAACAGCAGATTGCTATTGCTTGTTATTTCGTGGAAACTTGGGGGGAAGGTAGGTAGTGTGTCTCGGTTTTCCCGATCTAGCCTCAGTCTTAGGAAGGCCTTGTTCACCTATATTTTGGGGGTGAAGCTTTCTTAGTGTTTCAGACCTCTATCCTCACTAGAATCCTTTCTCCCCTTACCCTGCCACATCACCGTAGTCTTCTCTATATTTATAAAGGGGTCTTGAAGGGACCTCTTGAGTGGGGGCATTTGTCCTGCCGACTCCCAGTGACAGTACACCTCTGCTTTGTACCAGTTTAGGGGCGTGGGTTCAAGCAGCTGTCCTGTCCCTTCCTCGGCTGCATATTGCTGTTGCTACTTGCTCTCCTTCCCCTGTAGTGTAACTTTGTCTGAGAACAGGCCAGGAGGCTTTCCTACCCCACCTCCTGTGTCTTCCAGGTTTTGCTTCATATGAGATGTTCCAATGAGGAGGTGCTGTGCTATTGACCTGAGCATCCAATAGAGGGCCTTGGATAAAAGCTGATGAAGGAGAACAGACTTTTTAAGTCTAGGGCCCCTAGAGATCTAAAACTGACAGGCTAGTCCATACTTAGCATTTAAGAATTTGTTAAAATTTCACATATTTTTTTCTTCTATAATGGTGATCTTGTCCTTCCACTCTGTGCCAAAGGTGAAACCTTTTTCCTAGCAGAACTTATCATCTGTTGAATTTTAGTGTAACCTGGTTGCTTTAAAATAATTTATTAGTAAAAAAAATCCTTTATAGGGGTGCCACGGTGGCTCAGTTGGTTGAGTGTCTGATGCTTAATTTCAGCTCAGGTCATGATCTCACGGTTCATGGGATTGATCCCTGCATTGGGCTCTGTGCTGACAGCACGGAGCCTGCTTGGAATTCTCTCTCCCTCTCTCTCTGCCCCTCCCCTACTCATGCTCTCTCTCTCTTTCTAAATAAATAAATAAACCAAAAAAAAAAACTTTATAACATGTCCTATTATTTGAATTTAGTAATTCAGATACTTCTATGACCTTTTCCAATCTTTTCCCAGTTGTGTAAAAATGATTTTGTATTGTTTACAAAATATTTTTTATTTTTTAAATACAGTGAACTGTTCATAGATTTTGTTAACACCAGGTACTCTGAGGTACAGAATTCTTAGTGTCTATTAAGGCATTAGAGAGGTAGTTGGGTGATATGATGCCCAGGCAAATGTTCTTAAGTTCTTAAGTAGGGAATATTTAACTAAAAACATACTCTCAGATAGGGGTGCCTGTGTGGCTCAGTTGGTTAAGTGTCAGACTCTTGATTTCAGCTCAAGTCACGATCTCACAGTTTGTGAACTCCAGCCCTGAGTTGGGCTGTGTGCTAAGCACGGACCCTGCTTGGGATTCTCTCCCTCTCTCTCTGACCCTTTCCTGCTTGTGCACACATGCACATGTTCTCTCTCTCAAAATAAATAAATAGACTTAAAAAAATGCTCAGATAATCTCATTTTTTGCATAGGAACAACAGAAATCATGGGAACCATTAAGAAATTTATAAAAAATACTACATTAGATTAGTATTGCTAGTTTCCTAAATTATGGGCCATCTCCCACTGGGGATTCTCATTAGGGAAGAAAGTTCTGTTGTGAAAAGTTTTGCCTCTGTTTTGGGTGGGATTAGTTGATATAGTAAAGCTGGACTCTCAAATTCCCTTATAGTGAAATGGAGAGGATGTAGTTTACATATATTGTTATTCTTTCTAATTGAGTCCCCAGAATAAGTAGTAGAGCAAGAATTACTTTGATGTGTTCATTTGAAAGCCTATTGGCAACTGTGTTGGTTGGTACTTGAACTGAGCTCAACACTAAAATGGTTTATTTTAATAAAATGCTTCTTGGCTTTATTCAGAAATTAGCATTAAAAGCTTTTCCCAAATAAATCACTTATTCAGGGGACAAAATTTCTTCGATTTATGGGTAGCAGTTGGTAAAGATTCTTGCTGCTACTGTCCTTGATTCATTTTGCTTAATGTTAATTGGGTACTGGTGCTTAGTAATTTTTGATCTCCTAGGTGAACTTCAGTTAATGGAAGATAAATTCTTTCCTTTATCAGTTGAAAATAATCAAGTTTAGATACATACTTTCTCGTAAATGCCCAGGATAATATATTCAAAGAGATACTATCAGAATGTAGGCATTTCTGGTTGACAGGCGATTAAGTCACTGTCGTAACCACTTCTTGCTAGTGTATCCCAGGTCTCAAGCTTTCCCATCAAGCAGTCACCATATGGAATCCTCTAGCTTTAGATAAGAACTGTGATTTTAAGATCACCAAACATTTCTCCATCTTTTTTTGAAACAAAAGATTGTACTTCTATCTTTCTCTTCCTGTCTCCCTCCATTCTTCCCTTTTTCTTTGTAATGTAGCCTGTGGACAGATTGTTATTATAATAAAAGCAGTTTCAGTTATTTTTATATCATAAAAGAGTGAGAGTTTATATCATATAAAAAAAGTGAGAGTTCTTTCATGAGAACATAATTCTAGAGCAGGTAGCAAATCCTATGATCTGAAATTTCTTGGTAAAAACTTCAGTGACTCCCAGCCTTGAAAACCGTATGTCACTGAGTGATACTATGTTTTGTAGAATGCTTGTGACAGATGCCAGAAATTCATGTTTGAAACATTAAAGAAAGCCATGATGCATTTAGAGAGCCAATTATTTTTTCAGCAGAAAACAATGGGATGGTACATACAAAATAATTTAGAATATAAAAGTAACAAGCATCATGATTCACAATCATGATTATCAGCCCAATAACCATGATGATGACCACTACAGTTACACATGTCTGGGTACTCATTAAAGGGTAGGAACTATGCTACTTGATTTACATATATCTTTACATTTTACTCTTAAAAAAGCATACAAACTACGCAGTATACAGAGTGGTTAAGAGTATGATTTCATGCCAGAGTTCCTGGGATCCTCTTCAGCTCCACTATTTGTCAGGAATATGATCTTGGGCAAATTTCTTGAACTCTGTGGCTGTAGGTTCCTCATGTGTACAATGGCAAAAATACTAATACTTACCCTACAGGATTGTATAACCCAATATACATAGAGGGAGCTAATAAGTGCTAGGATTTCCTCATGTTTATTTTTTGCCAGATCAATGTTGAAGAATTATTGTTGAGAACCATATTTTTTTCCATACAATGTCTCCTTGTTTTCTGTTGGGTTTATTAGGGAAATTGAGATAGTGTTGATTTGACATATTTGTCATAGAAGTCATTGCTCTCTTTTTATGAGCTTACAGCATTTGAAAGAGAGTAAAAACAGAGTATAAAGAAGTAGAAAATAAAAAGTGTTCTGGGGTAATTTTGTGAAGTCTACCAGTATTTAGAACATGGAATGCCTGGGTTAGCACCCATTCTTAACAGAAGGGTGTATTTATTTAACTGATGAGTGTCATCCTCATTATAAATTGATTAAAAAGAATTGCTTGTGTTTAGTCTTTATTTTTCTATAACTAAGAATTAGTCAAGAAAAAATACCTTTTAACATTTTTAGAGTCTTTACTGAATAAAGAAGCATTAGTTAAATGAACAAATAATTAGGTTGAAATGCAAGAAATAAATAGATGTAGTTTACCAATTTTTAGATAAATAAACTTTATTCTTATAGGGGAAGCTTTGCTTTTTGTATCTAGACTTTACAAATGTTAAGGCTGCTTGCATTATACAAATCATGGTTATCATTATTTATAGATAAGCAAGAGAATGCATATTGATTTTGAAATCATTCTAAGCAGTAGCCTCTATGAGGAGACTGATATTAAAGATTTGCCCTTAAAATTTTAACCTCTAAAAGTGTTGATGGACTATTTAAAGAGAACATAAATCTGGATTTCTAGGGGATGAAGCCAACTAATTTATCATAGTTTGAAAAAGAAATAAAACACACTCAAATAACCGTCCAGAGGTGGGTGAATGAAAGGATAATGCTTGTGCTGAGCTTGAGGGCTGGCATCCATCTGCACCTAGTGAATAATCAATGCATTTTAGTTATTGATTGATAGAGCTTTATGTAACTGATAGTTAAGTGTTTCTTATAGATCTTTCCTTTATACTTTGCACGTAGCTTTAAGTGATTTTTGTGACTGACTGTGAAGGGAATTATGACATATATGTCAAATATGAGGATCATATATTATTGGTAAAAATGGTTGATAACTTTGATAACTGTGATTGTGATTTTTATGCAACGAAAACAAGAGACTATCTTTTACATCTCCAGTGATTCTTCATTCAATCACACTTACAACTGAGACTGAGAGCTGCTCTGCACCATCTTTTAGACCTTAAGGTTGGTCACATGTGAAGACTAAGGGGACAGAATATCTTCCAGATCTGAACTCTTACCATTGACCTTCATTCTACTTTTGAAAGACCTGCAGGATATAAAACCACTGCTCAGTTTCGCTCTTCTGAAAGCTCATGTCACGGCATTGATGTTTCCCTGATTGTGCTTGAGTCAAAGGTATTTGAAAACATGTTAAGTGGGAGAGAAGAAATGGCTTATCCAACAAGAAGCCTGGGGTTGTGATTCTGACTTGGTATATGACCATGGGCCAGTTATTTCACCTCTCTGGTCTCCATTTTCTCATCTTTAAAATGGTAGCAATTGGAGGAGGGTAAAGTTTTTGAATACTTTTAAAAGTCTTTCTACATCCAAAATCTTATAAAATTATACTGCCATTTTTCTTTTTAAAAAAAAATTGCTATTCTTCCAATGGTAGGTGCAAACTTGGAGGTTCTGCTGAAGACTGGGGCTGAGAGGGAATCCTTATTCTCACCTGATAAATTAAAAGGCAGTCACTGATTCATTTAATTAACAGGTGTATATTCACTACTTATTGTATATATGTGTCTTAGAGATTATTTGCTTGTGAGAAACAGTAATGTTTTAAAATTGCTTAGCTAAAAACAGAGACCTTATTGGAAGGATATGAGAATATCTCAGACCTCAAGGTTTCCTGGTTTCTGGACACAGGAAACAGTAAATTAAACTGATTTCTTTTTTGCCTCTTCTGGATTTGTGGCTTCCCTTTTGATTTTTGTTCATGTTTCATCCTTTCCTCTCTTTTCAAAGAGTGGCTTTCCCTAATTTTGTGAGTGCAGTTACCCCCATTCTAGCTTTGCATGGTCTCTCAGTTTGTCTTGGGAAGAGATGAGCTAGAATTATTTACTGTGTTCTGATTCTAAGTTCTCATAAAAGAGACTAATTGGTTCAGCATGGGTTAGATTACTATAGTAGATAAGTCATATAAATAAAAAACAATGCAATGATAGATGTATGCACAAGGTGCTTTGGGACTCCAGGACAGAGCATCTTACCCAACTTGGAATGTTTAGTTGGAGCTGAGTCCCAACAGACAGTGGGCAGAAGAAAGGTGGGAATATCCCCAGTCAGAAAGTGCAGCACAAGCTGCATGTGAGGTTTGCAACTACAAAATGTGTGTGTGTGTGTGTGTGTGTGTGTGTGTGTGTGTGAGAGAGAGAGAGAGAGAGAGACAGCAACCAGCTCAGGACTGGTGTGGTGGGCAGGGCGAGGCAGGGCCCATAGGCAAGAATGCTGCCATGGAGGGAGATGCCAAGGGGATTCCTTTATCTGGCAACAAGCGAGATAGACTGGCTGTCTTCGATTTAGGTTTCTGTGTGGCAAAAAGTGATCAAAGCAAGAAAGAACATATTACTTAAATGCGAAGGTTAAAAAATCTCAAGCCACTTGATATTATTTTTTTAACAGTTAACTGAGTATGACAAACACCTGTTGAGAATGACAAAGCATTAGTTCTGAGATTTTTACCTTAGTTGAATCCTGCATATCTGTGAAAGCTTAATATTGATTATCTCTTAAATAAAATTTTCTATACCTATTTGTAGCTTGAAAGAATTTTAATATTTGCAAATGGTACTAGAAGCCTTCACGGTGTGATTTTATCACATGGGATGGAGAAACTGCACCATTATTCATACCAATTGATTCCAGCCTCTAAAATTTTTTTATTTCCCTCCAAAGAACATAAAAACAAATAGAAACTTTATTTAGCTAAGACATTAAGTTTATAATTTTATTTCTGACTTCTAATTAATTCCATCATTTCTGAACATGTACAGTTGGATATAGTTGGGTAAAATGAGAGCTGTCTACTGGCCAATGAGATTTGAGACCTTGTTTGGAAGAAGGGAAATATAAATATGTTCCTACAAAATTGGTAAGTGGAATAAAATGAATACACTGGCAGTAATGTCTTGTTTTCTTGTTACTACAAGCACATTAAACGTTCTTAGCCTCATTTCAAAATTTGTTATATCCAGTCGTGATGTAATAATGTTATAATGATGAAACAACAGCTAGTTTATATTGATAAAGAAGCATCTGAGTTCCCTTGAAGACTGAGGGAAAAGAACAGAAAATGTATTTCATAAGTGGTCTGCCAGTTAAAAGTAAAATAAACTTCATTTATTAAGCACACTTCGATCTGAATTATTCTGGTGTGCCTGGTTGATACATGAAGCTCCACTAATTGTGGTTAGGTTTAGAATTTAACTCATGCTTGTGTCATGCAAGCAGCTGATAAACTTTTTACCAGAGAAGATGATTGGTTATTTATTTGGCAAAGAAAGTAAACAGATACACAGTAAATATAATTTTCTGGCTTGATCATTCAGAAGCTTTGTAACCTGTTGACTGTGTTTTCTTTAATTTTCTTTCTTTCTTTTTTGTGGATGACTGTGTTTTCTTAGGTGATACAGTAAGTGCAGTTCAACATCAGACTGAAGCTATTAATTGTCAGGGGTTCACTTTGATCAGGATTGTATGGCAAGCCTGTAATATCAAAGCTCTTAGAATTAAGGCTTGAATAGTAAGAAACAGTGTTTAGTTTTCACATAAGGAAAATTGAACCACTTGAAGGGTTTATACTGATAGACTTTTTTTTCCTGAAAAGTGGTTCTGGACTTTCCTTACTTGTTTATCTTTAATAATGATGGAGTAGCATGGCTTGGTGATTAGGTACATAGCTAGCCTCTGGAGTCAAAAGTACTGGGTTCAAGTCTCTTAGCTTTATCAGTTAGTAGTAGTGTAAAGTTAGGTTATTTCTTCACTCCAAAAATAGGAATAATAGTAATACAGCCTTATGAGATAGTTGTAAGATTTAAATGTATAGTTTAAATGTATAGTTGTAAGATTTAAAAGTATAGAAATACATAAGACCCAGTAGAACTTAAAGCATTCAGGAGACATTCACTGATGTTGTTATTGTTGTATGATAATCTCATGCAGTTGACTAGTTTTTCTGAAATTGGAAATGGGGGGAAAGAGTGTCAGATCAGAGAAACTTCCTGTCTAATGCATTTATGATACTGTTTTTCAATTTCTTGAAAGTTTTAGATTAATTTTTCATTACCTCTCTGCCATTGGGAAGGAAAAGGGAAATATCATGGAGTGCCTACTAAAAGCCAGGAAATTAATACACTTAACAGTGAGCATGTCCCTATGAAGTAGTTGTTTTTGCCACACTTATATATGTGAAAGGAAGCCTCAAGGAAATTGTATAATTTTCAGAGCGTTGTACAGCTAGGAGTGGAAGATCCAGATCTGCCAGATTTTATTCTAGTTGCCTCATGTTCTAGAGGCTGAGCCCCACAGTGTTTTCTTACGTAGCTAGAAACATTCAGTGAACATGAAGGGCATTGTTCTAATCTATTTTCCCCTATAACCTATGTGTCTCATGTGGCTTTAGCTTACACTTCACACATGTTGGGCATTGACAATTTATTCTACTCCTCCAAGTCATCATCACGCTGAAGATTAGTGGGATTTCACCGTCCAGGGCCTTGGGCTCAGCACGTTTCAGAAGGACCTTATTCACCTTGAAGTAAAATATGAAATGTGTCACAGTCCATCTCTAAGCAGCTCTTTAATACATTTTTGAAGGGCTCTGAAGTGACAGCCAGCTAGCTGATAGAATGAAAACTTGGGTCCTGATTATTGTATCTGATGGTTTTTTTTTTGTTGTTGTTGTTGAGTTGTTCTGCTCCTCAGTGAAATAACTTCATGTGTAATATTTCTGGGGGATAGGCTGTTTTTTTGCAAGGTCATAATTACATTTATGAGTTTTTTGGTCCAAAACTCTTCAAAGTGAATGCATGTCTGTGTGGGTGTTCACCGTGGGCATGCTAAAACAATGTTTTGCTGTAATTGATCATGGTCGTGCACAAGCAAGCCATTGGTTTCTTAAGGGAAAAAAAAAGTGAGGCAGTTAATTTAAGTAAGAGAAGTGGTCTAGTATGTCTCCTATTTGAAATGAAATGTCCTCTAATTTCAATTTATGTATTTATACTTTCCAGTTTCTTATCTATAATATACTATTCCTTACTCAAACATTTTCTAGTAATTCTTTCATAGACTGCTTTTCCTGTTTATTTTTTTTCTGAAAAGTTAAAAAATTAGGAAAAAGTATATAGGAAAATAAAACAAGCACCTGCATATTCCTACTGACCCAGAAAGAAAACTTTGAACATCTGAAATTCTTCCAGATCCTCCCAAAAATGAAACATTAGAGAACATGAAAGTCTCCCTTAACTGTATAACAACAACAAAAACAAACAAACAAAAAATCCTATTACTTTCTCCTCTTCTTAGGGGCAGAAACTATGGTGAGTTTGGTGTAGACCTCAACTCATAGGTTGTTTTTCTGAGACATTGTCTATCTTCTTTTAAATTATCCAGTAAACTGTGCCAACCTTTGATTAATCCGGCCATACAATCAGTTTCCTCATAGACATTGGATTAAAAGTGAAACAAAATATACTTTAGGATTTCCCAGGTTTTGTCTTTTTTCAGTCTTCTAAATCTTTACAGTATTATGTGAACAAGTTACCTTGGATCTCAAATTACCCAGAGAGATCTAGGCTAGAGTGGCCCTGAATTCTTAGTAATTAGCTCAGAGTATAGTTGTTTCTCAGGTGACACTGAGGTGATAAGAGTCTCAGAGTCCTTATACTTGTTCCTAAACTTCTAGCCCCTGTTAGCATCTTCATGCAAGGATGATATGGAGGAAACTCCTAGATTTTATTATGTCAGGGTCCTTAACATCTGATCACCGGATGGCCTTCACTCATCCCGGGGCTACCATGCCACTAGGAACTGCGAAGACTTGCCCAGTAGCCCCAGCCTTCCAGTTTAAATAGAATGATAGGACCCATTCATCTCATGAATCTTATCCTCTGGTGCCTCCATTGCAACCAGAAGCTTAAACCTCACAAGTTATGTGTGGACACTCGTATTCTTATTCTTATTCTGGATAGCCCCTAATCTGGCCTTTCCTGGTACCTCTTCCTAAACACTTCCTTTGTGCACCCAAGAACTCTCTTGAGCAAGCTTCTCTATATCCACATTCTTTTCACTACTTTGACTAAGTGAAACCTAAATTTCCCCTGATGAAAATACTCACCTGTGGTCCTCTTCAGTAGAGACCATATTTTTTCTCTCCAGTAACACACCTCAGCAAGCAGATATAGAGTAGGCATCCTATGCTTGTATCTCATTGCCTCTCCTTCATATTCCTTTAAAAAGGGAAGCACTCCACAATCCGTCTTGCTGTTGCTGTTATTGGCTACCACTCACGTAGTCATTGGGGCACACTGGTTTAGAATGTGTGCCTGGGTTTGAATTCCAGCTGCTTACTTGTTAGCTATGTAACTTGGCACATGCTGTTTAATTTTGGTGCTTTAGTTTCCTCATCTGTAAAATGAAGATGTTTGTGAGGAGAAATGGTATTAAATGGAAGGTTCTTAAAATGGTATCTGATACATAGTAAATGCTTATTAAATATGAGATATTATTTTAAAAAATAATTATCATGGGCACCTCATTGGCTCAGTCGATTAAGCATCTGACTTCAGCTCAGGTCATGAATTTGCGGTTCGTTAGTTTGAGCCCCTTGTAAGGCTCTGCGCTGACAGGTAGGATCCTGGGGCCTGCTTTGGATTCTGTGTCTTCCTCTTTCCCTGTTCCTCCCCCACTCGCACTCTGTCTGCCTGCCTCTCTCTCTCTCAAAAATAAATAAAGATTCAAAAAATGAAAAAAAAATTATCATTCTTTTCTTATGCTTATCTCCATCAATGACTATAGTGTATTTAAAAATCTCACTTTTGGGGCACCTGAATGGCTCAGTTAAGCATCTGACTCTTGGTTTAGGCTCAAGTCATGATCTTGTGGTTTATGAGTTCAAGCCCCACATTGGGCTCTGCACTGGCAGTGGGGAGCCTACTCAGGATTCTCTCTCCCTCTCTTTCTGCCCCTCCCTGCTCTCTCTCTCTTTGTGTCAAAATAAATAAACTTTAAAATCTCAGTTTTAAGCAAACTAATGTCTAACCACTGGCTCCTTCCCTTCAACCTCACTTTCTCTGATACTTCCTCTCCAACATTTCTTCCATTCCACCAACATCTCCAAGATTTGGATCCTACTGCCTTTCACTCTTAGTCAACCTCTATGTGAACACTATCTTTCTTACCCATGGTAGAATCTGTGGTCCATCTTCATATTCCTTCTCATGCAACATCAACTACCCTTTTCCTTTCTACCTTCTTTATACTCACCTGGCAGAACCACAACTCAACTTAACTGCAGTTTTCTACCTGTTTGACTAGAATCTGAGCAACTAAATACTCATGGAGAAAAATATATAACTTGCAGATTTACAAATATAAATCTTGAATGGGGACTCAATGCTGCTCATCAATCCTACTGAGCTTTCTAGTCTGTTCACTTTCTCATTCTCCAAAATGATTATTTCACATATTCTCTTTCTTCAAAACTGTAACTCTTCTTCTGTTTTCTTGGTTTTCCTGTCTGTCTTCCTAATACATTGTTTTCTCCCCCTCTGGTCTCCTTTGCTTGTTTCCCTATCAGTAACTGTAATAGTTTGCTTTACAAATTACCCCAAAACTAGACTGGCTTAAAGCAACAATAATTTTTAATTTTTTAGTTTCTGTGGGTCAGGAATTTGGGAGTGGCTTGGGGTCTCATGATGTCAGTCAGATGTCAGCTGGATCTACAGTCATCTAAAGGTTTAACTTGGACTGGCTCACTCATATGGCCTCTCTGTGGTACTGCTTGAGTGTTGTCTCAGCATGGTGACTGGCTTGCCTTTGAATGAGAAGACAAAGAAAGCTGTGCAGATACTGTAATTCTTTTTATGAGCAAACCTTGAAAACCATACACCATTACTCCCATAGTATTCTATTGGTCACACATGCTAGCCATGATTCATTGTGCGGGGGCAGGGTTGAGGGGGACTACACAAGGGCATGGATACCAGGAGATGAGGATCACTGGAGGCCATCTTAGAGGCTGGTTGCTGCTACATGTCAGCCTGACTCTAAGTTTTGCCATTCCCTAGGTCTCTGAAGAGAGGTTTCTTTTCTTCTGTATCTATATTCTCTCTTTGAATGCTCTCATCTAGTCTTATGGCTTTATATATCATATATAAGCTATTGACACCCAAATTTGTCTCCACCCCTAAACACTAGATCCATACTTTTAAGTACCCACTGGCATTTTCAGTTAGATATCTAATAGGTGTTTCAAACTTCCTTCTAAAATATTTCCCAGACCACCTCATCTCAATAAATGGCATCAGCATCAGTCCAGTTAGTTGCTCAGGCCAGAAATCCAAGAGAGTAATCTTGAATTTTCCTGTTTCCTGATGAGATTGTTAATAATACCTTCAAATCATATCCCAAATTCGTCTACCTTGCTTCACCTCTGTTGCCACTATGTTGATCTAAGCTATCATTATTTCTCATCGAGTCTGCATCAAAAGCTCCTATTTGGTTTTTCCATTTCTGCAATCCACTCTTCATCAGGGTCATCTTAAAGAAAGGTCAGTATTACATCTTAATTATGCTTAAATATGTCTGTTGGCTTCCCATTCCACTTAGAATGAAATCCCTCTTCCTCACCCTGCCTAAAAGGCCTTCCATGAATGGCATCTGTACTGTTCTCCACCCCCATTTTCTACTACTTTTTCTCTGGTTTACAACATTCCATCCATACTTGTTTGTCTTCTGATCTTGGCACGTGCCAAGTGCATCCCAATGCGGGCCTTTTGTGCTGGCTTTCACTAGGAAATGCTCTCCCCCAACTCCTGCCACTGATCTTGGGGTAGTCATCTCTTTCTTGTCATTCAGGTCTCAGCTTAAAAGTCCAAATTCCTTGCAGAAGCCAGACCTGATCATTCAGTCTAAAGCAGATCCTATTTTATTTTCTGCATAACACTTAACACTATCTGCTATTGTTTGCTTCTTTATTTGTTTGTTGTTTGTACTCCTTAGTAGAATATAAACTTCATAAATGCAGAGTCCTCAAGTCTCATGTTGACTACTATATCCCCAGCTCCTGGAACAGTATCTGGCTCATATTAAAGACTCAAAAAATGTTTTCTGAATGAAACACCAAACAGCTGTTAACTGGTCACTCAGGTACCCTTCTTAGTATCATTTAGATTGAATTAGCCCTGGAATATTTAGGTTATTACAAGAAAAAAAATTGCTTAGTAACTATTTAGTTTACAGACAGTTCTTTGATATGTTCCAGTAGAGAGAAAACCCAAAAGGCATATTTTCCTCTGCAAGAAAAATATTGACTTCTTCACACCCAACATCTGTCTTTCCTTTTATGTATTCTGTTGTAAGTATTCTCTTTATTGCTCTTGGTACTTAGGCAAATTTGTCTACATTTTAAGAATATTGCAATTTCAGTTATAGGTAATAATACCTTTGGGATGCTACAGGTTTAAGGCATCTTGTGTTAACAAAAATACATGTAACTTTATGTTGTTTGCTATGGTTATTCGTTTGCAGAGTTATCC
The DNA here is from genome assembly GCF_023721935.1 of Panthera uncia. NCBI lineage: Eukaryota > Metazoa > Chordata > Mammalia > Carnivora > Felidae > Panthera > Panthera uncia. The sequence continues at coordinate 61,440,356 of NC_064809.1, read as the reverse complement.
TCTACAGTTCTGTCTCTCAATTTTTATTGCCAAATTTGTTGTTAAACCTGGGTCTATATTGCAGAGAAGCCATCTAAATGTTTCTTTTCCTGGCAAACCACCATAGCCTGTTTATTATTATTGTTATTATCTTCAGAATAATCACTCCTCTTTGCTGCAAGTCACTGTGTTTTTTCTTTAGAATAACCCTGAGATCCCTCCCTTACTCCCCTTGGCTCAAAATCTCCTTTTCTCTTAAGTATTTCCCTTAATTTTGTTATTTTAGCTCATACGCATTGCTTTATTTTGAGTTGATGTTACCTTGATCAGTGACGTTCTATGGTTATCATTTCTCTTTTAGGTGGTTTGTTTTTCTTTTCTCCTACCTTACCCCCGCCAAGACAGCACATTCTGCACAGCTGACATTCAGTCTGGATGGGTGGATGCTGCCCTCCTGTTCATGTCGACCTTGAGACTCACCTGAGCTAACTGTGACTCCTGGTGACACATACCTCACCATGTGAGGTGGGCATCTGAGTTACCTGTGGGTGAACTTTCCTTCATTCCCATCACATTTTATGCCAGAATGTTTTATGAAACATAGTCATTTCTGTTAGTTTAATTACACAAATATTTATTCATATTTATTCAACACCTACTAATCAAATGCAATTCTGAATTCAATAAAAAGTACCCCAGGGATTTTAGATGTATCTGGAATAATTAATAGTACTAGCTGTAACAGTCAAGGTTTTACCGAGAAACAAAACCAGTAGATATATATCTTTATCTATCTCTATCTCTGCCTATCTCTATCTATATCATCTCTGTCTATATCTGATTTACTTATAGCTGACACTCATTAGTTTTGGATTTTGTATTTGTGAATTCACCTATTTGCTAAACTTTTTTGTAACTCCCAAACCACTATTTGTAATGCTTGCATGGTCGTTCATGGACATGCACAGAGCAGTGAAAATTTTGAATCACCTGATGCTTCTAGCCGAAGTTGAACAAGGTGATGCCTGCCTTCTTGTTTCAGCTATCATGCTGTAAACAAGCATCTTTTTCATGGTCTACATAGTGCCACATTTTTCATATTTTTGTTCTTTTTGTTGGTGATTTCATTGTTTACAGTGGCCCCCAAGGGTAGTGCTGAAGTGCTGTCTAGTGTTCCTAAGCACAAGAAGGCTGTGTTGTTCCTTATGGAGAACATATATGTGCTAGATAAGCATCATTCAGGCATGAGTTATAGTGCTGCTAGTTATGAGTTCAATATTAATGAATCAACAACAGAGTATATCCAGAAAAATGAAGAAGAAATTCACTGCTCTGCACAAGAAGTTGCTCTGGAAAGTGCTAAAGTAACAACTATTGTGTGTGATGAAGCTATGGAAAAGATGGAAAAGTGGCTAAATGTATGGATTCATGAGGTAGTAACTCACGGGATAAAGCACAGTAGATAACAATGTTGTGAGGCTGAAAGCCAAAGAAGTTTATGGTCATGTTAGCCAGGGTCAGGAAGATGTTAAACCTGTCTTGGCTAGTGCTGGTTTGCTCACATGTCAAAAAGGTGATACAGCCTGAAAAATATTAACTTGCAGATGAGGCAGGTGCTGCAGATCAGGAGGCCACATCAGAACTTTAAAAAACCTGATAAATGGTAGATGGGAAAAGGGTTATATGAAAGAGCTGATTTTCACAGACTGGCTTGTTTTATAACGACACTGGACAACAAACCTGTATCATGCAAATGGCCCCTAAATCTCCCAGCTTTTATTTATAATAAATAAATCTCCCATGCAATTATTTATAATAAATATATATTAAATAAGGTGTCCTTAAACAGAAACACGCATGAAACAAGATTATGTATTGATTGGTTGACAAAAATGTTGTGACCAGAGGCTTGCAGGAACCTAAAGTGTATTTCTCCTAGGAGCAAGGAACGTAATGTGTGTTTCTTCTAGGAGCAATGGTTGCATATGCATGAATTCAGTGATTATGGCTACTTTGTAGAGTATAACTACTGGGAATAAGGATCATCAGCTTCTTGTCAAGGAATTGTATTGGTTCATGTAATTGTGAGGTGTGGCTAGGGAAGTGCAGAATCTACAGGGCTGTCCAGCCAGCCAGCCAGAAACTCTTGGGTGGTGGCTGGCAATTCAGGCCAGAGGCATAATTTCTTTTTCCTAAGGGAAATCTAAGCTTTGCTCTGAAGGCCTTTCAACTGAACCAATGAGTCTATCCCAAATTATACATGCTAATTTTTACTTAAAGTCAACTGATTATAGAGGTTAACCATGTCTACAAAATACCTTCGCAGCTTTCTAGAATACTGTTTGTTTAAATAATCGGTACTGTAGCCTAGCCAGGTTGACACTTAAAACTAACCATCACGCTAACATTTTTGAGGCTTTACTATGTTCAGGCGCAGTTCTCTATGCCTTTGTACTTATTTAACCCTCAACAATGCTATGCAGTTGGTACTATTATTATGTGCATTTTACAGATGAAAAAAAAAAAAAAACCAGAATCTTTCTCAGGATCACACAGCTGGTATGTAGTGAAGCTGGAAATCAAACCTCTGCAGGCTGGCCCCTAGTCCCTGCTCTTAACCAATTCACTCACCTTATATAAAGACAAAGTTAGCTATGGCAGGAAATCTCATAATTGCACAATTGGCCAGAATTTTTACCTTAAAGATGGTACTGCCTTGGTTGACATTGAGGGTTATACACCACTTGAAAGATGGAGGCCGTCTTCTGAATGGGTGTTTCTTTCTCCTCTCATGAGTTTTACCTCTGCCTGCCTAACCCGTGTTCAGTCTGGTTCTGCATTTGATGAGATCATAGTTGTGAGATGATTGGTTATTTTAACTATTACATATTTTTAACTAGCTTGTAATAGGCTAATTCTTTTTTTAAATGTAATTTATTATCAAATTGGTTTCCTTTTTTTATGTTGAGCTATACTTTTTTTTGGAATGTCTTTATTTATTTTTTTAATATAATTTATTGTCAAATTGGTTTCGATACAACACCCAGTACTCATCCCAACAAATGCCCTCCTCAATGCCCATCACCCACTTTCCCCTCTCCCCCACCCCCCATCAACCCTCAATTTGTTCTCAGTATTTAAGAGTCTCTTATGGTTTGCCTCCCTCCCTCTCTGTAACTTCCCCCCCATCCTCTCCCCCATAGTCTTCTGTTAAGTTTTTCAAGATCCGCATATGAGTGAAAACATATGGTATCTGTCTTTCTCTGCCTGACTTATTTCACTTAGCATAATACCCTCCAGTTCCATCCATGTTGCTGCAAATGGCCAGATTTCATTCTTTCTCATTGCCAACTAGTATTCCACTGTATACATAAACCATATCTTCTTTATCTATTCGTCAGTTGATGGACATTTAAGCTCTTTCCATAATTTGGCTGTTGTTGAAAGTGCTGCTATAAATATTGTGGTACAAGTGCCCCTATGCGTCAGCACTCTTGTATCCCTTGGGTAAATTCCTAACAGTGCTGTTGATGGGTCCTAGGGTAGGTCTATTTTTAATTTTTTGAGGAACCTCCACACTGTTTTCCAGAGTGGCTTCACCAGTTTGCATTCCCACCAATAGTGCAAGAGGGTTCCCATTTCTCCACATCCTCTCCAGCATCTATAGTCTCCTTATTTGTTCATTTTAGCCACTCTGACCAGTGTGAGGTGGTATCTCAATATGGTTTTGGTTTTATTTCCCTGATGATGAGTGATGTTGAGCATCATTTCATGTATCTGTTGGCCATCTGGATGTCTTCTTTGGAAAAATGTCTATTCATGTCTTTTGCCCATTTCTTCACTGGATTATTTGTTTTTCGGGCGTGGAGTTTGGTGAGTTCTTTATAGATTTTAGATACTAGCCCTTTGTCTGATATGTCATTTGCAAATATCTTTTCCCATTCTTTCAGTTGCCTTTTAGGTTTGTTGATTGTTTCCTTTGCAATGCAGAAGTTTTTATCTTGATGAGGTCCCAATAGTTCATTTTTGCCTTTAATTCCCTTGCCTTTGGAGATGTGTCGAGTAAGAAATTGCTGCGGCTGAGGCCAAAAATATTTTTTCCTGCTTTCTCCTCTAGGGTTTTGATGGTTTCCTGTCTCACATTCAGGTCCTTCATCCATTTTGAGTTTATTTTTGTGAATGGTGTAAGAGTGTGCTATAGTTTCATTCTTCTGCATGTTGCTGTCCAGTTAGTTCTCCCAGTACCATTTGTTAAAGAGACTGTCTTTTTTCCAGTGGATACTCTTTCCTGCTTTGTCAAAGATTAGTTGGCCATACATTTGTGGGTCCAGTTCTGGAGTCTCTAATCTATTCCCTTCATCTATATGTCTGTTTTTGTGCCAATGCCATACTGTCTTGATGATTACAGCTTTGTAGTAGAGGCTAGAGTCTGGGATTGTGATGCCTCCCTCTTTGATTTTCTTCTTCAATATTACTTTGGCTTGGAATAGGCTAATTATTGAGACAGAAGCCAAACACTGTCAAGAAACAAAGTTCATACCAAGAGACGCACTGAAATTATGTTCTGAAATGTTTACACACAACTGAAGTAACCCCAGAGGTCCCACACAATCTCCATAATCACAGTATGGCTTAGTGTGGTTGTCAGCTAAAACCACTAACCACCTTATGGCAGGAGGATCTATGATTGCTGGAAATATCCCTTATAACTGTTTCAGTTGTAAAAAGCAAAACAAGTCAGAATAGAAATACAAATTACCAACTACTGAATTGAAGTAGCATAAAGTTAATTTTTTTTTTTTAATGTTCATTTATTTTTGAGAGAGAGAGAGAGAGGGTGTGTGTGAGCAGGGGAGGGGCAGACAGAGAGGGAGACACAGAATCTGAAATGGGCTCCAGGCTCCGAGCTTCTCGCACAGAGCCCGATGCGGGGCTCAAACTCACAAACTGTGAGATCATGACCTGAGCCGAAGTCGGACACTTAACCGACTGAGCCACCCAGGCGTCCGAAGTAAAATAAAGTTAAATAAAATTGAGCTTCACAAAGATTGGTAATGGTGGTCCCACGTGAATAGCACAGGGAATGTGGCACATCCTAAACGATTGATTCTTTGGCTGTTTCCATAATGCAGTTCAAAATAATTTTGGTTTTGTTTTTTCTGTTTAGTTTGTAGCATTCTTAAAATAATTTGTGATCTTCCAGCTTCTGGACGCAGTCACTGAGGAACCTGAGTTCACTGAGGCATACCTGAGAAAGACTTGGAAACTGTGAGGGAGAGTTCAGAAGTACTGATGTCCGAGGTAAAGGTTAGGGGTTCTTCCCGTGAAAAATGTGCTGTGTCTTCTATAACCATGGACAAAATTGGAAGAGGCCACCACTTCTTTAGGTTTGCAAAGGCATGTGGCCTCATTAGATAGAGGCCGACTCTGATGGATGCTTGAGAGGAAATGCATCATCCCTGTGGGCATCACACTTTCTCTCTCCCAATGTACAAGAGGCATGTGAAGGAATAAAAAGACAGAATGTCAACGTATATCTGAGAGGAGTGAATCATAGTTTAACCAGATAGCTTTTGGCTGCTTGGTGATGCAGCAGATGTTTCAACATCTATTTTAAGATGTGCATTAGTTAAGAGATTGGTTGATCATTGTACTATAAAAAGGTAAAAAGACTCGATCCCTATTCTTAGAAGTAAGTTATATTTATTTTCCCCAGTAAAGTGCTGAATGCAGGTCTTCAAGGAAATGTTAAGTGAACAGTTTCAGGTTCATTGATGTTATGTGGAAATTGACATTAAAAAAAAGTAGTAGGCCTTGTGCTGTCAAAGCAAAGAAATGGGAAGCTCCTCGGGATCAACAATAGAGTATGCAGAGCAGTATGGAAACAGGTGAAGAAAAGCAAGGGGTGTTGAGTACAGAGACCCTGAGGGAAGGCTGATAAGGAGTGGGGGCTCGAATAGAGGAGTAGTGATGAGCAGTTCAGGTGCACACGGAGGCATAAAGTCAGCCGGGGTGCAGATTTTGTCATGTCACAGCCAGGAGCGGGAGAAAGCCAGCTGTGTTCAGAAGATGGTAATTTTGAGCAAAATACATTCCTCTGGAAGGAAAAAGGATGTGACAGTTGAACAGCTGAGACCTTAGCTGGCTCTTGCCACCTCTCTATATATTAGCAATGACTGTCAGTGTCTGACTTTCAGGGTAAAATGCAGGGTAATATGTAACAACTTCCTAGAGAACACAAAGGATTGCCCTTTGATTATGGCTTCTCTGTAAACTGAAGGCATCCTCATGGAGGATAAGTCAGTGAGGCCAAGGAAGCCCTGGACCTGGGACAGCTGACACTGGCCCATGTGATTACCGTCTTGGGGTTCTTGGAGGGTGGGAAGGAGAAGGTGATGTGGTGTCTCTAGGGTCAGATTGCCTGGTCCAGACACAGCTCTGTCACCCACATCATCTGCATCATCTGTGACGTGACAAGTTATTTGAGCTTTTTAAATCTCAGTTTCCTTACATGTAGATGGGACCAATAATGACATCTCTCTCATAGGATTGTTAGGATGATGAAGCAAGATAATGCTCACTTCAGGGCATGAGGTGGGGGCCCTGAGGGTGTTTTTGGTAATGTCACCTTGATAGCACACCCACTCTTTTGGTAGGATGCTTGAGTTATCTCATGTAAGCATCCTAACAGCATTTACAAGGGCATGTTTTTTTTTTTGTTTTTTTTTTTTAACCTGTGAGAACATTGAATTCAGAGAAAATAAGTTGTGAAGAATAGTACATATAGTCACTGTTTGAATGTAGGTCTTTCTTTTTTTTAATTTTTTTTAAACATTTAATTTATTTTTTGAGAGACATAGAGACAGAGCATGAGCAGGGGAGGAGCAGAGAGAGAGAGGGAGACACAGAATCCAAAGCAGGTTCTAGGCTCTGAGCTGTCAGCACAGAGCCTGATGCGGGGCGGCTCGAACTTATGAACTGCGAGATCATGACCTGAGCCAAAGTCAGACGCTTAACTGACTGAGCCACCCAGGTGCCCCGGAATCTAGGTCTTTCTTGATCCAAATTCATGTTAACTGTACTGTGACTCCTAACATATGTGAGGGCAGACATGGAGCATCATTGGGAAGTGACAGCTGAGTACAGAGGCAAGAGGCTTGGTTCTGGAGAGCCCTGGCTATAATGGAATGATTCATTACATCACTCAGCACCATGACCCTTCTAGTAGTGACACATTAAGACTCCGTGTTGATAACAGAAACTCATACTTTTTGGGTCCCTTGCTATGTGCTATACACTGGGAAAGGTGTTTTCCCATTTAATACCTACAGAAATTCTCTGAGATAGTTGCTATTATCATCTCCATTTTGCAGATGAGGAAATGGGCCTGGTAGGTAGCAGAACCAGAATTGGAAAGGACATCTGTCTGGTGTCAGAACCTATTATTTAACAGCCCTCTGTGTGGACTCTCTCTGCAGCTATAGGCTGATGGGCCTCATGTCCACATCTGGCTGCACTCCCACACGGCTCTTATGAAGTAGTTTGCTCTCACCAAATCCCTCTCCTCACTGTCACAAAATGTACCTTTTGCTTTCTGATTGCCATGGCTTTCCAGTATTGTCATCCACCTCCATATCTTCTCCCACATAAAGCAATCTATTTGATACAGTTTCATGAACATCCTGCCTGGTCCTATTGCAACTTACCTGAGAACCCACAGCATTTCTTCTTGGCTTACTTACCCAGCAATTGTCATTGCTAGTTTATAGTCAATTGTCATTGCTAGTTTGTCTTTCATGTGTCTGTGCCTTGTGCTTTCAAATACATCACCAAGCCCTGTGGCCCATGTCTTCCTTTTGTAACCTCTAGAAATGCTTACTTTGCACATCGTCTAACTTAATAAATATCAATTAATTAATTAATTTCAGGAAAATGTTATACTCATCAAGGGAGATAATTTTAAAACATGAAAGAAAACAAATCTATAAAATTATAGCACAAGTCACAGTTTATGGATATTAGGATTAGGCGCCTTTATCATCTTGGTTACTTTAATGAAAAGAAAGTGAGTAAATGCAGGAAATCATAGCCACGGAAAAACTGTAATAAAGAGGCAAAAAAAGGGATGGAACATAACAGAGTCATGGTAGGGTTTACCTATCACTTTGGAAGACTGGTCAACCAAGTGCCCCAAATCCTTCAGTGTGTAACAAAATGCAGCAGTTAAAGTACAGGAAAAAAATTGATACCATATATAGCTATTAAGTAGCATTTCATTCTTTTATGTGTCTTTTTAATACTCTTCATATTAAACAGAATTTTTTTATATACTGTGACATTATTTAATAATCCTCTTCATTCATGTAAATGAGACAAAGATGATTTAGAAGTAAAACTGGCATTGGATTTATAAATTTTTATTGTGTCTTCTTCCAACATTTGGTTGCACAAGGAGCGAGCAATTTCTGTAGTCATGTGAGTTTAAATATGTTACCTAATCTTAAAGTTTTTCTTCTAATAGCTTAACATTTATTTTCTAGTTTCATCATGTTGTTTGGTGCCACGTATGTGTGTGTGTTTTGAATAACTATTTGTTTTGCTAGGTATTTAGCCTGCTATTCAATCCATTTCTGTATTTGTTGGGTTAAATCTTTTAGTAGGAACTATAGTTCCCTGATAATATGGCAAAAATCAGATTTTCATGATTAGTTTTACTTCCCACTCCTTTCTCCAAACCTTCCATAGAAATATGTAGACTCTGTTTCTATTTCACATACTAACATATGATATTTGTAAGAGAATCTGAGATCTGATCTCCCATGACTTTCCTCTTTTTTGAATATGTTCCTGTCTTGCCCTCAGATATTTTTAGAGGACAGAGTGTAGCTATTTTGCGTAATTGTTAATATTACCTTGCATTAAAAGGAATTAAAAATATCATTCTCAAAGAGACTTTTTCCCCTTTGGGGTCAATGTTAAGTAGAATTTCTCAGTGTGGTTCCTGCTTTATTTATATTCGAAATAATTCTGTACAAACTTGACTGTTAAGATGTGAGAGCATAGGAATCATTACTACCCTGTTTACTGGCTCTTCTAAATGTGTGTAATTTATTTTAATATGGAACAGCTGGAGAACAATCAGGTGAAACCTCTGTTGGCATCAAGAAATAATTAAATCATCCTTGTGCTAATACCCACCATCTTCTGTTGCAGATGGCAATGCTGTCACCCTCCAAAGGTCTTTTTCAGAGATGGCTCTAAATGTAGAATCCCTGCTTGTTTGCAGCAAATATGACTTTATTTTAAAGGATAAGTGGAAGAAAGGACATGATAGCATCCCCTTATCTTTAGGAATGGGTATTATTTTGTTGAAATTGTAGACAGATGTGGAAGGTGGTTTTGCAAGGCACTTAAGCCCCGTAGTGTATGTTACTAATAATACATTTAGTGTAATCCATCTGCCTCTTATGTGAAGAAAGGTGGCTGTTTTCTACAAAACGCATTTTTAAAAGCCACCTTGGAACTTTGTGTGGGCGATGACTCTTGGGAAGTTGGTGGGTTGAACTGCATATGATCATTGAACCTGATCCTTTAGGCAGAGGTCCTAAAACCTCCCTTCTGTGTTTAAATCTCACTCAAGTAAAATATTTTCAGAGTCTTTGAATTAATTGGGTAAGAATAAGTGAATTTAGATGGAAATTATTATACTTTTTTTCCAACTTTTAGCACCCTTCATGGGACCCCTACCCCCAGCTCTCTTCAGTCCTCAACCAGCCACTGATTCTGGGAATAGTCCCCTTTTGTGCCTTATTCCCATCTTGCTCAGAGTCCTTCCAGGAGAATCTGCCACACATAACCAACACCCTGGAAAGCGTTCTAAATACAGAAAAAAGGGAAAGGTTTAACATGAAGAATGAACATACCGATTCATCCAAATGAGTGACAGGTACTGGACTAGGTCCAGAGTATAAACTCATGAGGTTGGGGTCTTATTCTCAGCAACAGAATTGTGTATGGTACAGAAGTAGACCCACAACCAGGTGGAGACACTATGTGGGGCCACAATCACAGCAGGACAAGAAGACACACTCAGGTTAGGATAACTGGGTGGGCAGGTGGGGGGTGGGAGCGGGTTGTTCACAGAGGCAGGCATGGGGCCCTGCAGGGGCCTTCAGTCTAGGAAGGGCAGAGTTACTGTGATTGCATCCAGGCCTGAAGGGAAGAGGGAAGAAACAGTTACTAGAACCCAGGGGAGAGAGTCTTGTGGAAATGTTCCCTTGAGACTTACAAGGAATGACACATCCATCTTGAGGCAACCTTGTGGGGAGGGTGCCATAGGCGTGTGCCCTGATCTCCCTTTCTTCCCTTCCTTCCATCTCCTGTCAGGGCCCCCATTGAAATCAAACTGGAAGGCAGAAGGCATGAGAAGAAGTTGCAGACCATATGAGGCAAGCTTCTGTATAGACAGAGCGGAGCAGGGTGGAGAAAAGAGCTGGGGGCGGGTGCAGGGGAGACAGGAGATACTCAACACATACAGCTAAGATGTCCTGCTAATAAAAACTCCCGATCTAGTAGGGAGAATGAGGAGAAAACAGACATGGACAGCCTGGTTCGACATGTGCTGTAGATGTGGTGCACGCAGAGTGCAATTGGGGATCACTGAGGACAGGTCCCTGAATCAGAGGACAAGGTGCTACGGGGATTCACAGGAGGCATTCCTGGATTTTGAATGATGAGGAGTCTTCCTGGTGAGAAAACTAGCCCCTGACAACCAGGAATTGGCTTGGTGCTCACAGTTAGGCCTAGCTATTCTGTAGCACATAAACAATTTCACAGAACATCAACATCAGAAAATGTTGATGAATCTGTGCTCAGATGGATTAAATAAAAAACAAGAGCACTCTGAAATCATGTCTGAACATAGATGAAAGCTTGAACATTGTCCAGATCACAAAAATGGTCAAATATTCCTCCATCCTGGATAATATGAATGACTGCTCTTTGTTTACAAATTGCAGATTTAGCTTTGCTTCATTTCATCCACTTTATTGATAAGATTTACCAGCATCAGCCAGTCCTGATCAAAGCTTTTCCCTCCTACCCAGATTCACCTAATACTCGCCCCAATCCTGTAATAGGTTCTTTATAAACCCTCTTACTAAGGCATCCCAGAGTTCCCCAATGTGTGCATTATCCATCTCTGCAGTGAGTAATAAATTCAACAGGTGTGTTCCTGGTGGTTTTTAGTTGGAGCATGTTACCCCTGGTTAAAATTGAGAGAAGGCATTTGAAGTTAATGGGGCAGCATGTAGAAATGCATAGAACGGAGAGCATATGTTACATTGAAAACATTACAAGTAGTTTGCAAGGGTTGGTACTAAGTTTACTAGTTTAGTAGGTTGTAAACGTACTCCCAATGTGTGTATTCAAAAATAAATTTTACTCTTTCCTAGCTCGTGTAATTAGGTGAGGAAAAGAAATAACATGCATAAAAAACTGGAGAAAGATTTTACATTTTGAAATAACTCAAAACTTACCTGTAGGCAGAAATTAAAACAACTTTCTAGATTTTCTGATTGAAAATTACAATATATTCATAGAAATGTACTTTTCTAAGTTTTTCGTGGGGTAGGGTGGAAATGTGGCTCGCTTTGTAAATGTCCTAAGCATGCTTAGTTGACCCACTGGTAATCCAGAACTCTGTGGTCATTATGGTACAAAACAAGACTGGAGTAAAAGCAGAGACAAGATGCTAAAGCAGCTCTTTTATAGTGAGCCCAGAAGTTTCTCCCTTCTTTGCAGACACTAGGGAATCACTGTATGCATCCTTAAAAGCCTTAAAAATTCCATATTTCTAAGCAGAGTCATATATATATGCAGAAGTTGATAATTGATAACTTCTGATTTTTTCCTCATCAAATCATCATAAAAATGATATTAAAATAATAATTGCTAAAACTTGTATAGAATTTATTTTATGCCCGGAATCTCTATGTTCATTTTGTGTTCTCTCACAAGAACCCAGTGAAGTAAGTATTGCGATGATTTTGTAGAAGGAATTGAGAGGGAGTGAGTTTAAGGGTCATAAAGCTACTAAGTGAAGGAGACTAGATTGAAACCCAGGCAGTTTGTTTCTTGATCTGCTTTGTTGGATTGGAAGAGTTAAGCAGTGTAGTGTAGAGCTATGCTTTTCAAACCTTAATATGCATGGGAACCTTCTGGGGGATCTTCTTTAAAAATAATTCCTGGTTCAGTAGATCTTAAGATGGGGCCTGAGCATCTACATTTCTACCAAATGCTGTTGATCTGCTTTGTGTGGTGAGGGATCAAGGGCCTGGAGATAGAAAAGTGGAGTCCAGTCTTAAGGGTAAGACTCTAGTTAGCTCAATTCAATCAATCTCTTTGCTGTTCCTTTTCCTGATGTGTGACATGAGCAGGTTGCATGATTTTTAAGTCCCAGCCAAGCTTGCAAACCTTGCACACCCCTCTGCCCTTGATTCAGACGCAGGAGGCACCTTTCAGCTGTCAGTGGTGCAGTTCTCCTGGTCTTGACCAGCTAGGAGGCTCTAGACAGGGGAGCTGGTGTGGACAGCCTCTTTCTCCCCATGGGCCGAGTTCAGATGACAGCGCTTGAGCTTCTGGACAGACAGGGGCTCTCTGTGATCAGCTGTTTTCTTCCACATCTGAGAGGTTTGCCAGCAGCTGGCACTGCTCAGTTTTGCCTCATGGATTTTTATTCCCTGTCACAGCTGATTAGGGGGCTCAATCTAAAAATGGAGCCTGATACAAGATACCACATTGTATTATTTATGTTTTACCCTATAATTTCAGCCCCAAACTGTAATATTCCTGTGAAGAAAACGCTAGCATCTTCATAAGACTTTTTCTTTTAAAAGGATTTCTGCTATGAAACTAACAGAAATTACTTAACTCAGTGTGGCCAGCCAATGCTGTACTTAAAACTCACCATTTTCAAACATCTTTTGCTTTTGTAATAGCTGTGAGGACCTATGAATAGAAAATGATAAGCCCTCTTATAACTCAAGCTTCAAAGAAAGTTTTATTGTTATGGTTCCCTAAATCTCCAAGTGCTGTACCTGCAATTTAGGGCTTCATTTCACTGTAATCCCCAGTTCTGTATTCACTATGCAAATCACAGTTTTGTGTTTTCAGTCTGGGTCCACAATAGTGGGCCTTTCTTTTTCTTCCTTTTGCTTTGATCATGCAGTACATAGTGTAAATTATGCAAAGAATTTCTCCAGATGGTTTTCTTGCTGAATTTTGACATTTTGTGAAATTTAATTGCATCTGATGATGCTCTCACCCTAATCAGTCCAGAGCAGCAGTGTTATCCCCCTGCTGTGCTTCAGCAGTGCCTCCTGGAAAGTTGCAAAGGGTGTTTGCTGTCCTGTTACCATGTTTATATAATTCATTATTTCTTAACCACATTCAGGGCTAGTTACATGTCAGGAAGATGTTGGGACAGGGTAATCTTTTAAGCATACATTTAATTTTCAAGTAGATACAAGCAGAAATAGGTTTTTCCATCTTTAGAATGGTCTTCATGTTGGAGATATTGAATGACTTGTCTTCCTAATTTTTCCTGATCTGCAGTTAAGGATGTTTGTATTATGTACCATTGATACTCAATTATTATTCCAACCATGGTTTAGGATTAGTATGCCCAGTATTTAACCAGGCATGGGATTTTTAGAATTGTTAAAGGATAAAAGATACAGAGTAAAATAAATTGTTGTAAAGCTTGTGATGGGTAGGAGAGGGATGATGGTTCCAAAAACCCTTGAAGAGAAACACAGTTGGTCTGTATCTCTATCCATATGTCTGTCTTGGCTGAATGCTTCATTCCCACTTGGGTGAAGATCTGGAATAGATGGAAGAGCGCTATAAAAATCTAGGAAGCAATTCTTTGCAACTTTCCTAAGATTGGAAAGATGGTAGAATCATTGTTACTAACGGAGTAAATACCGTATTTAGAGACCCTATGTCTTTAAAAGCAGCTTCCATGTTAATTGATTTTGAATTATAGTAAAAATATCAAAAGCATCTATTGAGTAGACAAGGTTAAGGCAGAAATCTGGGGTGATTTCACAAGACAGACTGCCTTTCCTCCCAGGCCTCACCTCCTATATTCTACCCACCTCTCGCCTAGCAGCCCCAGAGAACAGGCAGCAGCCCTCCCAGGCTTGTGGAGTTGGTCATGTCCCATGAGACTGCACCGTGTTTTCTAGAACAGTGTTAGATGAACGAGAACATGGTGTATGGCTATTCTCTCCCTTTTGGGTCAATACTTGGTAACTCAGTCAGACCATGGAATCCTGGGTCTAAGCAGCAGCTCTGCATATAAAGACTTGGGTCTGGCCAAAAATAAGAGGCCATAATGGAATTTGTCTCTCTCTGCCAGATAGTCTGGTTCAGATTCAGATTCCCTTTCTTGAAATATCCCTTACATGTTTATACACCTGCATGCATTTTGAATTGGAATAGTTGGTATAAAAAAATGGGACCTATGTACATTGTTCCCTCTCTCAAAATTAATTCCAATGTAGTTCTGATGACTTTGAAATGTTATACATGGAAAATGGAAAATATTTTCACATAAAATATTGTGAAATAGGTAAAATGAACATTTATTAGAAAGGACAAAAATTTAATACTGTAATTTTTTTTTCTTTACAGAGCATTCAATTAATTAAGATTTATGGGGAAATAGTCACTTTATTGGCATTTATCTGGATACAGTGTTTACAGTGTTTTATAAACAAGATTATTCACTAATAGTCTTTCAGTTCTGCTTTTATTACATGATGATCTTGTGATTTAAAATAAGAAATGATAATGCTTAGAATTTGGCAGAGATAGTTGAGTTATACATAGATTTTTTTAGAATGCTCATTTATAATAAAAGCTGTTGATAACATTTTTATCTCACATTCTTTCATGTACTTTAATGTGTTCTAACTTTTTAAGTTTAAAATATTTTTGTTAAGTGTTGAATATATAACACAAATTTTAATAAAACACTTGATAAAATTCAGAGTTTTGAATGAACTCAGTGAATACCTCTGTATTGTGTACCTCTTCCCCAATGCATTCTATTCCAATTGCCTCAGAGATGCCATTGTCCAGAATTTGGTGTTTAACTTTTTTTCATTATGATTTTACCATATATGTTCATATCCCTAAAAATACACTTTTTAGTTTTTCATTTTTTTGAAATTTGTATAAATCAAATCATCATTCCGTAGGTATTATTTCTGAAATTGTTTTTTTTACTCACCTTATGTTTCTGAGATTCATTTTTTGTTTTTAGCTATAATTGATTCTTTTAATGGCTATAGATTATTTCATTATAGGAGTACACCACTATGTATCCATTATGCTATTGATAGACCTTTGGTTTTCCACTATTTTACTACCATATACGGTCCTGGCATGAATAATTTTTACATGCTTATTGGTGTAAATGTATAAAACCTTTCCTAGTTGATATTCCTAGAATTGACACTTACGAATTATGAACACCATTAACATTTTTGGGTGAACCAAAATTTTTTTCTGTGGTCATTAGGCAAATTTTCAGTCTCATCAACCACGTATATGCAATCCAGTTGATCTGTATCTTTGCTAATAGTTGATACTGTCAGACCTTCAAACTCTGACCAGTCTGGAGGGTGTGAAATGGTATGTCACTGTGGTTTCTAACTTATTTTTTCTATGACTACCAGTGAGAGTCAGCCTATTTTCATACTGTACAATTGGCTGTTGGGATTTCCTTCTCTGTGCGGTACCCATTTTACGTCTTTGCCTACTTTTCTATTGGGTTGTGTTGTGGCTTGAAACGTGTCACCCCCAAATTCATATGGTGAGTCCTAACATGTTAGTGGGATCTTACGATTTTCAAAGAGGTAGTCAAGTTAGTCTGAAGTCATTAGGGTGGGCCCTAATCCAGTTCAACTAGTGTCCTAATAAGAAGAGGAAATTTGGACACAGACAGGTACAGAGGGAAGACAATGTGAAGGCACAGTAAAGAGGGCCTTCTGCAAGGAGAGAGGCCTCGGATGAAACCAACCCTGCTAATAACACCGTGAGTTGGACTCAATGTGTCCAGAACTGTGAGAAAGTAAGTTTCATTATTTAAACAATCTAGTCTGTGGTACTTTGTTATGCTGGCCTGAGAAGACAAATGTAGTTAATTTTAACAGCTTCCTTTCAGGTTTGCTCTTATTGTGTCTTATTTAAGAAATCCTTCTCTGAGGGGCACCTGAGTGGCTCAGTCAGTTGTGTCTGACTTCGGCTCAGGTCATGATCTCACGGTTTGTGAGTTCAAGCCCCACATCAGGCTTGCTGCTGTCAGCTGGGTTGAAGCCTGCTATGGATTCTGTGTCTCCCTCTCTCTCTGCCCCTCCCCCACTCATGCTCTCGCTCTCTCTCTCTTAAAAATAAATAAACGTTAAAAAAATTAAAGAGAAATAAAAACAAAAAGAAATCCTTCTCTGGAGCGCCTGGGTGGCTCAGTTGGTTAAAAGTGACTCTTGATTTTGACTCACGGTTCATGAGATTGAGTCCCGCATTGGGCTCTACACTGAGTGTGGATCCTGCTTGGGATTCTCTCTCTCTCTCTCTCTCTCTCTCTCTCTCTCTCTCTCTCTCTGTCTTCCCCTTCTCTGCTCATGCTCCCTCTCAAAATAAATATTAAAAAAAATCCTTTTCCATTCTGAATTCATGAAAATATCCTCCTATATTCTATTTCTTAAAGTTATTAGTTTTGCTTTTTCATATTTAAGTCTTTTTTAAAAAAATATAATTGGTGCACAATGTTACATTAGTTTCATGTACACAACATAGTGATTCAAAAATCCTATGCATTATGCTATGCTCACCAAAGGTGTAGTCACCATCTGTCACCATACAACACTATTACAGTGCTAATGATTATATTTTAGTTTTCCTTTTTCATATTTAGGTCTTTTAAGAACCTGTAATTGATTTTTTTAGTGTGTGTAGAGTAACCTGGCAGTACAGCTCTTCTTTCACTATATGAAAAACGAATGATCAGAATATGATTTAGAAAAAAAGTCTAGCCTTTGCCCAATGAAGTTTCCATCTATCTGTGTGTCTGTTTTTACTTTCCCTGTGCTAATACCACATGGTTTTTAAGTATTATAGCTATATAATAATTCTTGATGTTCGGTACAATAGCTTCTATCAACTAGTTTATTTTTTTCCCAATTGTTTCGGTGGGTTTTAGCTATTCTTGGATGTTAACTATTCCAAATTTATGAGATTTTGATTAAAATCATATTGAATTTGTAGATCAATTTTAGGAGGCCTGATATGATTAAGATATTAAGTCTTTCTATAACTGAAGATTTAGTGTATGCTATGACTTATATTGTTTTAAGGGACAGAAATCAATGACTCTTGAACCAGGCACACATATCTTAAGCAATAGTTCCATTTTGGTGACTCAAGTAACTGATTGATTGCCTGGAAATGAATCCCAATTATGTTCTCTGGCTGTTCACAAGGCATTTTAGGATCTGTTTGTCCTGCTGTCTTTTAAAGAATTCTAAATTTTTGGACTCATTGTTTTAACATTCAGTTAAATAGTTGTGATGTCAGGATGTCTATGCAATGAAGAATAAATATCTTTTTTAGAGTGAAATTTTTTATTTTTGGCATAAGGTAGCTTTCTCATTCAGTTTTTATTCTTGAACTTTAAAATTTTCTGTTTCTTAAATACAGCATCTGTACTTGTTTTCCTAGTCTTTTAATTTGGGCACCATAGAGCATGTACACAGACACCATGGCGGTGTGATTGCTTTTCCCTGAGAAGCATGTCATAAATTCTAAAATCTACCAACTTTTAATCTTATCAGTTAACTCATATTTGTTAAGCCTGATCAAATATATGAAAATAATAATAGAACAGCAGAAGGTTATTTTGCACAGTGACATATTTTATCACTGGTTTTCAAACCATGGGATTCATATCAACACTGTTGTTAACATTTAACAATGATAACTGCTATCTATTGACTGCTTATCCTGTGCCAGGGCTGTTTTGCATTTTCTGTGTGCTACCCCACTGATTCTTGCATCCACTATATTAGGTAGTTACTGTCATTAGCCTATTTTCCTGGTATGGAAATGGTGGTGAGGAGAGAGAAATACTGTACCCAAGGTCACTTAATAATAACTGACAGAAACTTAATTTGAACCTTAGAGCCAGTGTTCTTAACCTCTACACTTGCATCTTGTGCAAGGTAATCATCTTGGAAAAACTGGTGGTACAGAGAATTATATTGTATCTTTTAGCTCTGAAACCACTGATTTTTCTCTAGTCAGATTGCCATTTACTCCCAAAGTAGAAAGTGCTGTAAACAGTGAATAAAAACCTAGAGTTCCCTCTGAATTCCACATTCTCCATTCTTTAATTCATGTTGTACTTACTGTCTCTACCCTAAAGTTTATCCTTTTTTTTCACCATCTTTGTTTTTAATTTGTTTTTTCAGACTCTAATTACTTATCTCTACTTTTCCTTCACACTTGATTTACTAATGTGTATTCAAAGAACACTGGATAGTTTCATTAGAAAGGTAATAGCTGAGTTAATAAGAAACATGTCTTACATAATAGGTTGAAGATTTTCTATCATTTTATACTTTTAAATTATTTATTTCTTGGAATTAGAAGTAAAATTCTAAATGTCCAAAAGAGTAGTAAGAGAAAAATTAGTTTCCCATATACAACAATTGTTGGTGATTTAAACAAAAACTGTTTTATCTTTCTAAAAATATACCCAGCAGGGGCACCTGGGTGGCTCAGTCGGTTGAGTGTCCAACTCTTGATTTGGCTCAGGTCTTGAGCCCAGGGTCCTGGGATCAATCTCTGTGGTGAGTGTGAAGTCTGCTTGAGATTCTCCCTCCCTCTCCTGCTGTCCCTGTCCCCATTCATGCATGTGCTCTCTCTAAAAAATAAAATAAAATAAGATAAAATAAAATAAAATAAAATAAAATAAAATAAAATAAAATAAAATAAAAACCAATAGAATCTAAATACTGGAGTGATTTGTTCTCCATCAGTATCCATTTAAAAAATACGCAAATAAGAGGGATTTCCAGTTATGGTGAAGTGAAGAGTTTGGAGAAATCTCTCCACAACAAGCAAGTATAAAACTGCACCAAGTTGCCAAAAACAACCGCTGCAGGGTTGTGCAAACTGAATAAAGGCAGGCAAAATATTGGGAAGCATTTATTACTGAAAGACTTCCAGAGCTTCAGGCAATATTAGCAGCCTTCTTGCCTGGGATTGCTCCCAGCCACCTTTCCAGCCGTAGTTTTGCCAGCTTACCAGAATAAAGATGGATGCAAAACAAAGAAACCAACAGCTTTGCTGCTAGAGGGAGCAAACAATTTTAGATGAGGAACAACATCACTGTTTTGTCAAATAAGCTTTACAAACTGAGTAGAAGCTTTGATAGTCCAAGGTTATGTTCCTCTTTGAGGTGAGCTATGGACAGTCAGAAAATCAGTGACAGGGTTCTGCAAATGAGAGTGTCATAAAGGGCTGAGATAAGGTCTGCACTCACGCCTGTTAGATTGGGAAACCACACACGAGCAAACGGTAAAAAGCAAGACAGACCTAAGGAAAGCCTTCAATTCTGAATATGTTCTCAAACCACAAACAGGTGGACTCACAGAAGATGGAAGGTATATAGGTCAAGGTGGTCAGTCAGTGTCTGCCCACGTCATTAGCTAATTTCTAAGGTATGCAGCCGCAGAAGCAACCTCTAGGAAATGAAGCCAAAAAATGAAGATAAGAATAAAAAATTGAGCACAGACATCAGAGGATGCATCCTGCAGGGGAGACAGATTCCAAAGTTTAAGACCAGGCAGGTTACAATAGCAGCAACAAAACCCTCAGAAAAAATAAAATAGAGCTCATGATTTCTACTATCTATCATCTGAAATGTCCAGATCTTTTCAACCAAGATTTAAGAGACATGCAGTAAAACAGTAAAGTGTGACTTGTGTTCAGAAAAAAAGGAAAAAAAGAAAAGAGGAAATAACACCGAGAGGGCCCAAATGTTGGGTTTGTCAGACAAAGCAGCATGTACAAATATGTTCTTAAGAGTTAAAAGAAACTATGTCCCAAGAATTAAAATAAAATATAATGATAATAACAAATAGGGAATATCGTTAGAGAAATAGAAGCTATAACAGGATTAGAAAGGAAATTCTAGAGTTAAAAATGAAATGAAGTAGTCCCTAGATGGTCTCAATAGCAGATTTGAGATGATAGAAGAAAGAAAGAACCAGTAATTTTGAAAGTAGATCAATAAGGATTATTCATTCCAGTGACCATGAGAAAATAAAGATTGACAAAAATGAATGGAGCCTCAGGGACTTAATAAAAAACTATCCTATCAATATATATTTCATGAATATTCCAAAAGGAGAGGAAAGAGAGGGGCAAGAAACTAATAAAAAATAATGGTTGAATGATTCCCAGATTTGATGAAAAGCATTAGTTTACATATCCAGTGAACCCTAAGTTAAAAAAACAAAAACAACAGAGAGATCCACACCCAGATACATATAGTCAAACTTGAAAACCTACCTGATTTTAAAACTTACTATATAACACTACACTAGTCAAGGCAGTGTAATATTGGTATAAGAACAGATGTATATAACAAGGAAAGAATGCAATCCAAGAAAACCCCCAAACTGAACATTTATGGTGAATTGATTTGTGACAGAGGTGCCAAGCGATTTCAATTGGGAAAGGAGGACTTTTTCAACAAAAGTGAGACAATTGGATAGCCCTATCTCTACCCCTCCTTCCAAAAGATTGTAGATACCTTACCTTACTCCATGCATAAAATTAACTCAAATGGATCATAGTCCAAAATATAACAGGTAAAACTGTAAATTTTGTACAAGAAACACAGAAAATCTTTATGACCTTGAGTAGGCAAAGATTTCTTAGATATGATATCAAAACTGTGACACATGAAAGAAAAATTTGATAAACTGGACTTCATCAGAATTTAAAACTTCACTTTTCAGTTTGAGACAATGAGGTCATGGACTATTAAGAAAATGAAAGACAAGTCAAAGACTGGGAAAGATTTTGTAATCTATCTGATAAAAGATTCCAGATTATATAAAGAACTCTTTTAACTCTCTTAGAAGTGGACAAAAAAAGTTCAGTAAAAATGGGCCAGAGATTATAATAAACCAAGGAAAGAATATGATTGGCTAACAAGCACATGAAAAAATGCTTAGCATCATTAGTCATTAGGGAAATGCAAATTAAAACCACAATAAGATGCTACTATACATCACCAGAATGGCTAAAATTAAAAAGTCCATCAATACCAAACATTGCTGAGGATGTGAAGAAACTCTGTATTGCTGGCAGGAATTTAAAGTCCTGCAACCACTTTGGAAGACAGACACGCAGTTTCTTAAAAAGGTAAATACACATTTCCATTCTACCCAGCAATTCCAGTCCTAGGTATCTACTGAAGAGAGATGGAAACATGTCCACATAAGACTTGCATAAGTATTCATAACAACATTACTCATTGTTCCCAGTCAAAAACTGGAAACAAACCAAATATCCATCAACCGGTGAATGGATACACAAAGTAGGGAATATCCATACAGTGGAGTATTTAGTCAGCAATAAAAGGGAATGAACCCCTGAATATGCAACAGCATGGATGAAACTCAAAGGTATTATGCTAAGTGAAAGAAACCAGCCATGAAAGACACAGATGATTCAAACTGATATAAAATTTCCAGCAAAGGAAAAACTATAGAGATAGAAAGTGGGTCAGTGGTTGCAGGGGGTGGGGAGAATGTGACTGGGTATTGATTACAAATTATACATGGGGACTTTTGGGGGGGTGATGAAAGTATTTGAAAACTCGATTGTGAAAATGGTTGCAGAATTGTTAAAAATTTAATAAAAATCCTCATGCTGTTCATTTAAAATGGGAAAATTATATGATATGTAAATTTTAACCCAATAAAGCTTTAAATAACAAATTAGGAGGATATATGGATAAATAGATGGATGGATTTATGGCAAAACAAGTACAATACAGTGTTAATGGAAAGTCTATGTAGTGGGTTTTTGGATATTAACTATAAAATTCTTTGAAAAATACATACTCTCTTCCTTAAAAAATTCAAATTTTATGTCTTCCCTTTTTCTCCTTGAACTTGTATTTTCATTCCACTTCAATTACAGTATTTTATGCTGATATAATACTTTTTCAAATCAAATAGCTTTCATGGACTACTCTATCTTATTTCTTTGCGATATGCATTGTATATACATTTTCAAATTTTTAATTAACTATGAGCGTAACCCTCTAAATATTTAAAATGTTTCTGGATGTGGTTATGAATGCAAACAACCTAAATGTGTTTATTATAAACACACTGAGACAATACCGGGTATGGTTAAAACAGACATATTCTGGAGTCAGACTTCCTAGATTCAAACCTGCCTCTGCCCAGCAAGGTAGCCTTGGGAAAGTTTCTTAAACTCTGTGTATCCCTTGACTCAACTGTAAAATGGGGTAAAAATAATATCTAGCCCATAGCAATCTTAAGGAAGTTCAATGAGTTAAAAATGTATAGCACTTAGAGTTCATAGAAAGCACTATATATGTGTTAGTTACTATTTTTATGTTGATGCTTATACACAAAAGGTAAAATTTTCCTATAATCATGTGATGAATTTCAGTTATTGTTCAGCATGTATGTTATCCCTATTTTCCATTGTAACATTACAGAGCGAAACTTGTTTTCATAAATCAGTAGATAGAAATGCAAGAAGGGTTTTTTTTTCTTAAAGTATAACCAAGTCAATTAGACTTCCATGCTAAAAAATCACTTCCCATTTTTTGTCACCAAATATTTTACCTGATTCTTCACTGGATGACCTTGTTCAATTTTATCAAAAGCAAGGGTTTGGAGACCACCTGACTTGCAAAAGTTTTTTTCCCTCTGTCTTCCCACTCATTTTCCTTTGCAACCACCATTCCAGGTTTTGGATTGCACCCCTAGTACCTCATTAGGTTTTTTACTGTCTGGGACAGTGGGCCTGTGTAATATTCAGAGAGATGGGAAGGTTGGCTTCCCCTCTATGGAGTGATGGAGATAGATATCGGGAAAGAGAAACAGTGTGATCCGTTGGCTGCTGATCTTAGGCAAATCTAAGGAAACAATACATGTGGATAGATTTTGTGTGTGGGCTTAGTTTGAAGAACTGTCTCTGGGGACCCTGTCTTCTATTGGGTGTTTGAAGCAGGAACATATCACGCCCAGCATCTGCCAACTTGAGTTCTCTGTTCTTGCCCCTATTGGGTATGGATACTCAAAGTGGCCTCTTGGTAAACAGGAGGAAATGAAATTTGAAAGAAAATAATTATTATTTTGGCTGAGCACACATTATGGGTTAAATTTTGTCTTCAGGGATTAACAAATTTGGACATTTTCACATAAAAAAGTAGTTTCTCATATGAAAGGACACTCTTCTTTGTGAGCATATTCTTTGGATTACTTTATGTACTGATAGAAATAATATTATATTACAGAAATGTTAACATATAGTAAAAATGAGACCCGTAATCCCATATCACCCTGAAAGATTCTGATTTTTCTGTTAAAATTATCTTCATACAGTATGTTTTTTTCATAGTCTCAAATTTTTTAAAATTTTGGAACAGTTTAGATTTACAGAAGAGATGTGATGATAGTACCTATATACCTTTCACCCTCTTCCCCTAATGTTTTTTCCCTAGCTTTATTGAAGTATAACTGACAAATAAAAATTGTATTTTTTAAATGTTTACAATATGATGGTTTGATATACACACACATTGTGACATGATTACCACAGTCAAGCTGATTAACACATCTGTCACCTCACACAGTTATCATTTTTCCTTTTTGTGGTGAGAACACTTAAGATCTACTCTGTCAGCAAATTTCAAGTATACAATGCAGTATTCCTAACTATGGTCACAATGCTGTACACTGGATTCCCCAAACTTATTCATCTTATAACTGGAAGTTTGTACCCTTTGACCCCCGCCCCCCAGCCCCGTTCTACTCTCCTTTTCTATGAGCTTGACTTTTTTAGATTCCACATATTAAGTGAGATCATACAGTGTTTGTCTTTCTGCACAATGTGATACTTTTAGTGTGTTTTCTGTCTGTAGCAAGATGAATGGCTTGAAAATGGCATTCATTTTTAGGATTCTCTTCCACATATTTCTTTTTGTTGCCACAGAAGACTATCGTACATTTGAGAGTGACAGAGCCTTAAGAAAAGAGGGTCTGAGATGAGCCAGCCCAGAGAGGGCAGCTTTGTTAAGTGGCTCTGGGAACATTTCACCAAGTGTGTGCAGCAGCAGCTCACCGGTTTTCTTTCACGCTCTGCCTCTGGACCACATCTCCCTGAATATTTCTATGTGTGCTCCATCTACTCCATTAACTTCCCTTATCACAGCTGTCTTAGGAGTACACTGTCATTTGCAGTTTATAGCTTAGTTAAAAAAATTTACCAAATCCTAACTCAAGGCGTTTAATTTTTTGGGACAATGTAGAACATTTCAGTAGGTTTGAGGGAATAGAAAAGCAACATTTTGAATTAACAAAATAGAGATCGGGACGCCTGTGTGGCTCAGTTGTTGGGCGTCCGACTTCAGCTCAGGTCATGATCTCACAGTTTGTGAGTTCAAGCCCTGCATCGGGTTCTGTGCAGACAGCTTGGAGCGAGCCTGGAGCCTGCTTCGGATTCTGTGTCTCCCCCTCTCTCTGCCCCTCCCCTGGCATGCTCTCTTTCTCTTTCTCTCTTTCAATAATGGATACACGTTAAAAAATTTTTTTTTAAAAATAGAGATCTGTCTACCTTGAATGTTCCTTTATTTCCTCCCCTCCAATTCATCACATAAAACTAGTTCATGTATGGCAAAGGAAACAAGTGACAAAACTAAAAGGCAATCTATGAAATGGGAGAAAATATTTGCAAATGCCATATTGGATAAAGTGCTAGTATCCAAAATCTATAAAGAACTTATCAAACTCAGCACCCCAAAAATAAATAATCCAGTTAAGGAATGGGTAGAAGACATGAACAGACATTTTCCCAAAGAAGACATACAAATGGCTAACAGACACATGAAAAGATTCTCAACAGCACTCATTGTCAGGGAAATACAAATCAAAACCACAATGAGATACCACCTCACACCTGTCAGAATGGCTAAAATTAACAACTCAGGAAACAATAGATGTTGGTGAGGATGCAGAGAAATGGGAACCCTCTTGCACTGTTGGTGAGAATGCAAACTAGTGCAGCCACTCCGGAAAACAGCCTGGAGGTTCCTCAAAAAGTTAAAAATAGAACTACTCTACAACCCAGCAACTGCACTACTAGGTATTTATCCAAAGAATACAAAAATTCTGGTTTGAAGGGGTACATGCACCCCAATATTTAGAGCAGCATTATCAACAACAGCTAAATTATGGAAAGAGCCCAAATATCCATCAGCTGATGAATGGATAAAGAAGATGTAATATATATATACGTGTGTATATATATATGTGTATATATATATGCGTGTGTGTGAATATATATATACATATACACACAATGGAATATTACTCAGCCATCAAAAAGAATGAAGTCTTTCCATTTGCATTAACATGGATGGAACTAGAGTGTATTATGCTAAGTAAAATAAGTCAGAGAAGACAAATACCATATGATTTTGCTCATATGTGGAATTTAAGAAACAAAATGACCATAGGGAAAGGGAAGGAAAAATAAAATAAGAAAAAATAGGGAGACAAACCATATTAAGAGTCTCTTATGGTTTGCCTATAGAGAATAAGCAGGGTTGCTGGAAGAGAGGTCGGGGGGGATGGGCTAAGTGGGTGATGGGCATTATGGAGGGCACTTGTGAAGAGCACTGGGTGTTATATCTAAGTGATGAATCATGTAAATTCTGCTTCTGAAACCAATACTACACTGTATGCTAACTAACCTGAATTTAAATAAAATCTTGGGAAAAAAACGTAGTTCCTATGTGAATACTTTCCCTTTTTACCTTGTAAAAATATTTAGCTTTCATGTTTCCTACTCTGAAAATGGTCTTCTAAAGTTTCAGGAATTGCCAAGGACATTTGAGGTCCAGGTTGGTGACAAACATTGGGTGTCATCACCATTTGGTTTCTCAGACATGTGGTTCCCTAATAGGAGTGTGGTTCCAGTGGATGCAGAGGAAGAGCAGCCCGCAGACTAATTGGCATGCAGGGGGAGCAGGAGCGGCCAAATGACTTACAAGGGATCCGCTGTGTCCTAACAGCTCTAAAGACTTTCTGCAGACCCGGGCAAGGCGGTGCAGGCTGTGTTTGGAGTAGCTCAGACAGGAAGCCAGTTAGCAGCATGGCAGCTGCTTGATTAAAGACAATTGTTCAGTAGAATCAATGGGAACAGAAATCAACTATAAACTCTGCTTGCTTCCCCGAGGAGGGACAAAGTATGTTCGTTTACAGCAGACCAATGTGGGGTATGTCTTGTGTAGTGCTGAGTTGTTAGGAAAACCTCCCTTGGGCTGTTCCTACCCTAATGTTAGTCCTTCTCACAGCAAATTAATGATTTTATATTTCAAGATAACTTGCCTCATGTTGTGAATGCCTGTCTTTCTGGGCATTATTTTCTTCACATGTATTTTCATATGATGGTGAGGCATTTGGATAGCATTTTTTGCTTTTTGTTGTGTTTTAAGTATGTTTATGTATGTTATAATCCTATTTTATAGGTTAGCATTGGTAAACATTGAGCTAAGTTATGGAAATCATGTGTTTTTGTTGTTGTTGTTTGTTTGGTTTAATATGGAGACAGGGGTGCCTGGGTGGCTCAGTTGGTTAAGTGTCCAACTTCAGCTCAGGTCATGATCTCACAATTTCTGAGTTCGAGCCCTGCTTCAGGCTCTGTGCTGACAGCTCAGAACCTGGAGCCTGCTTTGGATTCTGTGTCTCCCTCTCTCTGCCACTTCCCCACTCACACTCTGTCTCTCTCTCTCGAAAATAAATAAACATTAAAAAAATAAAAAAATATGGAGACATAAAGGCATATTTTGATTTTTAAAGCCAACTTCCTAAAGCAGACATAGAGCTGGAAGAATGTTACACAGTCATGATTGGTTCCCTTATCATCTGGGAGTTGACTTCTGAAAGAACAGCAGAGAATGGATAAACAGGCTCAGCCAAGGGGGGCGTTCTCTGATTTCTTTTCCATGTTTGCCTCTTTCTTTGGCCATTTCTTTGTGAAATACCTCCCCCCCTCAAAAAACCCTTTTGTTTCTGATAATGTATTTTTAAAGTATTTTAAAAGATGGTAGTTATACATAGAAACATATTTTGGCTTTTACTCAGTTCTCTGTAATGTGGAAATATTTTTCTTTCTCATTTTTTCTTTTCCACTTTCTTTCCTGCATTTTGTCAGTGTGCCAAGTATTCTTCCAAACATGGATTATCTTGTATAATGTTCATACTGTCCTATGAAGCTAATTTTAATTATTATTATTTCCCCCATTTTATAAGAAAGGAAAACAGTCTTGGAAAGGTTAAATGGGTAGACTAAGGCCACTCAGTTCAGAAAGGACTCACATTCATTTGCATCTAGCAACTAGGTTCCATAGCCTATGTTTTAAAAATTACTCTATAAGATGGCATTCCTAAACTCTGAAACTTCTCTGAATTTGAGACATGTCTTTTGTTATATTGTGTATAAAGATACAAGGACAGTGATGTCTTCTCTTTCGGTTTTGCTGTTCTACACTTATTCAGTATCATTTCTTACTGACTTTTCTCCTACTAGAAAGGGCTAGATCACGTACATTGGGCAGAAAATCACTTTCTTTTATTCCCATGTTTACAAGAGAAATAAAATATCTCCCTTTACTCAGAAGAAAACTAAGACAACATTTCATTTTGGCTTTGTTCCTATTAAGATATGGATCTTATTCACAAAGCTTTCAAACATCTTGGATCTGCCTTTTTTCTCAGACTATTTCTCCTTTTTTGCATCTCCCATAAAACAAGGTTTAAGAAAATATATTCTAGATTTGTGTTTTGACTGTTGGGGATTTTTTCTTCTCAAGGAAAACGTCTTTTCTTTGGAATTTATTGAACAAGTGAATATTTTTCTGTTCTTGGTATGCTGTGGCTGTGATTGGAAAATTCTAATATACCCTGATTGTACCTTATGTCATATATCTGAAAGTATTGTAAGAAAAATGCTTTTGGAGTAGGAGTCCTTATCATGGCATTCATGAGCTTTAGAGGGTCTCATTGTAGTTGTCTGAAAACATTGTTTTGGCTTTAGAGTTCTAGGAGATCCTGAAATTGTAATGGTGTAGCTTTGGTTGATCTCTAAAGTTACTTTCAGATTTTTATCTGAATTATTTATATATTTATTTATATATTTATTGTTTATTTATTGTAATATAAATTCTTTATCTTATTATTTGCATTGGTTGAGATTAGCAGCTTCTTTTTTGTATTTCATATGGATTTATTTAGGATATAAAGTGTACTAAGTTTTCTGGGAGCTTCTTTATGCATATTTCCTCCTCCCCTTAGCCGTATTCATTCCTTCATTCATTTATTACATTTACATTGTGCTATAGTCAAACTATGTCTCCTCAAACTAAGTAAGATCACTCCATTATAAATTCATTCTGTAGTTCTCCATGGTAATTTTATCACTCTTTACAAATTAAGTATTTGTATGATGTCTACTCACTGTGCCAAAAGCTACAGTAGCCTCGGGATTGGGCACACTGCCTGACATAATAGGATCTCCAAAACATCACTGTTGAATGAATATATTACCATGTCCGTTTATAGTGCCTGGCATCTACCTGAGATTCACTTTATATCTGTTGTAAATAGGTAATCACTATGGAGTGTTGGAAGGGTAGAAAAAGAAGAAACACAACATGATCCTTATGTCAGGGAGCTTACAATTCACCAGAGGAAAAGGAAGTATCAAACCCATAGTTCTGAGTTAGGTGCTGTAGGAAATGAAGAGAAGGACAAGAGATAGCAGGCAGCATGGAAGGAAGACTTCTCAGTGGAGACCTGATACGGGGAATGACTTATGGGTAGAGAGAACGTGTCAAGTAATCTGAAAAGCAGGATCAGCAAGAAGGGTGAGGAAGACCCCTTGGTGCAGAGGCCACTGCAAGGAGTCTATAGAATTTCCCCAGTTGCAGAACTGTCTCTGTCTCTGTCCTCGGGCACTAGAAACAAGTGATTTGCCTAATATCAGTGAATGAAGAGCCACGGCCAGATTAGGGGGCTGTTGGAAATTTGTGATGGGGAAAAGGGTTTTTGAAAAGGAGAAAGAGCAGCACTGGGAGCAATAGTAAGGCTCTGATGGTAGTCTTGGAGCACAGGATGCCCCAGGGTGGAGAGCAGAGGAGGGCAAGTCTTGTGTGGAACGCAAGCGTGAGATGCTAAAAGGAAAGTATAATAATTGCTAAGCAAGTTTTGTTCTAGAAGGAGACAGGATATCCATGAGCCAAGCACCATCTATGTATCTCGTGAACCTCATGCGGATGAATGAGGATGGTTAGGGCAGAAGCCAAGCCAAGGAAGGAACATCACTATGACCACCATGAGGGGTGGGGACTTCTGGGTTGGGACACCTGCATGTGTGGTTGATCTTGCAGAGTAGCTGTAAAACCAAGACGTCACAGGCTAACCATTCCCTTCCCCTGCCCAAGCATTCACTTTGTATCTATTTGGGGTCATTTAGCCTTTTGTCCAGTAATTGTTTTCCCCTTTATCTCCCAGTGTATCTGCCTCCTGAGATTCAAGATGGCCCCAGATGTAACTGTTCCATCCTCTTAAGGATAGGAATACTGGTACCTTCATCCACTACAACTCCCAGTCACATACTTTCCACAAATAATAAAGTCTGCTTTTCTGCTAGCAGTTTGTTATTTTCTCTCATCCTTGCTCCCCACCTTGCATACCACATATTCTAAATAAAGCCTGATTTGTTGGCTTCATTTCCCCTTTCTTTAAAAAAAAAGGTTTTGGTCACAATTTAAAAAACAAGAATAACACCAAAATCATCAACTTAAAAAAAAACAAGAGGGGCTTTGTAGAGTGAGAAACCATAGCACAGAAATTAGAGTTTACCAAAAAATACCCTTAGAGAGTGTCATCAATAGTGTCAACAATAAAATCCTGGGAGTTAGGAATCTGATTCTAGTCCTTCATTTTCAACAGAAATAATTATTTTTATGGATGACTGTTCCCAAGTGTTTGATGATTCCTGGATTCAGTGTTCCAGATGAAAGCATCTGTTCTAAACCCTGCTAAAGTACCTCCAGAATCATTTCTTCACATTCCCACATTTCAGTGAAGGCACCAAAATGTAGCTGGAAGTAATTACTTCAGACTAAGCCCTGATGCTAATGGCACTACCTCATTAGTGTTGTGGCTCAGTGAGGAGTCAGAGTGTATTTTTAATGAGTTTAGAATGGTAATAAAATAAAAGTGGAATTGTTGGGCAGAAGGAATATGTAATCCTATTATACTAATGTCTCAACGTAAAGGGAATAGTGACAGGAATTGTAGAGGATTGTATTACTTTTGCTCTCGTCTCTGCCTTTAATGTTCCTGGCTGCTTGAGATCTTGCCCTTTGTGAAATGCATACTTCCCTCTCCACCTAAATCTCCCCTTCCTGCAGGTGTCAGATCAGATTTCAAGTTCTCTGTGAAGTTTTCCTGACCACAAGATGTATCTTTCTCTAAAAGCTGGTGGTAGTATTGTTTGGGCACCAAAAATGTTGTGTTTCATGCCTCAATTCTGTCTCCTTCTGTGGCAGTGCCACACACAAAACAACCTTGGTAGGTTAATTTATTTCTAAAAAGCATAAGAAGAGGATATGTAGAGAACATGGACAACATTAAATTTTGTTCAATAGTTTTTGAGGAATTAGAATTTTGAGGAATTTAGAGCACTCTGAGGGAAAAAAAAATCTGAAGCCTTTGCTCTTATCCAAAATGTTATTGAAGCTTAATAGATATGCAAATACATCAAACTTCCCAGAATCCCATCCAGAAGTACATGAACATCTTTGTAAACATCATATGAACTCTTTGTAATGTGAGCACCATCAATGAATGATGGCCTGGAAAGACAAAATTATCCATATATCCATCCACCCACCAATTTAGAAGCACTAAGTGTTAGTGCTAGGTGTTGGGACACAGAAATAAAAAAAATGTCATGAGTAGAATTCCTGCCCTCATGGAGATCCTGCCACCCCAAATGTAGGAGACAGAAATGAGGGTAGAACCAAACCATGAAGGACTTTTTATACTGTGGTAAGGCATTTACATTTTATTTTGAATTCTGAGGGGAAATGATGAAGATGTTAAGCAAGAAAATAATGGTAATGATTTATGTTCTAGAAATATCTCTCTGGGAGCATTAGAAGTAATAGAGTGGAGATGTGGCAAAGCAAGTTTGAATATAGGGAGGTGAGAAATAGACCATTGGATATTCAAAATAGCCTCTCCAAACTCTCTTTAAGAATAGGTATCCACATATGAGTGAAACATACATCTGTCTTTCTCTGACTGACTTACTTCACTCAGCATAATACCTTCCAGTTTGATCCACATTGCTGCAGATGGCATGATTTCATTCTTTCTCATTGCCAAGTAGTATTCCATTGTATATATAAACCACATCTTCTTTATCTATTCATCAGTTGATGGACATTTAGGCTCTTTCCATAATTTGGCTATTGTTGAAAATGCTGCTATAAACAGAAGACCTTGGGGGAAGGGAAGGGGAAAAAATAGTTACAAACAGAGAGGGAGGGCGGCAAACCATAAGAGACTCTTAAATACAGAGAACAATCTGAGGGTTGATGGTGGGGGGTGGAGGAGAGGGAAAAATGGGTATTGAGGAGGGCACTTGTTGGGATGAGCACTGGGTGTTGTATGTAAGTGATGAACCATGGAAATCTGCCCCAAGAGCACACTTTACACACTGTATGTTAGCCAATTTGACAATAAATTATATATATATTAAAAAAACAACAGTAGAGAGTCAATCACCCTCAAACTAAAAAAAAAAAAAAAAAAAGAATAGGTATCTAAACCACCAGTTGGAGAGCTAAAGATATTTCTGGCTGAAAACTGTACCAGTTTAAAAGCTTTCTGATCATGCACACCAAAGACGAATTAAAGCAACCAGGGGCTTCTTGGCTTTATAAAAGGAATTTATTTTGAAAACAAAATTTGGTTATAATTATAAGCATTTTTATTAAACTTATGTGTAATGAGATGCTATATTTATTTAATTTGTTGAATTAAAAAACATGGAGCTTTAAAAAATAAAGTTGCATTAAAAGGACTTGAAAATATTTTATGGTTTAATAGAACTTTTTGTTCTCTCACATAGGATTTTATTTTATTAATAAGACATACTAAAATTCAATTTGTTTCCTTCATCATGACTGTGTTCTCTCCAAAGAGTTGAAGGATTCATTTTCATATAAAGGAATGCATAAAAAAATTATAAAATTCAATGAAAGTAATAAAATTTTGTCTGGACATGCAGAGAAACATTTCATGAGCAAAGATTCTTTAGTTGACACACCAGAGAAATTCAGAGATCTGCACAGCCGTTACCCACCCTACTGTCTAATTTGGTTAAAAGAAAATAATTCCTTAGCCTAGATTTGGTCCCTCCATTCCACCCCCCCCTCCCCCCCACCTCCTACCTTGGAACAAATAGGACCTTTTTAGGTTGAGCATCTTGTGGGGTCCATAATTAAAGATTCTACTGTGCACATAAATTTAGGTTATCCTTTTCAGTCTTGATGGGAGATTTATAACCCCACCTATCAAAAAGTCAAAATTCTGTTGCTTATTAGTCCTAATAAAGCAGCAGAAGTTTCCTGAAGGAAATGCTGATGAGCCTAATTGTTCACAGCTGGAGGGTGAAGGGTTGGTTTTATCAATGAAATTTTAACCTTCTTCTTCCCCATTTTGGGAAGGTAACAGGATAGAGAGTTATTGTGCAAAGACCAATAGTATTTCTATATAGTAGCAATGAATAACTGCAAAATAAAATTAAAATAACATCATTTACAATAGCCCAAATCATAAAATGCTTAAAGGTAATTTTATCAAATATATACTGTACCTTGAAAATTATAAAACACTGCTGAGAGAAATCGACGAAAACAAAATAAATGTAGGGAAATGCTGTGTTCATAACTCACAACATTTAATATGTTTAAGATATCAATTCACTTCAAACTGGGCTAAAGATTTAACATCACTCTAATTAAAATCCCACCAGGCTTGTTTAATAAAATTTTTGGAGGGGGGGTGTCTGGCTCCCCAGTCAGTTAAGCATCTAACTCTGGATTTCAGCTCCAGTCTTGATCTTGAGGTTGTGAGTTTGAGCCCCGCATTGAGCTCCACATGGAGCCCACTTAAATAAATTTTTTCTTCTTAACTTTTATAATGCAAATTCTAGGAATTCTAAAATCTTTGAAGAATTAGAACAATTTTGATGAGAAGAAAGTTGGAGAACATATACTATGTGATTTCACAACTGACTATAAAGATATGGCAATCATTCTGTGTGATTTGGGACTGTGACTGACATGTAAACAGACCAGTGCAGCAAAATAGAGCCCAGAAACAGACCCCCACATGACTTGGCAATTGATATATCAAGGTAATTTCACGGGGGAAAGGATGGATTTCTTCAATAGTGTTGGGAGAATTGAATATCTTTATGTAGGGAAAAAACCCAACCTTCAATACTTCCCTCATACTATATTCAGAAATTAATTCTAAGTGGATCATGGACATAAGTATAAAATAAAAATTAGAAGAAACAAAAATTAACATCTTTGTGACCTTGGGGTAGGCAAAGATTTCTTAGGAGAAATAAAGCAGTAACCATAAAAAGAAAAACAGATCAATTGTTCTTCATCAAAGTGTAAGTATTATTAAGAAAATAAAGATGAAAAGACAAGCCTCAGACTGGAAGAAAATACCACAGTACATATATTTAGAGCTTTTATTAAGCACAACAAGAAGCAAAACCACCAAATTGACCAAATGGGCATATTTGAACAGGCATTTCACAAAACTAGATCTATAGCAAACACATAGTAGATGCTTGACATCATGAGTCATCAAGGAAAAACAAAACCACAATGAGAACATAATTCTTCCATGAGAATTGTCAGAATTAAAGACCCAATACCAAGTGTGAGGTTGTGAGGCAGCTGGAACTCTTATATAGTTCTGATGAAATGCAAAATAGTAAAACTATTAGAAAAATAATTGGTAGTTTTTAATAAAGTTAAATATACACTTAACATAAGACCCAGCGATGCCACTGTGTGGGTATTCATTTACCCAAGAGAAATGAAAAGACGTGTTTACAAAAAGACTTTTATGTGAATATTTGTGGAAGATTTATTTATAATACCAAAATGGAGACAACTCAAATGTCCATCAATAACTGAATGTATAAACAGATTGTGCCATATCCATATCAAACAAAAAAAACTATGAATTACTGATAGATACAACATTAATTCATCTTAAAACATAATGGTGAGTGAAAGAAACCAGTCCCCCAAAAGCATATGGTATATAAATTTCTAGAATAGTCAAACCTAACATATAGTGACAAAAAGCAGATGCGTGGTTATCTCATGCAGAAGATGGAAGATGACTGGATGAGGCACAAAGGAACTTTTGAGGGAGATGAAAACATATAAATCTGTCACACTGCAGGTGTATGTATGGGTAAAATGTGTGCATTTTATTCTATGTAAATTATACCCAATAAAGTTGATTCAAAAAGTAAAAAGACATGATATGTATCCAAATTGTATGGTTTTGTTTTGTCTTGTCTTTTAGAATGGGATTAATGTTATATATAGGTAGCACAGTGTCCAATATAGCAAGATATGATATAATTAAAAATTAATGATAGAATGCTTTTAGTGCATGATTTATGTTATATTTAAGTTCAGACTTTAAAATATGAACCTCCACAGTAAGTAACCAAGCAGCTTTTTGGTTCACTAAACAAAATCTTAAAAACACATTAGATTGTACATACTAGTTTATTCCAAATAGTCTTAGAAGTTGTTAAGCTCTTATTCCTTCTGTATCTTCATTTTCTTCTTGTTATTTTAATAAAATGAAAGTGTAAAAAGTATGTTACATTGGCTGATTTCAATCTAATGAAAGAATGCATCTGACAGCCATAAAGTATGGATGAGAAAATTCTAGTTCTCCTATTTGCAGTAAAGGAAACCAGCTAGTATTTGATTTCCACTGGAAAAATACTTGCCTTTCATAACTTTTTTTATATACAATGGGTGAATTAGGGACCCCAGAGACATGTTCAGGGCAAGATGAAGGAAATGTTGCTGATTTTTTCTTTGGAATTTTGGTTACTCTTTATTGCATTATTCTTTTGCATTGTACCAATTTGCTAGCAAATGGCAATTTAGTCTCATGTATAAACCTCTAGACTCTATCACTCTATGATAGAAAATTTTCAGAGCAGTTTGATGTGGGCATGTGTTTCGGTTCAGGTCAAAAAGTGTATCTTTGAAAATAACGACTTAAAATATGACCATGGTGGGGTGTGTGGGTGGCTCAGTCAGTTAAGTGTCCAATTCTTGATTTTAGCTCAGGTCATGATCTCACTCACAGTTTGTGAGATTGAGCCCTGTGTTGGACTCTGCACTGACAGCATGAATCCTGCTTGAGATTCTCTCTCTCCCTCTCTCTCTGCCCCCTGCTCACGCACATCTCTATCTCTCTCTCTCTCTCTCTCTCTCTCTCTCTGTCTCTCTCACTCTGTCAAAATAAATATACAAACTTAAAAAAAAATATGATCATGGTACTAGATTTTTAAAAGGACAAGAATGGAATTTTTTTGTCATAAATTCAATTGGGTGAATTAAATGTATGTGTTGCAAAGCACTGTGTTGGGACTGCAGGGCAGACACAGATGAATAAGGCACCCACTATTCCAATGTACTTAGAAAAACTAAATGACTTTCTTCATTTGAACATTAATTTACACATGGTTTGGTGACTGGAAATACAGCAACAATGTGATAGTACATCAGTGAGAAAATGAAATCGATGGCAAATAAAATGGAAACATTTGATTAAACAAGTCACTGTGAAGGTCATTAGCAATAAGAAGCTGTCTAGTCCGTAAGTGTTGAACAGTAGTAGAGTCAGGACACTTGTGTGTTTATGAGAAAGAGGTGTGGGCGCAGAGCCCATGGTTTGGTGTGCAGAGGCCACTATTGTACATCAGTACTAAGGCTTCCCTTTCCCTGAACGGATACAAGCTCCAGTCCAAGGGTGTGTGTTGTTTCTGCCCCTATTTCACCTCAGCTCAGCACCCTTGCACTATTGCATGGTAGTGGTCTGACCTCAGTATGACAGCTGAATTAATAAGGGCATGTTCAAAGTCAAATTATACTTTTATCTTTCAGGATGATACTGTGTTACATTCCGCTTTTCCTTCCAGGAAGGAAGGGATTGACAGACTTTTTGATATCCTATTTCTGTGCTTATTCAAGTTAAATCCAGTCATTCTTTGGCCAAGAGAGACAATTATTTCCTGTATGTGTGTGGCCTGAAAAGTGTAGGCTATACATAGTGTTTTGGTATTTTCAACTGAGTTATACTCACTGTTTTAGTAATGTCTACTTTGTGTGCCTATGTTTGCTGGACATTGTGTTAAGCCACTCATATAATTGATCTCATTGAAATCCTTTCAACCTTATAAGGCAGAAATTATGATGGCAACTTTACTGCTAAGACACCTGCAAGCCAAGGAGGTTAAATGGCTTGCCCAGTCCCCCATA
Source organism: Panthera uncia (assembly GCF_023721935.1). NCBI lineage: Eukaryota > Metazoa > Chordata > Mammalia > Carnivora > Felidae > Panthera > Panthera uncia. The sequence continues at coordinate 61,403,353 of NC_064809.1, read as the reverse complement.
TCATCACTGGCTGAACCAAGATATAAATGGCTCAGCCTCCCCTCCTGGGCTCTGCTGGATTGGTCACACTCAGATGTCCTGTGGAAAGAAGGAAACCTAGTTTTGAGATCTTAGAATAAAAAGAATCATTAGAGATCACTCTAGAAATGGAGGCCCAGAGGTTTTTCAGAAGGTCTAAGGATTTGCCCAAAGTCACGGAGCTAAAATAGAAGAGTTTGCCTGAGAGAAAAGGGTCTTTATTAAAGGGTTTCAAGAATCAGAACAACAGCTGTCATCAGCAAGCCTAACTAGTGAGTAGTTACTATTTAGGGGCCACAAGGAGGCAGATCAGTGCCATGAATAAAGGCTTGGATTTGTGGGGTCATCTGGGCCCCAGTAACATCCTTGGTCTGTCGTTCACTTGTTGTGTGACTTTGGGCTATATGACTGCCTCCATTTTCCATTCTGGAAGATGGAGATGGTGATAGTAATAACTCCTAACCTGGTTAGAGCGAAGATTATGTGGGGCCATAAATATGTAGTTACTACTATTATTTGTAGTATGTGTAATACACCAACCCAGTGACAATGCTTGAATAATAATAAACAACAACAATCAAAAAGAAAAAACAAAAACCTAGTTTTGATAGGGACAGAAAGAAGTTTCAAGGGATAAATTTGGTTTTTGTTTGTTTGTTTGTTTTTTCTCTCTGTGATTGTATTTTACTGTCTCCTCTTTGTGCAGCTATGTAGTTACTGTTCACTGCCTCACCCAGACCACCTAAGGACTGGGGTAGGTGTCTGGGAATCTGCAGACAGATAGCCTCATTGTCAGGATTCATCATAGATATGGATCATAACAGCTGAACAAATTAGAGTGTTTTTTATTGATTTCTGTTTTTACATTAAAAAACACTTTGATTTGATTAAAAATATTAAATTACAAGCAAATAGGCATACAGATTGCATAGTAGGACATAGTAGAATTTCTGATTTCTTCAGCAGCTTTCCAACATAAACTTCTTTTCTGTGCCTTAAATCTAGATTGTCAGGTCTATGGAGAAATCAGGAAAAGGTTTCAAAAGTTACAAAACTGAAAGAAACATATTTCATTTTTATATAAACCATGATTATGATGCATACATTACTTCTACAATACTGATAGACATATTAATCAAACTTTAAAATCCTGGTGTGAATAACGTTTGTATATATGTCTTGAATACTCTTTATGAGGGTCAATGTGGTTTTCATTTCTACTCTACAATCTTATTTATGGCTTTCCCCTAAGGAGCTAGCTTTCTATGAGAGTGAAAATTCAAAATAAAAAATAAAAAAAATACACATCAAATATTTCAGAAGTCAAGAGTTTAAAAAAGTCTACAGGCTGTTTTTAACATAACACAGATCTTTGTCCTCAAGGTAACAATAATCAGAGTTCCAACTGCATATCTACAGAGCTCTTTGTCCAGGTCACTGTCTCTTCTCTGTGCCTTTTGATCTCTGGCTACTATGGCCTGCTCCAGGCTTGGGAACTTTCTCCAGGGCAGTTAGCTGGGACAATTGTTTCCATCTCTCAGGGGTCCAGGGGTCACTGGCCTTCCCTGCCTCATGTTTTGTGTGATTTTTGTCATTTGGCTTGATTTGTTTATTAGGAAAGGTGAATTTTAGTGTTTGGCAAGATTGTGCAGATAATGACTTATTCCTCACTTTCTAGCCCCATCTGCAAGGGTACTCAAATGCTCATACCTTAACTGTAAAGCCACACTGAGACTGGGAAGGATAGTAACCTGTTCTTTGGATGAGTTTTGTTTGGGCTAAGAAAAAATTTATTGTCTCCTATATCAACAGTATTTACACGCTTTAGATTGTGCTGTGTTTTATTAGGCCCACCTACTCTACTGAAAGGCTTTGACCACAAATGTAAGGTGATCTATTTGAGGTGGAGCTGTAGGTCTGCCAGAAGCTGAGGTTGCAGACTGTCTTCTTTAGCCCCTGTGTGAACTCAGCTCAAGAAACTCATGGGCTTTAATTTTTTTTAATTCTTTGTTTTGAAATTATTTTAGATTTAGAGAAAAATTGCAAAAATCATACTAATTAGGAAATTAGCATTGATACAACTTTATTAAGTAATCTATAGATCTTGTTCAATACCTGCCACTGTTCCATTAATGTCCTTTTTCTGGTGCGAGATCAACTTCAGAATCCCACATAAAAACACACTCATGTTAAGTGTACATGTAAGTAAGCTTTGACAAATTTATACATCATGTAACTACCATCTAAATTAATATGTAGAACATTTTTCCCATTCCCAAAAGAATCCCTTATATTTCCAACACACCCCAAAGTTCACTGTGCCCCTTCCTAGTCCATCCCCCACCTACTTGCAGCCATGGCAACCACAGGTCTGCTTTCTGTCTCCTTAGATGAGACTGTTTTTTTCTAGTATTTTAAGTAGATGCAATTATCTAGCATATATTCTTCTGCATCTGGCCCTTTGTGTTCAGCATACTTGCTTGGATATTCATTCATGTTGCTGTACCTGTAGTTATTTTTTTTTTTTATTGCTGAGTTTGGAAATACCACCACAATTTGTTTATTTGTTCACCTGCTGATGAATATTTGGATTGTTTCTGGATTTGAGGTATCTAGAGGAGAAATCATAGGAAGGTGGACCCTTCCCTGCCATATTGCTTACTCTTCCTCCAAGTGGGATTCTTGACTAACAAAGGTTAATACAAAGAACTAGGCTAGTTCTAGCAGGCTAGAAACCAGAATACCATTAAATATCCCTGATTCAGAGCACTTTTTTCTGAAAGCTGCATTGGTGAGATTTATTTTGGGCTTAAGGCTTTAGTGACGCTTCTTCTTCCCCCTGCCTTAAATCTGAGATGTCTGGAATTATAGATCTGGCTCCAGCCTAAATTATTCACCCAATTTCAGACACAAAGCTGGGATAAAGAGAAAGAGAGCCAGTATTGAGAATGTGGGCTCAAAACCAGACTGCACAGGTTCAAGTCTCAGCTCAGCTAATTGCTGGACATATAACCATTGGCAAGTTAATTCACTCCCTGGGCCTCACTTTTCTATAAAAGAGGGGTAGCAATAGCACCTTCTTCCTGGGGTTGTTATGAGGATTGAAAAAGTTAATAGATGTGTTCAGCCTGTCTGACCTCAGTATACATTCAGTGGATTTTAGATGTTGTTATTAAAATATTCAATATGTGCCTTTCATTCAGGTTTGCCTGGATGTTCCTAGAGGTAAGATTCACAGATATGTTTTTTATCTTTTCCATTACCTCTAAGTCTATCACAGGGCTGGACAGATGGTAACTGCTTAATATTTCTTTTCAAATTGAATATTGATGTCCAAATCATTCATCATTTTCATAGTGATGAAGTTATAGCTATTCTTTTGTGGGTTTCCCAAACTGAGCACTAATATCCTGTTATCCTGGGTTATCAGTCTTTATAACATATATCATTGATGTATTTGTATCTCTGGGAATAGTATTTGAAGTTTAAATATCCTCTTGGAAAGGTGAAGATAGAGATTTTGCAGATGATAATGTAGGTGGTAGAGCATCAATGGTTAAGGACATGACCTAGGCTTAAATCTGACTTTACTTACTAGCTGTGAGAACTTGGGTAAGTTACTGACTACTAAGTGCCTCAATTTCCCCTCTGTAAAATGTAGCTAATAGTAGTACCCATGTCATTGAGTTATGCTGAGGAGTGATATATTAATGCAAATAAAGCACTTAGAAAAGTCCCTTGCACAAGGTAAGCATTCAATACATGTTATTTGTTGTTACTGTTTTTTGTAAGGTGGAATATCCCCAATTTTTGAAGATAGTTTCAATGTCAAATATTCTACTTCACTAGCTTAATTGTGCTAAAATTTATTGCCCCCTGTATCCCAATTAGGAATTCAGAAAATCTGATTATAGCAATATTGGCTTTTTAAAAAAAGTCTTCTTAGTACTAAGCTTACTTATGCACCTGCATGAGTATGTACTGAAAGAAGTGATTTTGTTTGCTTGGATTCCTTGGAGCTCTTCTGTGCAGTAAGTTTGGACAGATGGAAAGAGAAGAAAAAAAGATATTAAATTCCACATACTTACAGTCATGCAGCTAAGAGAACACTGAACTTCAGAAAACTCAAATTCATGTTCATTATTCACTGCCTCTGACCACTTTACCTCTGTGAGCCTCATTCTTAATATGGGGACAGTGTTACTGTCTGCCAACCTCAAAAGAGTCTTTCAAAGATTAAATAAGAAAATTGAGGGGCGCCTGGGTGGCGCAGTCGGTTAAGCGTCCGACTTCAGCCAGGTCACGATCTCGCGGTCCGTGAGTTCGAGCCCCGCGTCAGGCTCTGGACTGATGGCTCGGAGCCTGGAGCCTGTTTCCGATTCTGTGTCTCCCTCTCTCTCTGCCCCTCCCCCGTTCATGCTCTGTCTCTCTCTGTCCCAAAAATAAATAAAAAACGTTGAAAAAAAAAATTTAAAAAAAAAAAAAAAAAAAGAAAATTGATGGAAAAGCCCAATGTAACCTATACACTGATATATAAATACATAATGTGTATATTTATTTGAGTGACTGATATTCTGGCAAATTAAATGTTCAGATAATAGAGAATTCTTATACATAACAAATTATTAACCAATTAGCAAAAGATTGAAATGCATTGACAAAATACTTAGCATCTAAATCATTTCGACATATACATATAACATGCTTTTCTCACTCATCTTTACCCATGATTAGGAGAGTATTTAGTTCCTGACACAAGAGCCTTCTCAATATTTCTGAAAGTTCCTCTGATGATATGCCAGATGTTCTCCCAAAGTACTGTTGTCTACCTCTTATTCTGGCTCTCATCTCTGCTATTGCCCTCTGGTCCTTGGACATTGCCTCTCCACCCATTACCCAATTCCGTGGTGATGTATTCTTCTGTGACTCCAGAGTGGCACTGTACAAATGTTGTACACTGCAGAATCTGCCCTGCTCAAAATCTGATCATGCCATCTACTAAAGCCCTTCCACATACTTGTTCTCTTTCAATTCTAAGATTTTTTTAATGCTCTTCCAAGTCATCTTCTGTCATCTCATGAATTCTTCATCATTCTTTATGTGTAAGCTTCAGTGCCATTCTTTCAGGGCATTTGTCCATGACCCGCTGTCAGCTTCAGCTTGCAGCTTTTCTCAGCTTGGGATGCTAGGTCTGTGTTTTGGGGGCGGGTTGACAGTTTGGTCTGAGAAGCTATAGTGTAGTGATCTGGTCTCGGGTTTCCTCTCTCAACTGTGTGTACCCTTTCCCTATGGTCAGTTGTTTTCCACTTGGAATTTCTAAATTAACCTATTCTATATAGGGTTCTATTTTATCTCACAGTTTCCAATATGTATATTTATATTTTAAAATATTTTGTAGAGGGCCCTTCAGGACTGCACACTGCCTAAGTTCTTCCTTCCTTCCTTCCTTCCTTCCTTCCTTCCTTCCTTCCTCCCTCCCTCCCTCCCTCCCTCTTTCTCTCTCTCCCTCTTTCTTTCTTTCTTTCTTTCTTTCTTTCTCTTTCTTTATTTCTACAAATGTTTATTTTGTATTTACTGTGTGCCAGGGACTATTCTAACTTATGGAGACATCCAAAATATGTGAAATGAGGTGGTTGTTTTTTAAATAAAAACCAACACTCATTGTATTACAGACACCCAGAAATACCAGTAAATACAAGATATCAAGTCAAAAACATGCTGGATAAACCAACTTTTATTTTGCTTCTACAGGGTCTAGATTAGTTGATGGCTTTGAATTTGTGTTGTGTCCTACTCTACTATTAGGCTCTGGGCTTCTGGATAAGAAATTTCCTAAGCCTCATCTGCAAGACAAGGAAGAGTTCTGACTCAGACCATCATGAGGATTAGAGAAGATAAAGCATGCAGCGAGTGTGCTTTGCACAGAGAACAGCACATATTAAATGCACTAAATGCCAAATCTGTTATTATATTGGAACTTCCCTGTTAACCACATAAGTAGCTGATAGCACCAAAATTGATTAAAGCTATTAATTGTAGAGAAAATAGAAATGATTCCTTTGGGGCTCTGACTAAATTATGGTATAGTGTATTGAGAAAAACACTGGACTAAGCATAAAGAATCTGAACCCCAGTTGATTTTTGACATTTTGACACTACATGACTATATGACTTTATGTAAATCATTTAATATCTTTGACTTTCTTTTTCTTATCTATAAAATTACAAGAGCCCGTATGGTCCCTTTTTATTAGAGTATACTAGAACTTTCAAACTGGTTTAGAGAATTAAAATTATATCCCCATAGGTCCTCTGTATCTCCTGTTTCTACATTTTCTAGTATGATAACAGGACATATTTTCTTGTACGCAATTCTTTCTTCACAAGTAAAATGCTGGAATATGAGTTTAACATTTTAGGAAGAAGAATTTATTGTAGCTATGGAGCAAGATACTGAAGGTTAATTGGAGTTTTGATGCAGTGGAGACATTTGTGAGTGTCTTTTTTGACTGGTTGGACAGCTTCTTCCCTTCCAAATCTGCCTCTGATTATCAAAGGAGACATCAAAGGTTGTTCTCCTCTGTAGAATGCCATTGGTTATTAAAGTTTAGATGAAGCACTTCATTTGTTTAATGGAGTACATTTCAGAGAGAACCCATAGACACTTAAATTCTCTTTATTATTTTTGTTAAACTGTAATCTTTCCTAATATGAGATGCATCTTTGCAGTTGAGGTCAGCTGAGAAATCTTTTTCCCTACTGTTCAAGGGGAAATAGGATTTCTGAATTTTTATTCTAAAAACTTTAAATTCCAATTCTTTCTTATTAGAAGATGTGACCCTTTCTTCCTCCATTTTATTGCTTAAAAGAACAAGGAAAACTATATCAGTATGAATAATGTTTTAGAAATTTTATATAAAACTCTTTGCTATTTATAGGTATAATGTAAAATAGTAACAACTCTTTGCAATGAGGTGATGGTCACCAGAGTCAGTATTTAGGCAAAAATTAGTAAGTGTTTATATATTCTATGAAGGGCTTGAAACTCTACCAGAATATTTTTATTGAAACACAAGATATTAAGGTGGGTAAACAATACTTTCCAAGTGGTTCTTCCCCTCCATTCTGTTGTCCATATCCCAAACTGCGAGCACTCTTTTTTTTTAAGTTTATTTATTTTGAAAGAAAGAGTGCAAGTAGGGGAGGGGCGGAGAGAGAGAGAGAATCTCAAGCAGGCCCCACACTGCTAGTGCAGAGCCTGATGAGGGGCTCAAACCCATGAGCCATGAGATCATGATCTGAGCTGAAGTCGGACACTTAACCGACTGAGCCACCCAGGCACCCCCAAACTGTGAGCATTCTTATTTTTCACCCTGGTTAAGCACTGGCTGGAAAGAAAAAAAAGAGATCAAGAGAGTGAGAAAGAGTAAGGGAGATAGCAGAAGTGGGGAGTGAGAGTTCTACCTGGAGGAGCACTAAAGATTTTATAAGTTCATTTAAGCTCAGTAAATATTTACTGATCATCTTGCTATAAGGTTAGGTATATCATTGTCATTTGATGGTACAAATGAATAAGGAAGAAAGCTTATTCATTGTCCAGGAGCTCACAAACTTGTGAGAGGGATGGGTAAATGCATTTTTGACTACTATCAGGCTGATTTCTTGAAAGGGCTATCATAAAGACACCAAAGATGAGTATCTACAGAGTTAAGAGCAGAGACTCCCAAAGAAGACAGACCTGGTGAAGCTAAGCTCTGTTCTTTATATTTTGTGTAACCTTGACCAAGGTATTGACTGTTCTAAAGATCCAGTGTCCTCCTTTATAAATGGAGATAATGTCTGTCTCTAAGGGTCACTTTGAGAATTACAGGTATAGAAGATTATATGCATAGACACCTATATGCATTCACACAATGTCAGACATTTGGTAAAAGTTCTCAAAATGATAACTAAGTGATAGGAAAGTCCAGGGAATGGAGATATTAAATCCTACTGGGAGATTGTAGATACCCTCCTTGAGAAGGTGAGATTTTATTTTGATGTTAAAGAATGAACAGATCTCTGCTAGGAACCATGGGAAGGAAAGGCATTCTGGGCAGAGGAAGCTGTTTATTCAGAGGTTGCAAAGGACAGAGGAGGACCCAGAGAACCCAGGAGAGATTTGGGTGTGTTGTAGTGGGAGAGCATCTGGATATGCCAGGTAGTCAGAGTTTGGAGATTTTGAATGCCAGGTCAAGAAATTTGGACTTTAATTTTAGTAAGAGCTATGTATTTGAAATGAATCTCACAGTTTTCAAAGAGTTTTCTCACACATTAAAAAAAAAGTCTGTGTAGCCTATGAGGTAGGTCAGGAAAATATTACATCATCTCACTACATACATAAAGAAATTTATTTTCAAATAAGAAAGAAGTACAAGGCTGCAGACTCAGTAAGTAGTAGACTTAGAACTGGGTCTCACATCCTTTGGCCTAGACAAAGTGTCTTGCCCTAGATGCTACCTCTGGCTGCAGTGAGTGTGGCTGAAAGTATTGATTAGGGGGCCTGGTGAGATCTTTTCTTTTAAGAAGGGAACTCCCCTTCAAGTGAATGGCATTGAGGAAAAACAGCCAAGTTGGGAAGACCAGTTAGGGGGGCGGGGCTTTAAGATAATCAAGGGGGAGATAACAGGGAGCCCAACTATGGAACTTCCAGGGCAACAGACTGAATAGCCTTCATGAATATGGAATCAACAGGATCAACAGGATGGGAAGACTGATTAGCCATGGAGGGTGAACTTTAAGTAAGGAGAAGGAGTTTATGGCTTTGATGTTTTGAATGTGACCAGCTGAGAAGGGGGATGTTCAGGCTCAGAGAATTTGAAGTGTTTTTATTATTCACTGTCTTTGCAGCAGCAAACCTTGGAGAAGTTGAACAAGATTGAAAAGTAGCTAATGACATTGGAATTGTGCCTTATGTTTACACAGCACATTCAGGTCTTTATCTCATGGTTGAATTAAGTAGCTGAGAACATCTGATATAATTATTATTTCTAGTTCTTTATTTTTCTCATCTATAAAATGGGGAATATAATGATTTCCCCCCTGGGCTTAGATTGCGTTAGTTAATATATTTAAATCACAGCAGTGTCTGGCACATACAAATTGTTTCCCATTATTATTTTTGGTTTTATTGTTGTTAAGTTTCAGTTCTATAGGCTGTATGTAATAAATGGGCTGACGAGGAAAATCCCACAGGCCACTTTTACAGGGATGCGAGGGAGGAGGAAGAGATTTGGAGAACTCAATCCCTGAATTTATGAATTTCAGTCTCTGATATAGAGTGGGGAAAAGGCCAGATCATTGTTGGCTTATTTTCTATTTTATTATGAATTGATAAAGAGAAATAGAAACCTTGAAATAGAGGTAATTTCTTAGAATTAGAATAGAATGGTCAGTGACCCTCATTGCTATGGAAAGCTAACTCTTAATTAAGAGTAAATTATTTGGGGGTGCCTGGTTGGCTCAGTTGGTTGAGAGTCCGACTTTGGCTCAGGTCATGATCTTGCGGTTTGTGGATTTGAGCCCCGCATTGGGCTCTGTGCTGACAGCTCAGAGCCTGGAGCCTGCTTCGGATTCTGTGTCTCCTTCTCTGTCTGCCCCCTCCCCCATTCGTGCTCTGTCTCTCTCTGTCTCTCAAAAATAAATAAATGTAAAAAAAAACATTTTAAAAAGAGTAAATTATTTGGTCCCTTTATATTCACTTCTTGAGGAAATGGAATTTTTCATGGAGGTAGAATTGCCAAATAAGAAAGAGCCTCATAAATAAAACTCTTCATACAACACCCCTAGCATACTTTCAGGGAACTGGAACATGAGAAATATACTTCAACATAACATTTTAAAAGAAATCCTCAAACACAAAGTTTGTCATTGCAGAAAGGAGGAGCCGCTTCTAATTTCATTTGCTATGTTAAAATAAGTAAACAAAAGAAGAAATGGAGAAAGTAAGCTTTCAGGAGTACTTTTTCATTTACCTCCAGCCCCCCCAAGTACCTTTTTCCACACTGCCATTCTCTTTCCTTTCTTACTACTCTTCATTTTGATCCTATAAAGAAGTTGCAGGAGCATATGATCCAGTAATTCTACTATGGATACTTACCCAAGAATATGAAAACACTAATTCTAAAAGATATATGCTCCACTATGTTTATTGCAACATTATTTACAATAGCCAAGCTAAGGAAGCAGCTGAGGGGTCCATCAATAGATAAATGGATAGAGAAGATGCGGTATCTATACATAATGGAATATTACCCAGTCATAAAAAAGAATGAGACCTTGCTATCTGCAAAAACATGGATGGCTCTAGAGGGTATAATGCTAAGTGAAATAAGTCAGTCAGACAAAGGAAAATACCATATGATTTCACTCATTTGTAGAATGTAAGAAACAAAACAAAGAAAAAAGAGACAAACAAGAAAACAGACTATTGACTATAAACTGATGGTCACCAGAGGGGAGATGGGTGAGTGGAGATGCATAAAATAGGTGATGGGGATTCAGAATACACTTATCTTGATGAGCACTTAGTAATGTATGACTTGTTGAATCACTATATTGTACGCCTGAAACTAACATAACACTGTATGTTAAATATACTGGAATTAAAAATAAATAGATAAAACTAGAAGAAAAAGATAAAATAAAATTAGATTAAATAAGCAAGAGAGATAGAGAGAGAGACAGAGAGAGAGAGAGAAGTTACATAAGTAACCAGAGTTTGGTCTTTGTGATGTTGAACTGAAAATAATTCCACCAGGGAGCCAGGGTTGAGAGGAAGAGGATACTTAGCTGGGCTTTAGCAATTTGGGATCACAGATCACATTGAGATTGAAAATCAAAGGTAGACTTTTACCCCCAAAATGTTTTAATGCAAATATATGCAAAATTTTTCTTATAATTTCAAGGGTTATGGACTGCCTTAGGCCAGTCCTGGGTCAGGAGCTGCACCTGTTTTGGGAGAGCTGGTAGGACCTCTGGGCTTCCTCCTTGCCAAGCCCAGAGGGAGCTAACATAGGCGGAGGAGAGGGAGCTAACATAGGAGGGAGGGAGATAAATAATATGGTGCTTGGGGTGAATCCAGTCCAGGGCTTACTAAAAGGGATTCGGTTTCGTTTCCAGATTCTTTTCTTTTTTTTCCATTCCATAAATACTCACACAGCCAGTTTTCTAGGAACTTTTGCCAGGATTGTTGGTATGGTAGCAGGAAACCTGGTATTAAGAGAGAAAGAAGGAGGAGTGGGGAAAGAAGACACACGATCTGAGTGAGCTGGTCATTTCCTCTCTGTGCCATTTGGGTAGTTAGGTGTTAGGAAGTATATGAGGCCACATGTATTTTCTAAGTATCAAAACAGAAGCTTCTTTTGGAATACTGATTCACTCTCATAGTCAGGCTTTACAGGATTTTCCCTGAGAGAGCTCATTCAAGTTCAAAATTTTGAGGGAAATGGGGAGAAATACTCTGAGGAAAAATTGTATGAAAAAAGAGTGAAAGGGTGAAAAAAGAGGAGCAGTGTGTGGAGAGTAAGGGTGAGAGAAGTGGTTGTAGGATTTTATGATTAGATGCAACTCTCTTTGTCTCCTCTCTGTCCTTAAAATATAGTTGATTTGCATATAGTTTGCACATAGTAATTGCCTCTGGATATAACCAAAGAATTTATGCAAAATTTGACATTGAAAAGAAAGTAAATGATCACATAATTTAAAATTGTGGGCCTGAAAATCATAGAGGAAATGATGACACAGGATGTAAAGCAGGTGGCCACGGAGCCTACCTTTGAGGCTTATTAACTCTGACTTTGGGAAAATTACATAACCTTGCCTACCTATAGTGTCCCCTCCTTTTTAGTATAAGCAATAGGTCTGTTTGGGAGATATTCAATAACATAAAATAACTCATTTATTCTACAGAATAGAACTATGAGGTAGATAACTATTATTGTCCCCATTTTATAATTAAGAAAAATACAGAGGTGTAGAAAAGTTAAATAAGTTGCCCAAGATGTTCCAGGGAGTAACTAGCAGAGCTGGGGGATTTAGACACAGCTGGTCTTGCTCCAGAGGCCATACCCTTAGCTTTGGTCCTTGTTGGTTTGCAAATAGGCCCCCATACATGGAGAGCAAGGAGAGACAGAAGAAAGAGGCAGGCCACTCCATATTGGCAGGTGGCAAGTATAGTAAGCAAGGGAACTCACCTACAAGAATTGTCTTCGGCAGCCACAAGAGTACATTTGTGTGCCTGCTGGCCAGAATCTTCAAAGTTTATATAGAGGCCTTAACTGGGTTCAATCCTGTATACTGTCCAGGTGGTCTCAACAGAACATCACTATCTCAAGGCTATTTGCTTGGAACCACTCCTACAGTAGGAACAATAGGCAGAATGTATCTTCCAAGGATAGAGTAGGGAGTGACCAACTCCAGGGGGTAAAGTGGCAGTTATGTCCTCTCAAAGACCTCTTCCAAAAATTCTTTACAGCTATCTGAAATTAATGGAGGTTGAGTGAAACATTTTTGAAGAGTAAATTAGTTTTGAAAGAATATTATACATGTAGTATATTCTTAACATTGTTTTAGGAAACATTTTTCCTTCCTGTTTCACATATCTGACTAAAAAGTAGCAATAGCTATTTCTGTTCCCATAAGACTGTTTTTAAAAGGACCATTCTGGTCATAAGCTATGTAAATATGTATATACTTTTGGACTGTCTGGTAAGAAATGTTTTTGCTTTTATTTGGCTGAGACATGTATTTCATAAACTCTGCGTTGGAGTCTAATAACATGATCTAATAACAATGGATCTTGCTCATCCACTTGAAGTTGCTGAATCAATAAATGGTCCCACAAACCAAATCATTCTCCTGTGTTGTTGGAGTCTCCCAGTCAGCCAGCTTAGGAGGCCAGCCTTGTGTGATATTAATCTTTCTCATAAATTCCCTACCAACAGTTATTTATAAAAATATCTTTCTGCTTATTTGTAATGTCAGTCACTAACATAATGTGCTTATTTACCAAACATTAAAACATATTTGTGGGAGAAGAGACTTATCTAAAAATGGACTGAAATGGAGATCAGCTTTTAAAAAAGTGGGAGGACCATGTGTCTAGAAAATACCCTAAAGCATCTTGCATAGAATTAAGATGCCATTGCCTGCCCTACAAATCTTTGTGTTTGTGTGTATGTTACTGTGATGAAAGTTGTCAAATTTCAACCCATCTGTTATTCTTTGAATAATTCAAGTCTCACAGATCACTTTACTATCAGTTTTCTTACCAGTTTTGTTGTTGGTATCACTACTTAAATGTCTTTAAGAATTTTAGTCTGAAAATTCTCCAGTCACCTTAACCCACCCTAAAAGAGGACACTGTGTAAGTGTGAAATTGAAATGATGTTAAATTATTGCATATCTGCTGTCACACTAACATTGGACTGATGCCACATGTGTATCCCAATTTTTGGATTTGGGCCATTATACTAATAAGTCTGTGATATGCATTTAAAAACACTTTTTTAATGTTTATTTTTGAGAGAGAGAGAGAGAGAGAGAGAGAGAGAGAGAGAGAGAGAGAGAGGATGAGTGAGGGGGGTGGGTTGCAGAGAGAGAGGGAGACACATAATGAGAAGCAGGCACCAGGCTCTGAGCTGTCAGCACAGAGACTGATGTGGGACTCAAAACCATAAACTGTGAGATCATGACCTGAGCCCAAGTCGAACTCTCACTGACTGAGCCACCCAGATACCCCATGTGATATTCATTTTTTAAAAATCCAGCCATGACTACTTCAAAATATAATTCTTTGTCTTTTATTCAAGTGAAGAATGTCCAGACCACTGTAATTGGTCTTCACAGAAATGAGAAGAATGTCCAGCCTCAACTGTGAACAATACTTGCCAGGGCAGTAATGTCACCTCAGCCTCTGCAGTCCCCCTGCCCAAGGTAGCCACAGGGTCCCACTGGTCAATGAGATGAAAAAAAGGGGAGGAAAATCTTCCCTTGGGGTCTGTTGAAATAAACCTTTGCTAGCATTTTGTCTTAAGTCATTCAAGAATTGGCATTTTTCCAACTGTTTCCATGCAAGAAACAACAACATTATGCATCACATTAAAAATAACTTTCAGAAGGCTGCATGAGCAGGATGGTTAAGAGCTTGGGCTTTGATCTGAAAGCCTGGCTCTTGCCATTTTCTAGTCGTGTGACCCTGGACAGATTACTTAACTTCCCTAAGCCTCCATCTTTGTGTAAAGGGTGGGCAGTGATATCTACATCCTCGAGTATTATGAGAATAAAGTAAAATGAAAAGCATTTAGCACAATGATAGAAGGGCACAGTGACAAGCAGCTGCTACCTTATCAGTTTTGCCTTTGCCTCATCACCTTCCTTACTTGCTCTTCTTCCACACAGTGAATTTTGCTCTTCCTCCTCAGTTCGTCATTAAGATAGAAAAGCTCACCACAAGGAGTGTGTGTAAAGTGTCTTGAGATGACCAGAGAAGTGTATCACTCCACTGAGTGGTTATTTAGTCCTTAGTTTTTTTTGTTGTTGTTCTGTGGAGCAATTTTGCTTGTGCTGCTGTATTTCTGCCTGTGGATGATGGAAGAGTCCAGGCTACTCTTCTGAGCAAGACAGTCCAGTTTCATTCTTGCCTAACATTTTTGCAAGGTCAGTAGGAATGACATTTGAAACCTCATCTAGGTATTTGTTGGATAGTTTTAGTAATCTTAAGTGTTTTATTTTGGTTTTGTACTTTGAGGAAACAAAAGTCACATTCTGTTCAGGGTGTGGAGAAGTTAAGAGTAGTAAAAAGAAATTAATAGGTATTTTTGCAAAGATACACTCAGTCATGTCTTTATTTGTCCATAAGAGTTCTAGAGTTATCAGGTCAGAGGGTATATGTTGATCAATAAGTTTGATTCAATGGTAAGGCTTTCATAGAAATTGATGGCATTATTGGTTTGGTTATGGGGCTATGTAAACATTCTATTATATGGTACATTTACCACATGGAGTTTATATTTACTTATTACTTTTATTGAAGCATACTGACATATAAGATTGTATAAGTTTCAGGTGTACAACATTATAATCTGTCAACTGTGTGCACTACAAAATGATCACCACTAAATGTCTAGTTACTATCCATATGGTATTTATATGGGAAACTGTATAAATAATGCTAAATTAGGACACATTTGTTCCTTTGCATTTAACCTCACCTTGAGGTCTACTTTTTAAAAAATTGGAACTCAAGATTTTCATTTGTGGGGGAAGTTTTGAAGGATATTTATTGATTGTCACCATGCTATCAATGATGACTGTAACAATAATCATGAAAAATGTATTTAGAGCATCTAATAAACTCTTATGTTCTTCAAAACCTGTAAAATCAATTCTGAACAGCATATGGAAAGCTAGAGGCAATTATTTGAAAGTGAGACTAAAGCAGGGTGGGATTTCATTTGAGAAAGTGAAATATTAATGAATATCAACATCTTCTTAATTTCTACACCATTGAAACTGTTTATACTAGTGTGTAATACAAAAAATACGATGTCATATTTAATAAAAAAGTTCACACTTCACATTATTTCCTTTTTATCACAAAACAAGTCAGCTGTAATAACTTCTGATGCTTATTTTTAGCTACTGTAGAATGATTTAAATGATAAATTTTCATTTTTTAATGTTTATATATTTATTTTGAGAGAGAGAGAGAGAGAGAGAGAGCACATAAGTGGGGGAAGGGCAGAGAGAGAGAGAGAGAATTCCAAGCAGGCTCTGTGCTGTTAACACACAGATGTGGGGCTTGACTCCATGAACCATGAGATCATGACAAGATCAAGAGCCAAATGCTTAACTGACTGAGCCACCCAGGTGCCCCAAAATAATAAGTTTTCTATTATGTTATCAACATTTGTTACAGGGGCGCCTGGGTGGCTCAGTCAGTTGAGCGTCTGACTTTAGCTCAGGTCATGATCTAATCACTGGTAAGTTTGAGCCCCGCACCTGGCTCTGCACTGACAGCTCAGAGCCTGGATCCTGCTTCAGACTGTTTACCTCTCCCTGCCTTACCTTACCCCACCCCTGCTCGTGCTCTGTCTCTCTCTGTCTCTCTCTCTCTCAAAAATAAATAAACATGAAAAGATATTTACAAATTAGACCTTTAACAAAAGCCTCCAGCAGTGTTATACTAGGCCTCTACTCCTAATCTATTTGATAGGCTAACTTCTATCATGTGTGATTCGGTGAAAGCTGGGAGGAATAGCAATATAGATGGTGGAGAGTTGGAGGTTAAGGGGATAAAAATGAATATTAATGAGTATTATTTTCTATTTATATCTCCTTAACATTTACTATTCTATGTGAGGGTTATATTCCATAATATTAAGATATACCAAATAATATGTTTATTATTCTGTATATTTATAAATCCTTTATTTTTTAAAATATTGTTTTAATGTTTACTTATTATGAGAGAGAGAGAGAGAGAGCGAGAGAGAGCAGGGGAAAGGCAGAGAGAGGGAGAGAGAGAGAATCCCAAGCAGGCTCCGTGCTGTCAGCATAGAGTCCAACATGGGGTTCAATCTCACAAACTGTGAGACCATGACCTGAGTCAAAATTAAGAGTTGGATGCTTAACCAACTGAGCCACCCAGGAACCCCTATATATCCTTTAAAAATACTTTATTATCATCTGAATTTTCTCTATGACATAAGCATTAAAGGTATAATTTAAAATTTTTCACATAGTTGAGCAATTTTAGAGGCTGCTTTTGTTATTTCTCACATCACAAGGTGAAAATATAGGATATATAGATTTTATGCCTTTCTGATACTTACTTTATTTTTCTTACTTAAGCAATTCTTTATATATATATATATATATATATATACATATATATATATGTATGTGTATATATATATATATATATATATATATATATATAAAATTTATTGTCAAGTTAGCTAACATAACAGTGTATACAGTGCGCTCTTGATTTGGGGGGTACATTCCTGTGATTCATCACTTACATACAACACCGAATGCTCATCCCAACAAGTGCCCTCCTCAATGCCCATCACCCATTTTCCCCTCTCCTCTGCCCCCCACCCCCCAAGCCTCAGTTTGTTCTCTGTATTTATGAGTCTCTTATGGTTTGCTTCCCTTTCTGAAACTATTTTTTCCCCTTCCCTTCCCCCATGGTCTTCTGTGAAATTTCTCAAGTTCCACATATGAGTGAAAACATATGATGTGTGTCTTTCTCTGACTTATTTCGATTGGCATAATACCCTCCAGTTCCATCCACATTATTGCAAATGGCAGGATTTCATTCTTTCTCATTGCCAAGTAGTATTCCATTGTGTATATATACCACATCTTCTTTATCCATTCATCAGTTCATGGACATTTGGCCTCTTTCCATAATTTGGCTGTTGTTGAAAGCACTGCTATAAACATTGGGGTACATGTGCCCCTGTGAATCAGCACTCCTATATCCTTTGGATAAATTTCTAGTAGTGCTATTGCTGGATTGTTGGGTAGTTCTATTTTTAACTTTTTTGAGGAACCTCCACACCGTTTTCCAGAGCAGCTGCAGCAGCTTGAATTCCCACCAAGAGTGCAAGAGAGTTCCCATTTCTCCACATCCTCACCAACATGTGTTGTTTCCTGAGTTGTTCATTTTAGCCACTCTGACCAGTGTGAGGTGGTATCTCAGTGTGACTTTGATTTGTATTTCCCTGATGATGAGTGATGTTGAGCATCTTTTCATGTGTCAGTTGGCCATCTGGATGTTTTCTTTGAATAAATGTCTATTCATGTCTTCTGCCCATTTCTTCCCTGGATTATTTGTCTTTTGTGGGTTGAGTTTGGTAAGTTCTTTATAGATTTTGGATACTAATGCTTTATTCAGTATGTCATTTGCAAATATCTTCTCCCATTCTGTCGGTTGCCTTTTAGTTTTGTTAATTATTTCCTTTGTAGTGCAGAAGCTTTTCATCTTGATGAGGTCCCAATAGTTTATTTTTGCTTTTAATTCCCTTGCCTTTGGAAACGTATCGAGCAAGAAGTTGTTATGGCTGATGTCAAAGAGATTGTTGCTTGTATTCTCCTCTAGGGTTTTTATGGTTTTGTCTCACATTTAGGTCTTTCATCCATTTTGAGTTTATTTTTGTGTATGGTGTAAGAAAGTGGTCCAGGTTCATTCTTCTGCATGTTGCTGGCCAGTTCTCCTAGCACCATTTGCTAAAGAGACTGTCTTTTTTTCATTTACCTAGGCAATTCAAAAATAATAATAGATATGGATTTAGTAAGAAAAAAAAACCAAAAAAACCCAGTGACTCTTCCATCTTGTCATTAAATTTTTACTATTACAAAGTTATTTGTCATTTATTATTTGATGTAGCTTTAAAAATTCTGTTTTATCATTATTCTTAATTTGATATCTACTAAACCTGATATTATAAACTGATGAGGTTTTCAGGTACAATTATATTTTCCATTTTTAATCTCTTTTTCTTCAGAATATGTTGTTACCATGTTGTTTGGAATAGACACATGCGATATAGTTAGATAGTGTCTTCTTGAATATGACTTTATATATGAAGTTATTTGTTTATTAATTTGTCCTAACTTTTTGCCATAGTAGAAAACTCCAGATTTTTTCTTTTTGTATTTGCACAGATATAAAAGACTTTAAATTATCACTTAACTTTTAGCCACTTATATTTTAATTTTAAGTATGTCTCATATAGGCCTCAGCTTGTTAAATTTTATTTTTATGCCAGTGACCTATACCTTATATTGGGGTTTAGTTCATTTGCCTTAAAGATTTTAATTGATAACTTTCTACTACTTCCTGTTTTCTCCTATTGTTGCCTTCTTTTATTCCATTTTATAATATTTCTGTAGCAGATTATAAACTTTTTTAAAAAGTTTCTTTAAATTCCAATTAGTTAACCTACAGTGCAATATTAATTTCAGGTGTACAGTTTAGTGATTCCATATTTACATATAACACCCAGTGCTCAACAAGTTCCCTCCTTAATCCCCATCACCTATGAACCCATCCCCCCACCTACCTCCTCTTTGGTACCCATCAGTTTGTTCCCTATAGTTAAGAGTCTGCTTCTTGGGTTGCTCTCTCTTATTTCTCCCAATGCTTGGTTGTTTTGTTTCTTAAATTCCACATATGAGTGAAATCATATGGTATTTGTCTTTCTATGATTGACTTATTTTGCTTAGCATAATACTCTCTGGATCCATCTATATTGTTGCAAAATGCAAGATTTCATTTTTTTTTCATGACTGAGAAGTAATATTCCATTTATTTATCCATTTATCAGTTGATGGGCATTTGGGCTCTTTCCATAATTTGGCTATTGTAGATAATGCTGCTGTAAACATCAGGCTGCATGTATCCCTTTGAATCAGTGTTTTTTTTATCCTTTGGGTAAATACCTAGTAGTGCAATTGCTGGATGGTAGGGTAGTTCTATTTTTAAGTTTCAAGGAATCTTCATGCTGTTTTTCAGAGTGGCTTCAACAGTTTGCATTCCCACCAACAGTGTAAGAGGGTTCCCCTTTCTCCATATCCTCATCAACACCTGTTGTTTCTTGTGTTGCTGCTTTTAGCCAATCTGACGGGAGTGAGGTAATGTCTTATTGTGGTTTTGATTTGTATTTCCCTGATGATGAGTGATGTTGAGCATCTTTCCATATGTCTGTTAACCATCTGGATGTCTTCTTTGGAGAAATGTCTATTCATGTCTTCTGACCATTTCTTCACTGGATTATTTGTTTTTTGGGGGTTGAGTTTGGTAAGTTCTTTATAGATTTTGGATACTAACCCTTTATTCAATATGTCATTTGCAAATATCTTGTCCCATTCTGTCAGTTGCCTTTTAGTTTTGTTGATTGTTTCCTTCACTGTGCAGAAGCTTTTCATTTTGATGAAGCCCCAATAGTTTATTTTCGCTTTTGTTTCCCTTGCCTCAGGAGACGTATCTAGTAAGAAGTTGTTACTTCCTGTATTACTGCCTGTATTCTCCTCTAGGATTTTAATGGTTTCATATCTCACATTTAGGTCTTCAACCCATTTGGAATTTATTTTTGTGTATGGTGTAGGAAAGTGGTCCAGTTTCATTCTTCTGCATGTTGCTATCCAGTTTTCTCAACACCATTTGTTGAAAGGATTTTTTCCCTGTAGATATTCTTTCCTGCTTTGTTGAAGATGAATTGACCATATAGTTGTGGGTTCATTTCTGGATTTTCTATTCTGTTCTATTGATCTGTGTATCTCTTTTTTGTGCCAGTACCATACTGTTTTGATAATGACAGCTTTGCAATATACCTTGAAGTCTGGAATTGTGATATCTACAGTTTTGCTTTTCTTTTTCCAGATTGCTTTGGTTATTCGATGTTCCATACAAATTTTAGGATTGTTCTAACTCTGTGAAAAATACTGTTGCTATTTTGATAGGGATTACATTAATTGTATAGATTGCTTTGGGTAGTATAGACATTTTAATATTTGTTCTTCTGATCCTTGAGCACAGAATGTCTTTCCATTTCTTTGTGTCCTCTTCAATTTCTTTCCTCAGTGTTTTATAGTTTCAGAGTACAAGTCTTTCACCACTTTTATTAGGTTTATTACTAGGTGTCTTATGGTTTGGGGTGCAATTGTAAATGGGACTGATTCCTTAATTTCTCTTTCTGCTGCTTCATTATTGGTGTATAGAAATGCAACAAATTTCTGTACATTGATTTTGTATCCTGGGACTTTACTGAATTCATCCATTAATTCTAGCATTCTAGAATTCTTTGGTGGAGTCTTTCTGGTTTTCTATATAGAGTATCATGTCATCTGAAAATAGTGAAAGTTTGACTTCTTCCTTGCCAGTTTGGGTGCCTTTTATTTCTTTTTGTTGTCTGATGCTGAGGGTAGGACTTCCGGCTTCCAGCACTATGTTGAACAATAGTGGTGAGAGTTGACATCCCTGTCTTGTTCCTGACCATAGAAGAAAAGCTCAGTTTTTCCCCAATGAGGATATTAACTGTGGGTTTTTCATATATGACCTTTATTATGTTAAGGTGTATTTCCTCTAACCCTACTTTACTGAAGGTTTTTATCATGAATGGGTGTTGTATTTTGTCACATGTTTTTTCTGCATCTATTGAAATGATCATATGGTTCTTATCCTTTCTTCTATTCATTGATTGATTTGTGAATATTGATCCACCTTGCAACCCAAGAATAAACCATGATCATGATGAATGATTTTTTTAATGTACTTTTGGATTTGGTTTGCTAGTATTTTATTGAGAATTTTTGCATCCATGTTCATCAGGAATATTGGCCTGTAGTTCTCTTAAGTGGAGTCTTTATCAGATTTTGGTATCAGGGTAATGCTGGCCTCATAGAATGAATTTAGATGTTTTCCTTCCCTTTTTTATGTTCTGGAATAGTTTGAGAAGCATAGGTATTAGCACTTCCTTCAGTGTTTGGTAGAATTTGTTTGTGAAGCCATCTGGCCCTGGACTTTTGTTTGTTGGGAGATTTTTGATTACTGATTCAATTTATTTGCTGGTTATCAACCTATTCAAGTTTTCTATTTCTTCCTGTTTAAATTTTGGTAGTTTATATGTTTCTAGGAATTTATCCATTTCTTCCAGGTTGTCCAATTTGTTGGCATGTAGTTTTTGATAATATTCTCTTATAATTGTTTTATTTCTGTGGTGTTGGTCCTCCCTCATTAGTGATTTTATTTATTTGGGTACTTGTGCCTTTTCTTTCTGATAAGTTTGACTAGAGGTTTATCAATTTTATTAATTTTTTCAAATAGTAGGCTCTTATTTTCGTTGATCTGTTCTGTGGGTTTTTTTAGTTTCCATATAATTTATTTCTGCTCTAACTTTATTGTTTCCTTCCTTCTGCTGGCTTTGGCTTTGTTTGTTGTTGTTCTTCTAGCTCCTTTAAGTGTAAGGTTGGGTTTTGTATTTTAGATTTTCCTTGCTTCTTAAGGTAGGCCTGTGTAGCTATATACTTCCTCTTAGGACTTCTTTTGCTGCATCCCAAAGGCTTTGGAACATTGTGTTTTCATTTTATTTCTTTCCATGTATTTTTTTTAAGTTTTTCTTTGAGTTCCTGGTTGTTAAGTAGCATGTTGTTTAACCGCAATGTATTTGTAGTCTTTCTAATTATTTTTTGTGTGTGGTTTACTTTAAGTTTCATAACACTGTGGTCAGAAAATATGGATGGTATGATCTCAGTCTTTTTGTGTTTGTTGAGGCCTGATTTGTTACCTAGTATGTGATCTATTCTGGAGAACATTCCATGTGCACTTGAAAAGAATGTGTATTCTCCTATTTTATGATGTAATGTTCTGAATATATCTGTTAAGTCCATCTGGTCCAGTGTGTCATTCAAAGCCATTGTTTTCTTGTTGATTTTCTCTTTAGATGATGTGTCCATTGATATAAGTGGGCTGTTAAAGTCCCCTACTATTATTGTATTATTATAAATTAGTTCCTTTATGTCTGTTATTTTTAAAAAAAATTTTAATGTTGGGCATCTGGGCAGCTGAGTTGGTTAAGTGTCCAACTTTGGCTCAGGTCATGATCTCACAGTTTGTGAGTTTGAGCCCCACGTCAGGCTCTGTGTTGACAGCTCGGAACCTGGAGCCTGTTTTGGATTCTGTGTCTTCTTCTCTCTCTGCCTGTCCCCCACTGGTGCTCTATCTCTCAAAAATAAATAAATGTAAAAAAATATTTTTAATTTTTTAATGTTTATTTTATTTTTGAGAGAGAGACAACGTGAGTGGGGGAGAGGCAGAAAGAGAGGGAGACACGGAATCTGAAGCAGGCTCCAGGCTCCAGGCTATCAGCACAGAGCCCAACGGAGGGCTTGAACTCACAAACTGCAAGATCGTGACCTGAGCCAAAGTTGGACACATAACCAAGTGAGCCATCCAGGTGCCCCTCCTTTATGTCTGTTATTAACTGTTTCATGTATTTGGGTGCTTTCATGTTGCATGCATAAATATTTACAATTGTTAGATCCTCTTGTTGGATTGTCCCCTTTATTATTAAAATTTTTTTTAATGTTTTTATTTATTTTTGAGACAGAGAGAGACAGAGCGTGAACAGGGGAGGGGCAGAGAGAGAGGGAGACACAGAATCCGAAACAGGCTCCAGGCTCTGAGCAGTCAGCACAGAGCCCGACGTGGGGCTCGAACTCACGGACCGTGAGATCATGACCTGAGCCGAAGTCGGACGCTTAACCTACCAAGCCACCCAGGCGCCCCGTCCCCTTTATTATTATATAGTGCACTTCTTCATCTCTTGTTACAGTCTTTGGTTTAAAATCTATTTGGTCCCATTTAAGTATTGCTACTCTGGCTTTCTTTTGGCATCCATTTGCATGAAAAATATTTCTCCATCCCCTTACTTTCAATCTGCATGTGTCTTTAGGTCTAAAATGAGTCTCTTGTAGGCAGCATATAGATGGGTCTCATTTTTTATCTATTCTGATACCCTGTATCTTTAGATTGGAGCATTTAGTCCATTTTCATTCAGGGTAATTATTGACAGATATGTGTTTAATGACATTTTATTACTTGTTTTATTATTGTTTCTGGAGATTTTCTCTGTTCCTTTCTTTTTTTTCCCCCCTGTGTTCCTTTCTTTTCTTTGTCACTTTTGGTCTTTGCTTTATACTCAAAAAGTCCCCTTCAATATTTTTTGCAGGACTGGTTTAGTGGTCACAAACTCCTTTAGTTTTTGTTAGTCTGGGAAACTCTTTAACTCTCCTATTCTGAAGGATAGCCTTGCTGGGTACAGTATACTCGGCTGCAGATTTTTCCCATTCAGCACATTCGAACAGTCATGCCACTCTCTTCTGGCTTGCCAAGTTTCTGTTTAGAAATCTGCAGTTAGCCTTATGGTCTTCCCTTGTAAGTTAAGGACTTCTTTTATCTTGCTGCTTTTAAGATTTTTTTCTTTATCACTATATTTGGCAAATTTAATTATAATATGTCCTGGTGTTGGTCCTCCCCCCCCCCACTTTTTTTTTTTTTTATTTTTATGGGAGTTCTCTATGCCTCCTGGATCTGGATGTCTGTTTCCTTCCCCATATTAGGGAAGTTTTCAGCTATTATTCCCCGAAATAAATTTTCTGCCCCTCTTTCTCTGTCTTCTTCTTTTTATAAAAATAATGCTTATTTATTTATTATGAGGGAGACAGAGAAAGCATGAATGTGGGAGGGGCAGAGAAAGAGGGAGAGAGAATCCCAAGCAGGCTCCATACTCAATGTGGAGCCCAATGCAGGGCTCAGTCTCACAGCGGTGAAATCACAACCTGAACCAACATCAAGAGTTGGATGATTAACTGACTAGTCACCCCAGCACCCCTCTCTCTTTTTCTTCTGAGATTCCTATGGTATGAATGTTATTACATTTGATGGAGTCAGAGTTCCCTAAGTCTATTCTTGTGTTGCATGATTCATCTTTCTGTCTTTTGTTCAGCTTCATTGTTTTTCCATTATTTTGTCTTCTATATCACTTATTCATTCCTCTTCTTCTTCCAGCCTTGGATTCATTGCACCAAACCTATTTTCAATCTCAGTTATTTTTCATTTCTTTTTTTAACTGTCCTTTCTTTAAATTTTTTTAACGTTTTATTCATTTTTGAGAGAGAGAGACAGAGTGAGCAGGGAAGGAGCAGAGAGAGAGAGGGAGACACAGAATCTGAAACAGGCTCCAGGCTCTGAGCTGTCAGCACAGAGCCCAATGCGGTGTTTGAACTCTGAATGGCGAGATCATGACCTGAGCCCAAATCAGACATTTAACTGAGCAACCCAGGTGCCCCTATATTTTTTATTTATAACTGATTCTTTTAAAATTATTTTATCTCTGTTGTATCTCCCTCAAGTCTTCCATTCTTTTCTCAAGCCCAGTGAGTATCCTTATAATTGTTGTTTTAAATTCTCCGTAAGGCATATTTCTTATATCTAGTTTGATTAGATCTCTGGCTGGACCTTATCTTGTTTTTTCATTTGGGATGAATTCCTCCTTCTGGGCATTTTGTCTAAGTGTCTGCCTTCTCTGTTAGAAAAGCCCATTATGTTTCCCTCTTCTAAGAGTAATGGTTTTATGAAGATGCAGTCATATAGTGTCCAGGGCTTGGTGCTTGATTGAGTGTCTCTGGTGTGTGCTGCATGAGCTCTGCTGTTTGGCTGCTCTATCTTTCAGGCCAGTCATCTGCAGAGGCACTCCTTGCCTGCAGTGGGCAGTGTTTGTTCCTTGGCCACAATGTGGCAGATTTTAACTAGGTGTGCTCTGGTCTGCTTATGAAATGGGACCTGACACCACCTCCACCAGAACTGAAGCCCCTCAGAACTCTCTAGTTGGGAGATGTGTGGGTAGGGGTTTGTGCTGGTCTTCTGGGGAAGGGGCCCACTATGCTAGGACTGAGGCAAGCTTGACTGAGAAGGGCAATCTCACCATAGTACAGGGGTGTGGCACTTGGTATAAGCAGGTTATGCCTAATAAGTAGCCAATGTGGGCACTGCCCTGCTTCCTGTAGGTGGTTCTGTGTTTATGCTGGGGCAAGGGAGAGAAATGGCACCAGCCAGCTCCTTTGTCCCTGAAGAAGCATCTCTGTGCTACTTCTTAAGGAAGCACTCCAAGAAGAGCAAATAATCTCCCTAATGTGTACCCCAGTCATTCTTCAGATCACTGTTTCCACACTGTCTCCAGGTTGTTTGTTGCCTTCTCTCTCAGGAGCAGGGCAGTGTCTTTAGCGATCTATCCCAGCCAAGCCCGCCAACCTTTAAACATCCTGTCTTTAAGCCCCACTGGTTGTAAGAGCTCACGAAAATCAGCTCCTCTCCCAGCCAATGGCTTTTTCCTGGTCAGTGGCTTTGGAGAGAGGTCCTCCTTGTGCATTCTCCTGTGTGCTCCTGTCTCACCTTTCTCTGAGACCATGGCCCCTTCCCCTCCACAGCACCTTTGATCCTTTTCTCCCGCAAACCACATCTCCACCCTTCCTACTTTCTTCAATGTTTCTTCTCTCCCTTTAGTTGTGGAGTTTGTTCTGTCAGTCTTCAGGTTGATTTCTAGGGTATTTAGAATGATTTGATAGTTATATAGTTGTGTTCGTGGGACAAGATGAGCCTAGGGCCCTTCTACTCTGCTGCCATATTGTCTGATACCTGATTTTAAAGTTTTTATTTCCAACTGAAAAGATTATCTACCAATCTGATTACCTATTTTTAACAACAATACATTTTGACACATTTGTCATCATTAGTTTTAATATACACTTCAACTAAATAAATTAACCTTTATCATTGTTTCGGAGGTGACATGAAATCTAAATTCTATGCTGGCATTTCCATTGGCATAGCCTGGAACACTTCATAAAATATTTACATGCATCTCAAAATGAGGTCTAATTTTACATGGTATTTCTAACCATTCCTTTTATTAATTTTGCAGTCCACTGGTTCTTGATAGTTATCTGTCATTTCATTCTTCTCACTGGCATATTTTCATCAAATTTTTTCCAGGGTTTTGAGGTTTTCTTTCATTTTCAAAAGCTATCTTTTGTCTTCAAAGAAAAAAATGATCTTTGTTGGATTCTGTTCTTTTTTTTTTAAATTTTTTTTTTCAACATTTTTTATTTATTTTTGGGACAGAGAGAGACAGAGCATGAACGGGGGAGGGGCAGAGAGAGAGGGAGACACAGAATCGGAAACAGGCTCCAGGCTCCGAGCCATCAGCCCAGAGCCTGACGCGGGATCGTGACCTGGCTGAAGTTGGACGCTTAACCGACTGCGCCACCCAGGCGCCCCTGGATTCTGTTCTTTTATAATGCCTCCTTTTCCCTTAGCTTTGGGTTGATGTCCCTTGAAGCCTGCCTTGTGTCTCAAGGCTGAGCATCAGGGCATTCTTACCTTTATAGTAAGATGGAGCCTGTTTTTTGAGGCCACCAATCTCTAGAAAATTAAGATGCATGGTCAAACAGATAGTTAGATGAGAGCAAGTGTAATCCTCACACCAGAGTGCTCTCAACTCACCAAGCAATGATTTCTATCATATGTTCTGCCATCAGTAAGGAAGTGGTCCTACACTCCTTTGATCTCCAACTTACTGTTCTCCAAACTGTGCCATCTTACCTGCCCAAGGGCTTGTGTTATGGCTTCTTATCATCTGATGGCCTGAAAAAAAAATTCTTCCCTTTTATTGGTGGATCTCAAGGCAAAATTAATACATTAGGTCATTCATTTATCAGGCCTTTCCCTCAACTCCTGAGAATCCAGACATATACAAGTTATAGGAGTAAAAATACTCCTTAGAAGGGGGCTCTGGAGGAAATTTGACCTTTGACTTCTCCATATGAGTTTATCCAGGTGTCTATACTCAGGTTACACAATCCATAGAGTGCAATAAAAATATCCCATTAATCACATCTTTATCTTCTTTTATGCCTTTCTACTCAAGACCTCATATTCTTTTGTTCATGTGTGTCAGACTTTAAAAATGTAACAAGTAGGTACCCAGGTATATTTCAGTGAAGCCTGTTTCCAACTGACTTTTCATATTTGTTCAAGATATCTGTATTGTAATTTGATTTCTTGACAGTCCACAAAATTATCTTTAATTTATTCCCAAGTAAAATTCCACTTTATTTACATTTTTATTTCCTTTAATACATCGATTATTCTCAAATTGGTTATCCTGGTTTTTACCCTGGTTTGTAGGTTTCTTTTCTTTGTCATTGCTGTGTACCCTTGATGTACTTTCATTTTTTCTGTTATTGTCTTTTCAATATCACAGGTTCTTCGTTCTTGATGTCAGTTATGCTCATAATGGTCTTCTCTGATGCTTGACTGCTTTTATAGGATTTATAGATTTCATACAGTTTTTAATAGAATCTTTGCACCTTGTTTGGGTAAAAATTATTTCTTCTTTTAAAGTAGTGGGAATAAATTGCTCTCCAATCACATAAGCAGCTTTCAGACAATGGATGTTTTGTCTAGCTTCCTGTCCCTTTAGTAGTTGCCCTACTAATAAAATGTGGATTTTCAAAAATATTATTTTTGTTCTGTATAACTTGTTGACATTTGCTCTTACAGTTTCCTTTTTCAAATAATATCTTCTTGCAAGTTTTTATCTGAGTTTCCTTCTCTTTTGGATTCTCTTTACCTAAATTTAGCTAAGAGGTCATTTGCTTTTCAGTCTGTCCAAGAAGTTCTCTCTTTTGCTTTAACTAAACTGAGGAGAAAAAAACCCAAGAATTGTGGTACGCTTATGTAAAAAGGCAGAGTGCTTGCCACCCCCAAATCATTTTTCCATCATCTTCATATTAAATTCATTTATATACTAACTGTAGAATAATCCCTGCCACCATATTACTTAAACAAAAGGGTTGAAATAATAATAGTGGCAATAATACTTATGAGAATTTGTCAATGATTAAAAAGTATGCAATGTTAGAGTGCTTTCCTATCTTGCATGGTATATTGGATAGACAAATTGTCCACATTTACAAATGAGTAAACTTAGTTTCAGGGAAGTTCAGTGACTTGCTCTTGGTCACTTAGCAAAGCCAAACCAGTTATATAAATTTTGGCCGTAAAGTTTGAGGATCCTGATTTCTAAATTAATGCTAAGCCTTTCAACTAAGCAGAAAAATTCTTTTTGTCTAAGTTTTTATTTAAATTCTAGTTATCATACAGTGCAATATTAGTTTCAGGTATACTATAGTTAAGAGTCTGTTTCATTGTTTGCCTCTCTCTCTTATTTTTTCCCTATGCTTGATTGTTTTGTTTCCTAATTCCACACATTAGTCAAGTCATATGGTATTTGTCTTTCTCTGACAGACTTATTTTGCTTAGTATTATACTCTCTAGCTCCATCCATATCATTGCAAATGCCAGTACATACTTTTTTATGAATACAAATAAAATATTTTATATAAATATATATACACACCGTATCTTCCTATTGTTTTTTCTCAGATCTATGTTTAGGGTTTAGGTTAAGCTTATAGTTAGAAATAGGGTTGGGGTTTGGGGTTTATGGTTTAGGGTTCTGGTTAGTGTTAGGGTTAGGGTTGGGGTATGTGCCTGGTCTCCTGCAGTTCAGAGACCTCTTCAGAGAATAAAACCCTAGACTTCTAAGCAGAAAAAATTCTTAGTCCAGTAAGAGATAATATTACCCCAATAGGGTCTTTGTGATGCCCTAAAGTCAAACTAAACTGGTAATTTACCACATTTTGTTTGAGTGAGATATTCCGAAGATCAGCCACATAAGCGCTACTCAAAAATACCTAACGACATGACGGAGAAATAGTTAATGTTCCCCAAAGTTTGGATACCTTTAAGAACTTGACTTCTTAATTTTGATCAGTTGGCCTGTCAAATCACACAGAGGACCATTATAATCAGGGACCATTATTCAAATATGCTAGTGACAAGAACCCTTTAATCTTTCACATTTCTGTTTTATCTCAAGTGGGCAATTGTAGGCTGTCAGCACTTCTGTGTGTTTGATCAATAACTTTTCCAACCTGTAGTGAATAGAGTGTGCTGATCAATTGAATGATATGACATTGAATCATAAATGTGTTTGCTTTCAAGTTGTGTAGAAAACTGTAATTAAAAGTTTAGGGATAAAGGAGTCATTGCATTTTGATTGCCCATGCATTAGCAACGTATAAGGAGTGAGCAAAGTCCCCAAACAACTTTCTCTTGCCTATAGAAGCTCCCGGGGGTTCAGTCCTTCTACTAGTTGTCCATGTTAAAACACTTGGCAATCATTTTGTCTACTGTTTCCCTTCACCAGTCACAGTCAAGCAGTCACCAGGGCCTGTGGTTTTGATCATTCAGGTTCTCCAGAATTTGACCATTTATCTCTATCCCCAGTGCTTCCACTTTAGTTAAAGCTCTCATCATAGTTCACCTGGGTTACTGCAAATAGCTTCTTTACCAATCTCCATGCCCCCAGTTTTATACCTCTTTAGACCCATTCTCCACATTGCTGGTACTTGATCTTTATAATTATCTTAAAATAGTAAGTGGTTTCCTGTAACCTTTACGGTAGAGGCTAATAGTCCTTGGTAAGGCATATGATTATGATCTGACCCTTGCTGATCATTTTGCCTCATCTCTTGACACCTCCCTTGCTCTTCTTTAACAATAAGCACTCTCCACCCTAAATTACTCTTGGTTCCTCAAATATACCAAGTTCTATTTGTCTCAGAGCTTTATGACAAGCTTCTTCCTTTTCCTGGAATGCTCTTTCCTTTATCCTTGGCTGCTATTGCTTCTATATGGCTTCTAGGACTTCTTGCCTGAACTTTCTTATCCCCAGTGTTTGTTATGTCTGATGTCCTAAGACTCTGTACTTTCTTTTCTTTTATTGCACTAGATATTATTTGCTAGTGATTCTTCTTCCCTTTGATGTGAAGTCCTTGGGGGCTGAGACCATGCCTTCCTTTATGTCTCCAGCAGGTTGTATGGTGTTGAATCTAGAATAGACCCACAGTAAGTGGTTTTTTCCAGCTTCATTGAGATATAATTGACCAAAAATTAATATGTATTTAAAGTGTACAGCATGATTATTTGATATACATATATACATTGTGAATGATTACCATAGTCAAACTAATTAACACATCCATCACCTCACATAGTTATTTTTTTGTGGTGCAAACACTTAAGATCTATGCTGTTAGCAAAGTCAATAGTATTCACTACAGTCACTATGCTATATATTATTAGATCCCCAGAACTTATTTATCTTAGAACTGAAAGTTTGGGGGTGCCTGGGTAGCTCAGTCGGTTAAGTGTCTGACGTTAGCTGAGGCCATGATCTCATGATTCGTGATTTTAAGCCCCACATCGGGCTCTCTGCTATCAGCACAGAGCCTGCTTTGGATCCTCTGTCTCCCTCTTTCTCTGCCCCTCCTCCACTCATGCTCTATCTCTCTCTCAAAAAAAAAAAAAAAAAAAAAAAAAAGAAGAACTGAAAGTTTGTACCCTTTGACCGACATCTTTTCATTTTACCCATTGTCCAGTTCCTGATAACCTCTAGTAACCCCTATTCTACTCTGTGTCTGTAAGTTTGACTTTTTTTTTTTAATTCCACGTGTAAGTTAGATTATACAGTATTTGTCTTCTTTGTCTGGCTTATTTTCCTTAGCATAATGTCCTTCATTGTGCACATAGCACAATTTCCATTTTTTTTTAATGAATGAATAATATTCCATTGTATATATCTATATATCATCTGTATCTATATCTGTCTATCCATGTATCTATACATATACATCTTTTTATCCATTCAGCCTTTGATGGACACTTAGGTTGTTTCCATGTGTCAGCTGTTGTGAATAATGTTGTAATTAACATGGGAGTGCAGATATCTCTTTGACATAGTGATTTCATTTCCCTCAGATGTATAACCAGAAGTGGGATTGCTGGAAGATATTAGCTGCGGGTTTGTCATATATGGCCTTTATTATGTTGAGGTAAATTCCTTCCATATCTAATTTGTTGACAGTTTTATCATAAAAGGATGCTGAGTTTCATCAAATGCTTTTTCTATATCTATTAAAATGGTCATCTGAATTTTACCCTTCATTCTGTTTGCTAGAGTATCACTCTTACTAATATTTGTGTGTCAACTCATCCTTGCATCCTTGAGTCCTTTCAGTTTGCTGTTGAATTCAGTTTGCTAGTATTTTGTTGTGGATTTTTAAAACCTGTGTTCTTTAGGGATATTGGTAGTTTTCTTGTAGTATCCTTATTGATATCAGGATAATGCTGGCCTTGTAAAATGAATTTGGAAGTGTTCTCTTCTCTTCATTTTTTGGAAGAGTTTAAGAAGGATTGGTATTACTTATTTAAACATTTGATAGACTTCATCATAAAGTCATTTGGTCCTGGGCTTTTTTTTGTTGTTGGGAGACTTTTGAGTACTGACTCAGTCCCCTTACCCATTATTTGATCTTTCCACATTTTCTATTCATGGTTCAGTCTTGGTTAGTTTTATGTTTCTAGGAACTTACTCATTTATTTTAGATTATCCAATCTGTTAGATGTTGCCATTTTTGAAAAAGTTCTTGGGGCACCTGGGTGGCCCAGTCGGTTGAGCGACCGTCTTCGGCTCAGGTCACGATCTCACGGTCCATGAGCTCGAGCCCCATGTCGAGCTCTGTGCTGACAGCTCAGAGCCTGGAGCCTTCTTCTGATTCTGTGTCTCCCTCTCTCTCTGCCCCTCCCCCACTCATGCTCTGTCTCTGTCTCAGAAATGAATAAAATAAACATTAAAAAAAATTTTAAAAAAAGTTCTTTAGCCACCCTTGCCACAGGTGACTTCTTGTTGGTTGATTTTTTTTTTTTCCTGAAAATCCCTTGCCTGTACTGTGTTGCCTGACCTTTCCTTCTTACCCTCAGTTTCCTCTCTGTGCTCCTTCTCAAATTCATGCTAGTTTCTTATCCAGTCAGCTATCCTATAAGTTACCTCTTTGGCTAGCTCCGTACCATATAGGCTATTACAGGCTACCCCATATTCAAAATCAAATCTTCCTATTATTATTTAGGTTAGGCTAGGCTACACACTTACACTGAGGTATCAAGTAACCACAAAATACCAGTGGCTTACCACATAAAGATTTCCACCTTGTTCACAAAAGGTCTGCTTTGGGTTATCAAGGCAACTCTCCTCTATGCAGTGACCTGGGATTCCACCCTATAGTATTATCCTAAAGCTTTACTTCTGGAATAGGTGGTTTTTGGATCACTTTAATAGGAAGGTAAAGGGAGAGGGTGTCAAACCAGTTGATCTTTTAAAAATTTGTGTTAATAGATTTCAGTTATGTAAACAATCATCAGTTCAGTTTTGCTTCAATTGTATCCCTACTCACCATATCTACTCTTACTGGACGATTTTGAAAATGATCCCAGAAATTTCCTCTATAAATGTTTAAGTATGTACCTTTAAAAGACATGGATTCTTTCTAAAAGCATCATCAAAATACCATTTTCACATCTAAAAGATGACACAATTTCTTAATATTATCAAATAATCACTCAGCCTCACTGGCCCTTAGGTATTTTAGCCAGAAAGAGACACATTACACACATTATTGGCCAGAACTAGTCACATGGCTCTAACTAAAGCTGGGAAGGCAGTTTTTTTGTGTACCCAGGAAAAGAATTATGAAGCAGGACTTGGTGAACACAACCTAACATTAGATAAGTTTTACTGAGCTCACTTTGCTTCTTTTTAAGCATTTCTTTCTTCCCTTGTGTTTATCAGTAAAGGTTCTCAGGCATATTGAGCAATGCTACTGTCATTAACTACTCAAACATGACATCTCAGAATTTTGGGACAGACACACAGATCTACTTTGTTTACTTAATTCATAAGTATTCCATTCTGATTCCTGCCCATACATTTCATAAAGGTCCAATTTAAGTGTTAACCTCTTTTGGAGAAAGGTTTTCCTGACCTAAAACTGGCAGTGAACTTTCACTCCCTAATTGTTTAAACATAGTAGTTATTGGTACTAGATTGCGAATTATTTCAGTCATGGTGCTTTCTTTTTGCAGTCAAATGCTCTACCACTGAGCTATACCCCCGTGGTGCTTTCTTTTTGAAGCACAGCCAGGATCTGATCCCTAAGTGAGTGGGTGCCCTGCCTGGTGATTTTGCAGCATGAAGTATCTGCGCATGCTGCATAAGTGAAGATCGAGTAGGTCAAGAGAAGGGTGAGCCACAGGTGATATGGTGATATGGTTCAGGGTAAGCCTAGACTATAAAGGGATGTAGGTCTTAAGGTCAAGAGGAGCAGCCACTTATTTGCAGAAATTTTATCACTAAGTTAGGTGGGAGGGTGTGCTAATCGACAAACCTATCTTCTGCTCAGCTTTTCTTATATTCCTGGGGGTGACAGTGGCACCGATGACATACTTTTTATGCCATCTGTCATAGACTCTGGGTCTAGAGTTCTTTCTTGTCCAGCAAGAAAGTGGGACACAGGATTAAAATGCAAGAGATGGCTAATGTCCAGGAGAAGACAAGAGCCCCTATCAAGGGTCCTTGCTCCATTTTTATTAGGATCAGAAGACTTACAAACATGGTGATGGACGTGCACAAAGAGACAGTGAAACTGTGAACATTAACTCATGGGCGTGAGGGAAAGGGGGTTTTGAAAACGTGCCGTTTCAGGGATTTGGGTTAATACAAAACAAAATCCTGGCTCTGGAGGAAAGTTGTTCATAGCAGATGTGAGGCACCACCTCTGTTTACCTAAACTGGTCTAGGGGACAAGAAAAGCAGAGCTGTCTCAGGGTCACCAAGGCACCTTTCTTTTGCTAATTAGCTTGGCTCTGGGCAACTTTGCTGGCAGTGGTCTATAGCCCTATTTACCTGTTTACCTAATTTGGTCCTTCCTTCCTGTGAAAGCAGCTTCCTGCTATAGTACTAAATTAGGGGGCATTTCCTCCCTGAATACCTAATCTTATTTACCTCACAGACTTTTGTTCTATATTGGGGCCTTTGCCCCGCTCTCTCTGTGCCTATGTACCTAATCTTGTTTACTCAAACTTGGGTGTGAGCATCCTATGGCTTTCTAATTCCTTATACTTGTTAATCCATAGGTGCAAGCCCAGGGAATTCCTAAACTTATTCCCCGCAGACATCAAAATTTCTTAGCATATTTATTGGCCTTGGCTGATTGAAATAATTTAGCTGACCTGGCCCCCAACTAAATCCTGTGTGCCTGATGGGAAGAAGGACTGCTGATGCCTGTAATGCACTTAGCAGTGAGACAGGAGGGACACTTGTCGAGGTACCCTCTGAAGCAGCAGCATCCACCTGATAGTCCATGCTGCTGCATCAGAGTTTTGATAGGAAGTTAAAATTCCATGTCTCATTCCTTGTCCAGTTTTTTAATCTGAAAGTTTAGTATCTACAGAAGTCTGCACAGTCATAGGCTTCCTTGAGAGTTTCTGAACTGATGCAGCGGAATGAGAAGTGGGACTTTCTAGTTAATTTAAGCATAGTTTCATCTAAAAGAAGATGTAAACTCTATATAGAGAAGATTTCTCTATATCATGCATGTTGTTCTTCAACAGTTAGCTAGTCACTTTTTTTTTTCCTAATTAAGAAAGGTTTAGCTCTCATATGTCCAAAGTCCTGTATCTCTCTTATCCTGTATCTTCTCTCTTATCCCAGCAGGAATTTCTATAGGAGCAAGTGCTAGAACAGAAGTTTTCACCAAAAACAAAGGAAGTAAGTAGAGACAAAAGCAATACAACAAGACCAAGGAAAAAAAAGCCAGGATGTTGATTTGGGGACTCTTGACAGTGGAAGGAGGTGCCAGCCAACTACTGAGAGTAAGTATAGGGTCAGTAACCCTGAACTCAAAAGATGAGAACCATGGTGTGTGTGAATGGACAATGATGGAGGATGGGGTTGAAGGCTGTAGTGATTTTCTAGAACAAGCTCTGGTGTTCCTGGTTTGACTTTATGAGATGGAAGAAACTTGATTAGTGGATGGGATGGCCAGGTGTGAAAACTAGGTGGAACACTGTGCACTCTGCAACCTTTGTTTATCTCTGGTTTGGATGTTCTCTGAATCTGCCAACTCATGTTTTGTTCGGCTTACTCTCAGTGGTGGGAGGTTTGGGTTTTATTTATACTTTTGTTGTGGTAAATAACTTAGAATTTAAGATCCACCTGAAAATGAAGGTGTTTCCTCCGTGAGCCAGCAAAATGGTGCTATGACACTTCCCAAGTATGACCGTCTAGTAGCATGTCCTGGCCAGAGCCACTCAACTTGTTCTGTTCCACTTTCTGGCCACTGTAGGGTAGAGAGTGGTTCTCCCAGCCCTTGGCTGGGCATCAAGGACACCAGGAGAACATGTTAAAAGTACCAGTTCTGGCTGCTATGCCCATGAGATTCTGATTTAGTACACTGAGTGGATTCAAATTTGGGAACTGATATCATAGATTTGCATGTAACTTGTTCTGTCAGAGTAGTGGCATTATATTTCTGTGAATATTAATCTTTAGAAACTGGGTAATTAGCACTTAACTATACAATCTGAGATTGTAAACAAACTAACAAAAAGCCCAAGTTAATTATGATTCTCCAAAAAATTGGAGCCTGCAGTAGACAACATAAGCTGGCAGTTTTCAAGGCAGACTAAATGTTGTGTAAATGGTAGCCAATCTCCACCTCCTAGTACTTGAAAGAGAGAAGAAGTGACACATTGTATGCTTCATCAAAGATGTTTGGCCTTTATAATGTTTAACATCTTGGCTTCCATATCCACATAAATGGATAACATTGGACCCGTAGGGAAAGACATAAAGAATCCTTATTAACATCATATTATTTTCCTGAGAAGATTAAATGGATTTACCTAAGTGACAGATATATTTCTGCTATAGAGAAATGTAAGAAAAAGCATGTGATACTTTTTAGGAAAACAATAGGATATGAAATGACAGAAAAGACTATTTAAGACAGAATTCATCATTGTTCCTTCTCTTTCTCCTGACTTTTCCATTTCTATCAATATCACAGAGACTCAAACCCTCAGATTTTATTTGTTACTGCCTTACAGGCTTTACTTTAGAGTGAACCACCACCCATAAGACAATTCTGGCCCCCACTGATTTTTGTAAGGCCCCCAAAATTGTTTTTACATTTTTTAAATGGTTGGAAAAAAACTCTAAAGATGAATGATATTTCATGACATGTGAAAACTATATGACATTCAAGTGCTAGTATCTATAAATGAAGTTTTGTTGGAATGCAGCCAACTGCATTCATTTACATATTATCTCTGGCTGCTTTTATAGTAACAGAACCCAGTAGTTACACAGAAGCATGTGACCCACAATGCCTAAAACACTTAATCTCTGGCCCTTGACAGAAAAAGTTTATCTTAGTAGATTATAAGCTTCTTGAGCCCAGGAACTATATCTTTCTAATACCTTTATCCTAAGAAACCACTAACACAGTGCTTAGCACAGAGTAAATTCTCCATAGAAGTTTGAAGAAATACGCGTTTAAAAAGTGATGTAGTACAAAGTGAGCTGCTCTTTTTTCCCTGAAGCAGCTAACCCAGGGACTTTACTCAGGAGGGTCTCAATATATGTTTTTTTTAAATTGAAATTTAACTATTCTCTCTCTTGTTGAAATCCGTGGTTCTCAAACTCCACCGTGTATCAAAACCATCTGGAGGACATGACAGAACACAGATTTCTGGGATATATGGTTGGCTTAGTTGGTTAAGCATCCAACTTTTGATTTCAGCTCAGGTCATGATATCACAGTTCGTGAGTTCAAACCCTGCATCAGGCTCTGCACTGACAGCACAGAGCCTGCTTTGCATTCTCTCTCTCTCTCTCTCTCTCTCTCTCTCCCTCTCTCTCTCTCTCTCTCTCTCCCCCTCCCCCCTCTTAAAAAGAAATAAACATTAACAAAACAAAACACAGATTTCTGTGGCCCCATCCTAAGAGTCTCTGATTTAGTAGGTCTGGGGCAGGACCTGAGAACTTTCATTTCTAGAATGTTCCCAGGTTCCCAAATGGGGGTGAACATCAGAATCATCCAAGGAAGTGTGTTAGAAATACATATTTCTAAGTCTCATTCCAGAAATTCTGATTTAGTACGTCTGGGTTTGGGCCCAGGAATCTGCTCAACAAGGCATCCAAGGCATATATAACAAGGTGTCCAACTGTTTCTGGGATTTCTGGGGGTCACCCCTTTTGGGATCCACAGTGATAACATCCTCTGAGGTGTGAGTACTGTTTGATATTCATATAGTTAGTGCTTTTTTTTCATAGACTAATAGATTGATGGGTTTAGAAGAGATCATCTAGTTTGCTAGTTTGGTTTCCAAAACTCAAATGACACCAGGGTTGGCTGAAGTATTTGCTTTTTTTTTTTTTTTTTAAATCTCATACCTGGGAATGAAAAGATACAGTATGAAGTAGGGTGAAGAGGAGAGCTTATCGATCTGTGTTGTCTCTGGGAATGGTGTCTGGGGAGGTTGCTGCGGAGCTGACAAAATTTGCCTTTGGATAATGGCCCTACAGTTGGAGAAATACTGTTCCAGTCTAACTGCTGGGCTTTTACTTCATGGAGGAAACTACATAAGCCTACATGTTAATATTTCCATTAAATTCTCAGTTGCTGAAAAACCGATTAAGTTAAGAGAAAATCCTTTTCTTCATAAATTAGGACATAATGACAAAAATAATTTTTGTAATGACAAAATTGCTAGGCTCCAGTGAACATTATGTAAAGCTTTTAATTTACAATTTTATTTTTGGCTGTGTGATGCTCTAACAAATTTTCAGCAGTCATCTATTAACTGAGCTGTTAGAAGAAATGGTACACTCATTGTAAGCTTGTGTCAGCTCTGATATAGTCACATAGAAACTCAAGTTCACCTGGGCTGCACTGCTAAACAGTCTGGATCTCAGGCACAGTGCTTCCATGAAAGCAATATTTGACACAACATATTCCCCTGTCCATTCTCCACATTAATAAAGGAGCTGAAATGAGAGGCCATGTGTTGTAGCAGAGAATTGGGTTTGGAGCCAGACAACCTACTCTCACATGGGAGTCGACTGTGTACTTGGAATGACCTTGAGGGAGTCATAACCACCACTCTATGCTATTCCTCCACTGTAAGATTAAAGGGGTTTTGTTGGTAGCAGATGATTCTTATATGAAAGTGTTCATGAGCCACAAAGCATTCTACCCACTTACGGCATTGTTAATGTGATTGCTAATGTGTTTGTTAACAGATAAAGAAGACTCTTGTCTGGAAGTCCGGAAACATGTGCTTGGTGCATATAGTATGCAATCTGTACATGTTTATTGGATGAAACTGAGAGAATGAAATGACAAAGAAAATCTATTGGTTTAAAATAAATATGTTAAATGCTTTATAGAGCAGAACTAGACTAGAGGTAAGAAATGAACCAAGTGTGTGTTTTGCAGAATGTCACATTTGCTTTTTTGCAGGTATGTGCTTTAGATTTTGTTAGCAGTCTTAGACGTAGAAATTTACTTTATTAAATTTACTCTGTTAATAAGATAACTGTATTAATACTGTATTAGAAAATTCACTGAGTCTTAATGGCATTTCAAATCCACTTTAGATTTATTCAGGGTGAGAAAAACCCTGATTTAAACTGTGTTGTTGTTCAATACAAAGTAAAAAAGAATCTCACATAGCTTTTTTTATATATTGATATCTCTTTATTGTTACTTTTTTGATTTAAATATAGTTGACATATAATGTTATATTAGTTCCAGGTGTACAACCTAGTGATTCAAGAGGTTTATACATTATGCTGTGTTCGTATATATTGATACTTCTGTAGCCTGTAAAGGGGACTGCATTCTCATTCATTTCTCACTGGTTCATTTCAGATAGTTACTATTCAAAAGAAGCAGACCTTCAACATGTGCCCTCAGCTAGATGCCTCAACAACTAGAAGCATAGCAGATGCTTTTATAGAAATGTAGAAATTTGTATGGTGGCTTTCGCAAGAGCAAAAAGTACAGACTTAATGTATTTCCATATTTGTAGGTATTATTTTAATATAGGGTTAATCCAAACCCATTGAGCCCATGTTTATTTATTTAAAGAGCTAGATGCTGAGAAAATAATAATCCATGAGACACAACCCTGGCCCAGGAGCTTCTACTGGGAAGACAGACAAGTGAACAGGCAGTTACTGGGCGGTGTATAAGTCTGGGTGGGGCTGTGGGAGCACAGAGAGGCACCCACCTGGTCTAGCAGCCTGTGACAGGGCAGGTTTGTCAGAGGATGTGACATCCTCACTGCGACCTGAAGGGTCAGCGGGGGCTGGAGTTCAGCAACTTGTAAGAGTTGGTCCCAGAAGGTGAGGTGAGTTGATGGGCACTGCTCTCAGGACCTGGACACCAGAGAGAGAGCTGTGAAGACTGTAGTGATAAGTGTGTGAGGACAGGAGAAAAGGAGAGGGGGCCGCCCTCATGACCATGCTCCAGCCTCAGTCCAGAACAGGCCCAATAAGCCCATGAGCAGAGAGAGCAGGGGAACCACGTGCACAGGGTGAAGCAGGGTGGCCATGAAAGAGGCCCGTGGCCAAGAAAGGAGTACTACCCCTCTCCTATCAACTGATGGGAACTGCATGTGGTTTCCCACCACTACGCCCTTGACCTGGGCTCTGGCCCTGTTCCAAATCAGTCAAACCTCAGTTTCATGCCACTTTGCTTCAATGAACTCTTTGTCGCACACTCTCAGAATTTGCTCCCAACACTCATTAGGTACCGTGGTCTGTGCTGTTGGTCTTGATGCCTGCTTCGTATTATTATAATCTGTCTTGACTCCACTGGAACTTGAGCTATGATTGTCACCCTTCTCAAGGTGACACGGTTGCAGATCTATCACCATTTGACTCTTATGCAGTCACTAGGACACTAAATGTACCACTGTTTTCCCAGTTTACCTTTGGGTGTCTGTTGGTTGAAGTTATCAGAACAAAAATTCTCAAATATATAAGGTGCTACTTTTCTTTTATCTTTTCTTCCAGCAGTAGAATTGAACAAAAAGTAATGGTTGTTGGTTACTGCATGATACATGATAACATCAGAGTGGGCTGGGTAGATGTGATGCCAGCAGCTGGTATGAGGACTCCCATAGTGAAGCTAATGGGAACTCCCAGGGAGAAAAGGATGGAAATGAAATCCCATGTTTTTAAGAAGGGATATCCCCAGCCTAACTGACATTGTGATTTGTTATCCATATTAGACAGATTTTAGAGCCTGTAGGCTATAGTCAGCACCATAACCCATGTCTTCTTGCTCTTGAAGTGACTCAGACTCCTGAGATAATCAGGAAAACGACTCCTCTAACTCACACACACATCATCTACTTGGCTAGAAATATAAGAGTTGGGGGTCCCAGGAGCTCATCTAGTCAAGTCTGCCATACTGTCTGAAGCAGATGCTCTCACTGCAATATCCTTGCACAGCAAGTTTCTTTCCATAATTCCTTAATTGCCATGATTCCAGACTTGCCAATAAGCAAACATATTCTCTTCGCCCACACTCTATTCTATAAACTTGAATTTCCTTCCCGAATGCTCTGTTCTGCCAGTGTATACTACCACTGTCCAGCCAACTAAGCCAGAAACAGGAGTCACATCTTGGACAAGTCCCCCTCCTCCTTTCTTGTATGTTAGTATCTGAATCCTGGTTTTGTTTTGTTTTGTTTTGCTTTGTTTCTTTGAAGCAGCTTTTCTCCTCTTCCTTTTTTTCTGTTATCACTGTCTATCTCCACCAAGACAATTATTTTTGTGCTCTATCAGTAAATTTCACACAAGATCGATGTTTCTGTATCATTGATTTTGTCAGATCTCTCCTGTTTAAATCTCCAGAGAAGACTGCAAAATAAGTTTTGCTGTATACCTGGAATTTAAGGATCTCTACAGCTTGAGACAAATGGCAACCTCTTCAAACTGATTTAGTAATTATTGCTACTATATGGTACACAGTCTTTACTGTGTTTTTAAAATTTTTTTAATGTTTTTTATTTTTTGAGAGATGGAGAGAGACAGAGGGCAAGCAGGGGAGGGGTAGAGAGAGAGGGAGGCATAGAATCCAAAGCAAGCTTCAGGCTCTTAGCTCTCAGCACAGAGCCCGATGCAGAGCTTGAACTCATCAATGCAAGATCATGACATGAAGTTGGACACTTGACCGACGGAGCCACCCAGGCGCCTTTGTACTGTGTTTTTACCATCCTCAGAAAAATGTCACATTTGTTCATAATGTTAAGGCTTTCTGATTCAGTGGCCCCTGCCAGACTGGTTCTTTTCCCATCATTCCAACTATCTAAATTCTGGCTAGAAAAGATACATCTTCCCATATTCTTCCCTTATTCATTAATGTCTTATTTCTTGAACTCCTTTGACACTTGGTGTTGGTGGCCCATACTCCATTCCACCTTGCAATGTGAGTGGGAATGTGTGTGTGGCTATTACTTGGAGTATAAGCAGATAGGGGACAGGTTCTGCACATCCAGTGAATTAAATGGTTCTGTTGAGAAGAGCTGTGCTAATAATAACTTTCTTTGGATGGTCCTGGAGAAGGTAGGTGACAAAAGAGTAAGATGGTGATACCTGCCTAGACCTATTAGAGCTGGTGCCAGGTCAGACCAAAGGCCCTTTGAAGCATCAGTGCTAACTCAGAAATGTTGAGGGCAAAAATAGGGGACAGACTTGGCAAGGAGGTCAGATCACCAGTATCTGGCAAGTAGAACAGAAGGAGTTAGGGCAGGGTGAAGTGCCACATGCTAGTCTTAAATGTGTTTAAATTGAAACTAGTGTCCTTGATAAAGCCAAATGATGTTCTTCCCCAAGGCGGAGGCAAGTCCTATGAAACAGACTAAGCCACTCTAACTTTATATAAACGGAGTTTTTAAGTAAAAGAATCAGAGGGGTCATTTGGCTTTGAACACTAATGTTCTGATATAAGACAAACACTTGCTGCTTTTTAAAAAAAATTTCATATGTACCTTCCCCATGCTCAGGAAGTATTTTGGACTCCTGTTACTTCTCAGAAAGTGTTCCTCAAAGACAAAAGAACAGAGCTCTGATCATCTTTTTGAATTTAAGGCATCCTGGGATTAAAAATTTTTTTCTTGATTAAAATAGTTTGAATACAAAGGGCTATACAATTTAATTAAGTGCCAGTTGATGGATGCCAATTTCCCTACAGTCTTATCTCCCCTTTCCCAGTCATATATTTTTGTTATGAATTCCTTTACTCTTTCCTGATTAACCAACAAAAATGCATGACTAAATTGTTTAAGCTTAATTCTTGGCTTATTTGTGTTTTATATTCTATTTTGTTGGCAAGATATTTTAATGTCTTTCCTCCCACTAGCAGAATTTATGGCAGAAAAATTGCTTTAGCTTTAAAAAAGAGACCTGGCAGGGCAGGAATTTTCGGCTGATCACTTGGTTTCTGAAATTTTAGCAGAAATAAACAAGATGATTAGTTTGAAATGTAATTCATAGTCAATGAGTTTAAAAAAAAATACTTGAGTGGCTGATTACAGCTAGCTCAAATAGACCCCCTAAAATGTAATTTACTTTTGGAATGATTCCAAATGGATTCTTTCTGCTTAAATTTGCAAAATTTCCCAATGCTGTGTCAATATTTCAAATAGTACTTAAAAAGTTTATTAGTAGCATTGATCTGACTTTAATCATCTGGCCTGAATGTTGGTGGTATCTTGAATTTTATGAGCACAATATACATGAATCGAAAAGAGACATTGGTTTGGATAAATGCATAGCCCTGATTTTCCCCCATGCACTTTCACTATTGCCCTTTTTCTTCTAATGTTTTTCTTTTTTCTTTTTGAAAATTTTTATTATGGATAATTTCAAATTTACAGACACAAGAGAAGAAAGCAAAGTAAAGCTCTAACTATGCAACACTCAGCTTCAAGCATCATGAGCTGTGCCAATCTTGTCTCATTCATCTCCTACCTACTTTTCCTTTCCCTGTGCTGATTTTTTTAAAGCAAATTCTGGATGTGCATGTCATTTCATGTGTAAATATTTTAGCATGATATCTAAATTATGATTCTTTTAAAAAATAACTTTAATACCATTATCACATCTAAAAAAATCGAGATTTCTTCCTTCATCAAATATCCAACTCAAATTCCCTGTTTTATCTCATATAGATTTTATAGTCCATATATTCAAATCAGGGTCTGAATGAGGTCCATCCATATATTATAATTGCTCAG
Organism: Panthera uncia; assembly: GCF_023721935.1. Classification (NCBI taxonomy): domain Eukaryota; kingdom Metazoa; phylum Chordata; class Mammalia; order Carnivora; family Felidae; genus Panthera; species Panthera uncia. The sequence continues at coordinate 61,359,450 of NC_064809.1, read as the reverse complement.
CATGTCACTTAAATTTCTTTTGAGTATGGGTTTCTTATTCTTTTTTTCCCCTTCTAATACATTTTTTGGAGAAACTAGTCATTTATTTTTCTAGATTGTCCTACAATATAGATTTTCCGGGTTGTATTCATTCCCATGTTTTTACTTGGCATCTTGCTCTGTCTTTTGTATTTGTTGAATAATCTGGTCACTGCATGATCTGTCCATGCCTGACTATTCAGTGTCATCTCACAGAAGCATTCTGTACTCATCCAGAATTTGCCCACCTCTACCTAGAATGGTCTGACTGCTCAGCTCAAATGTTGTTTTCTTAGGAAAGCCTTATCTAAGGTAGGAACCTATCTCGTGCTCTTCTAGCACTTTTTTCTTCATAGCAATTATCTTTATAACATATTTGTTTGTATGTATATTATTTAATACATGTTTAAAAAACTGTCTTTTTTGCACACCATTGAATAGTCAGCACCTAATATAGCAACCAATCCATGAAAATGTGTCAAAAAATGATGAATTTGATGATTAACTAAAATGAATTCTATACTATGCACTACTCAGCTTCAAGCATCATGAGCTCATGGCCAATCTTGTCTCATTCATTTCCTGCCTACTTTCTCCTTTCCCCTACACTGAATTCTTTTGAAGCAAATTCTAGACATGGAAGTCATTTCATGTGTGAATATTTTATATCCCCCCTTGCTTCTTGAATATTACTTAATACAAATGAGGTGACCACAAGTTGTGCTCCAGTTATTCTTTATCTTGGTCCTACCTCCTGGTCTTCCACATGTGGCTACTTTTCACACCCACTATCGTGTAATACTGCAGACAGCTGGTCAGTATTCCTCTAGGGGAGACTATAAAGGACATGTGGAATTTAGTCACATTTCTTTTGGTGGTCGTGATGGTCTTGGGAGCCTGCATTGCTTAGGGAGCTTTAAGGGAAATTTTCTCAAAATGCAAATGAACTCTTTATTTAAAAAGAGATGGTTATACTTATATATTAGTGTGCTTGGGGTGCCATGACAGAATACCACAGACTGGGTGGGTTAAGTAATAGAAATTTATTTTCTTATAGTCTTGGAGGCTGGAAGTGCAAGATCAAGGTTCTGGGAAAGTTGGCTTCTGACACCTGTCTTTCTGGCTTGCCAACAGCTGCCTTCTCACTATGTCCTCACGTAGCTTTTCCTTTGTGCCCTTGAAAAGAGAGAGAGAGATACCTTTCTGGTGTCTCTTCCTCTTCCTAGAAGGACATCAGTTCTGTTGGATTAGGTCCCCACCTCACCTTTTTTCTGTTTTTGTTTTTTTGAGACAGAAAGAGAGAGAGAATGAGTGGAGGAGGGACGGGGGGTGGGGGTGGGGGGACAGAGGATCTGAAGCAGACTCTATGCTGACAGCAGAGCCCAATGCAAAGCTCGAATTCATGACCCGTGAGATCATGACCTGAGCTGAAGTCAGACACTTAACCGACTGAACCACAGAGGTGCCACAAACCCCCACTCTTTTACCTCATTTAACCTTAGTTACCTCCTAAAAGGCCCCATTTCCAAATGTAGTACAGTCATTAAACATTTGATTTAATATAATGGTTAAATAACAATTTTAAGTACTAAAAATAAAGTTTAAAACATACAAAAAGGGTAAAAGCAGGGCTACATTTAGAACTAAGATTTGAATACAAAATGTAATATGTATTTCTGAAAATCTTTGTAAAGTACTTAAAACATACTTACGTAACCGTGACATCTTAGATCAATTTATAAGTGGGCCTTAGAAAAATGATGTGAAAAACCACTCTGACATACCAATTAGTGACCCAAAGCTCAAATTTTATGAACTACAACCATGTCATATCAAATGCATTTATGCCCCTTCTCATCAATGCCCCATATTCCTTTCATTGTTTTATTTCTTCTACAGTATTTATTTTCTAAAATACCATGTAGTTTGCTTATTTTGTTTGTCTGTCTGCCTACTTCAACTAGAATGTTTAATGATCCATGAGGTCAGGGTGTGTGTCTGTTCTGTTTGCTGTAGAATCTCTGGCTTCCAGAGCAATAGTTATTACAAGATGGGCACTTAATATACATTGGCTAAATAAGTAAATAAATTAGTAGTAAGTCAATTATTCTGTCCAATTGGATTTTAATAGTCAGGTTTTTAAAAAATTATAAATTAAATATTACTTATAATGCAATGCACCAGAATCACCTGGAGGGCTTGTTTTAGGGCTTATTGAACTCCATCTCCAAATTCTGGACTCTGTAGATCTAATGTGAGAATCTGCATTTCTAATGTGTTGTTACTGGTGCTGTTACTGGTGGTAGAGGAAACATACTTTGAAAAAACACTAACTTACAAAGACCAAAACTCAATAGCATCATGAAATTTGGGGGAGGGATATGAATTATTAGCATTTGGCCCTAACTCATGGTATAGTGCATCTGCTACGTTGTAATTAACTTGCAGAAGCACATGTAGTGGAACACTGGATTGGTGTGTTGGTAAGTGATTTTCTTGACTCCTTCGCAACAAATTAAAGGGAGTGCTGACTCCCCATAGGCTGTCATCTCACTCACGTATTTTAAATATGGACCTTCATGATGGCAGTAGATTCACAGAAGGCAAATCTTGGCTGTCCCCAGAGTGTCTTTGTTAATGTGATGAATGAATGGAAATTTCCCTTTGGAAGGCTGTTCAGGCTTTTCTTTTGGTAGAATGTATTTAAAAGTATTTGTAATGTAGCATGAAAAAAAAATAGCATTCCAGTTATTGAGATAGTAGGATTTAGCTCTTCTCTGATACTTTTCATCTTGAAAATTTTTTGCAAACATTAACTAATGCCTCAGGCAATCCTTGGAGGCAATTTATATTCTATATTTTGTTCTTTTAAAGGTTGGAGACAGAAGTTTGGCTTCTATTTCATGCTTTTGTGGCCTGGCCTCTCTGCTTTTTGGTCTGTTTATGCACTGGTAGAGAGTTGGAAATCAGCCCTTAAAAATCAGATTCTCCTGCTACTCGGCAACCTCTTGAGGCCTGTTGTTTCCTGCCTCACTTGTTATTTCTGACCATCCTATTTTTCATGTGCAATGATTAGTTACTAAGGCAATGATCTTAAGGACTCTGACTCTGTTTATCATCCAGTAGGGAGTGAACTTATAGGAAAACAGAGGTCTTGCTTTTATAGACATTCTTTTGTGTTAAAAAAAACAAATATTATGCTGAGTGAAATAAGTCAGTCAGAGAAGGACAGATATCATATGTTTTCACTCATATGTGGATCTTGAGAAACTTAACAGAAGACCATGGGGGAAGGGAGGGGGAAAAATAGTTACAAACAGAGAGGGAGGGAGGCAAACCACAAGAGACTCTTAAATACAGAGAACAAACTGAAGGTGGATGGGGGAGGGGGGAGAGAAAACGGGTGATGGGCATTGAGGAGGGTGCTTGTTGGGATGAGCACTGGGTGTTGAATGTAAGCCAATTTGACAATAATTAATGTTAAAACAAACAAACAATGAATGAGATGTATACAGAATTATCAGCAAAATAAGCACAACTCTGTTGGCCTAGAAATGTTTTCATTAACGTGCTCACTGTATTCAATAATTATTGGGTTAAATTTATCTCATAACTCTTCCTATGTTCTTAAATTTTGAGGGGATAGGAAGCCTATTATCAGAAAGTATATTTTTTATTGGATAAGAAAGCATATACACAAAGTCCAGAGGATCAGACAAAATATTTCTTTCATTCTTAAGTATACCACAGCCACCTTGACCAGTAAGGAGAGGGCAGGTGCTCTTTCTAGTCTTTCTTCTTCCTTCATCATTGAATATTTGTTGAGTGCCTAGTACAGACTAGGTACCTGTCTAGTTCTGGGATTAGAGCAGAGAACAAAACAAAGGTTCTGGTCTCATGGACTTAGATTATAGTAGAGGGGAATAATTAATAAATAAAATTGTATGTCTGTATTAGAATTAAGTGTTGATAATGGCGCTTGGGTGGCTCAGTCAGTTGAGTGTACGGCTCTTGATTTCGGCTCAATACATGACTTTGAGGTTCATGAGATGGAGCCCCACATTGGGCTCTGTGCTGACAGCATAGAGCCTGCTTGTGATGCTCACTCTCTCTCTCTCTTTGCCCCTTCCCTGCTTGCACATGCATGTGTATTTTCTCTCTCTCAATATAAATAAATTAAGAATAAATAAATAAAATTGAATTAAGTATTGATAAATACTGTGTAGACATTAAGACAAGAGCTTTCAAGTAAGATGACACATGGTATAAGTCCAGAAGGCACCAGGGGAATGAGCCACTTAGAGTATTGAGGGAAAAGCATTCTAGGCAGAGGAAAATTAGGCACCAGGATCCTGAGGAGGGAGCATGGCTGATAATTCAGGACCAATAGGGAAGCAATGGGCTGCAGTACGATGAGTCAGGAGTACAGTGGTACCAACTGAAATCAGAGAGATACAGGAGTATACAGAGAGTTACAAATCATGTCTTCTCATTAAAAAAAATGTTTATTTATTCTGAGAGAGAGAATATGCATGTGCACATGAGCCGGTGGGGGGGGGGTGGTGCAAAGAGAGAGAGAGAGAGAGAGAGAGAGAGAGAGAGAGAGAGAATCTCAAGTAGGCTCCATGCTGACAGCACAGGGGCCAGATGCGGGGCTCGATCTCACAAACCATGAGATCATGACCTGAGCCAAAATCAAGAGTCAGATACTTAATTGATTGATCCACCCAGATTGCCTGAGTCTCCTCATTAAAAAAAACTTTTCATAAACTAGTTGGAGGGTTAGGTTAGGTAGGAGACCCGATGAATAGATATTTAAAGTTTATAAGATATTGTCCAGAATTGGGTAAAAGCCCTAAGATATGTTACCTAGGTTTTCCTCTAGAAAAATTGCAGATTGAATATATGGATTGTTTGAAATTTATGCTTTTTCATAGCATTAGAAATTCAAGACCTCAAGCTTAGCTTCTTATTTATCTCAAAAGAACTCAGGTTTCATCTCTAAGTGTTGTGCCCCTTAAAGAGAATCACAGTGAGAATTTGTGTGTAGAACTTGGTTCATTCTGTGCCTTTCTATCATATTCTCCTCCTACTCCTATTATACCTGCACTAAGACTGAATTTCAACATATATTACATCATGCAAACAATCATATAAGAATTTAGCATTTAATTCAGTCCTCTGTTAGCATTAAATTTTTAAATGAACTAATTTGTTGTTGACCATTATGATTAGAATAATCACCCCATTGGAATGTATGTACAGTAGAGATAAAGGGAATTAAAACTGAAGGCTGATTCTTTCTTCTATGAATAGTTAATGTTATACCCCAGGAGGACCATCATCTGAAAATGTACTCGGGTTTCCTTTATGACTCTTGCCCATTTAAGCTGGACTAAGAATGTTGGTTTGCAATAAATAGTGGCATAAATCAGGAAAATAACCAGTCTAATTTTGATTGGCAGAATCAATGTCATTGGATCTATTTTTTATAGTTCTCAATTTCCTATGTCTTCTAATGTGGTTTCCCTGCATAACAAAAAACATCATTGAATTTTATTTATGAGTAATTTATTTGGTATTGGTTTTTCATTACTTTCTCACAAGGTGCCTTGAGGTTTGGGGTTATTTTTATTATGTATTTTACAATCATATGGCCTACTTACAAGGGGAGAATGTTGCGTGGGGTTGAGGGTACCAGAGATCTGACTTGCCTAAAAATGACAATGATATATCTTTTCATCATTTTGTGAAGCAATGGAACCCCCACTGGAAGGGTGGGTGATTTGAAGGCTTTTTTTCTCCAGTAGAGATGACCTCATCCATCCATCCATCCATCCATCCATCCATCCAAACCCTCCCTTGAGCTCACATTTCCCTTCAACTACCATCTCATTTATAAATTCCCTTTTCATAGAAAAAAGTCATAATTATTGTATACACATATTGCCTTTATACCTCTTTTCTTTCTTGAATGCTTTCCAGGTAGTCTTCTGTTTTTACTATACCATGAAAGTAATTCTTACTGAGGTGATCAAGAATCACAATTTCAAAGTTCTCACCCTCATCTTGACCTTTCAACTCATTAAACTCTCTTCATTTTTTTCTTCCTCCATGAAATACTTCCTTCAATTTGTCCTCACTCTTGTTTAGATTTCCTTTGGCTTCACCTTTTCTCAGTCACCTCCTCATTTCCCTTCTAAATTTTATAATACTTCAAGGCTGATCCATAGATTTCTTCTAGCCTATGAATTGTCTTCTTTATCTTATCTTTATAGTGATCTCATCTAGTCTCTTGGCTTTAAGTACCATCTGGATAGTGCAACCTCAACATTTAGGTCTTCTGCTTGGACTTCTCCAAACTTCAAACTCATATTAAATTGTCTAAATTATATCTCCTACTGGTTATAAAAATATGCATCTCAAGTTTAATGTGTCTAAACTGGACTTCTGATTCCCACTACCCCAACCTGTACTTCCTGAAATCTTTCCCATCTAGTAATCACTAAGCCCACTGTTCCAGTTTTTCAGACAAAAATCTTAGATTGCCATAGATTCCTCTTTCTCTTACATAATACATTTAATCCATCATAAAGCCTGTTGACTTTTTCCTTAAAATACATTCAATCTTTTAACCTCTACCACTACCATTCTAGTTCCAGGCACTATCATTACCTGAGACAGTTTTCTAATGTGGTTGTCCCTTTTACATTTCCATAGCAACATGAGGGTTCCAGTTTCCTAATCAATATTTGCTCTTATCACTCATTTTCATTTTAGCCAATTTAGTAGGCATGAAGTGGTATCTCATGGTGACTTTAATTTTCATTTTCATTATAATTAATGATGTTGAGCAGGTTGACCCATCATATTTAATTGCATCTCATCCCATGATACCCTCCAGGTACTCTTTATCTGTTCAATCTCTAATTTTTTTCATAGCACTTATTACCTTCTGACATGATGCATAATTTATTTATATTTACTGCTTATTACCTCCTTCCCTGATAATCTCCCTTCCCAACTAGAATGTTAGCATGGAATCTTCCCCCATTTTGCTTGTCAATGTAGCCCAAAGAGCCTAGAATAAAACCAGTATTTATTTGGTATTAGATACATATTGCTTGAGCAAATGAATGATCAATAGCCTTGGATTACTAGGAGTACCACTGCTGAGAATGGGATAGTTTCCAAGACTCACACAAAAGAAGTGAAGTGGAAGCTTCCTGTCCATTATTTCCCTTCATCATCCCTGTGCCACTTGTACTTTCTGTGTCTGTCATAGGCAGGGACCAGGTGTCTGAGTAGCATGACTAGTCACAGTTAGCAGCTACATATATAGATATATATATATATATACTGCACTATATGGGGATTCTCACTTGGAGAACATGATGGACATGAAAAATTACTGTGAAAGTGACAAAGTATTCAAGTGAAACACAATAGCTTTCATGGTAGTGAGATACACACACACACACACACACACACACACACACACACAAGGCAATACCTTTGCAAGAAAAATCAGTGGTAAAGTAGGAGACAAAATACTAGATATTATGCTGAATGTGGCAAATAAAAATGGAATAAGACCTACTACCTGCCTTGAGGAGCTTGGCTTGCCCTACTTCCATTTCATTCACTCCACCAGGGATATGATGTAAACATGTCACTCCCATGTCAAGAACTCATCATGGTCTCTTTGTTCTCCATTAAGTCTATATTCCTTAGTGGAGCATTCAGGCTCCTTCACAAACTGGCTCCAGCCATCTTTCTTTCTAGTTTCAGTTCTTTTTTTTTCCCCTTATCCAACTCCCAGCAACACAAGAATCAAAGTTCCAGGTTATGGGCTCTTTCTGACACAGAATACTCATTTCATATCTACTTGCCTTTTCTCCTGCTCCATTTGCATAAAAATTTCCCAAGCCCCCCACTATACATTTCCACATACACAACATGCACACAGCACCTTTCCACAGTTAATAAAATCCTCCTTGTTGTTCAAGACTTGATACTTTTGGGGCAACATTCTTTCATGATTTAAGCAGAATGAATTTCTTCCCTTCCTATACAATTATGATACTTAATACAGTCTTATTTTGATTTTGGTTTTGTTTATGCTTGTTTCCATCAAATATGAAGTCCGAGACCAGAGGTTGGGTCATATTCATGTTTTTGCCCAATATTCCCCCCTCCTGTTGCCTATTGTAATTGTTTACTGAACATTGAAACAGAATAAAACAAATAATAAATAGACTCCTCTTTCCTTGTACTTAGAATATAATGAATAGATTTTTTTTAACGTTTATTTATTAATCAGAGACGGAGAGAGACGGAGCATGAGCATGGGAGGGGCAAAGAGAGGAGGAAACACAGAATCCGAAGCAGGCTCCAGGCTCCGAGCTGTCAGCACAGAGCCTGACATGGGGCTCGAACTCACAAACCGTGAGATCATGACCTGAGTTGTTGTTGGCCGCTTAACCGACTGAGCCACCCAGGCGCCCCTGAATAGATTTTTAAAAACGTAACTAAAATGATAATCAAATGCATTTTGACATAAAGTTATTTGCATCATAGGTACATTTGCACAAATGCAATTATAGTAGATTAATTTTAAATCTCAAAAGCAAAAATGAAAGAGAAAAATCACAACTTAATAGTGTGGATACAATTCACACTATTGCTCTCACTGACTGCAGTCCCAGGAGAAAGCAGGAAATAAGAGATATGGATTGGTTCTTCTCTTTGTCAGTTCCAGATCCAGCTCCTGTGAGTCCTCTTGGTGTGAGCATCTTGCTGTGGTGAACAGGATTCTAGTGTTTAAAGATACGCATTTTTCATACAACGTGGCCTCTGAGAAGAACCCAACTACTTTATTTGGTACAGCCCCTAGATCTGGAGGGAGATGCATCTTTGGGGATGGCATGTCCTTCTTCACCATCAAGCCTTTAATAGGGTCTGAAGAGTATTTTAACTCTACATGATTTTGCTTCATTTGTTGCCTTTTAGACCCGATTCCCACATGAGGTATTACTCCACAGTAATCTGTCAGCACTGTGGTACTAAGTACCGGTCATATTTCTAATAGAGTAGCTATACTTACGGACTTTCTAACTTAAAAATGTAATGGAGAAAGTAGATGATTCCAAGTAGAGCTGCAAAGATAGTTAACATTTGTGGAAGATGAATATCTAAGAAAGATTTAATCATTGTACTTGCTCTTGTTGTGACAAAGAAGGTAGATAGATGCCCTAAGACAGGTCTCTAAACGAAAAATGATTTCTCACATGGAAAATGGTGGCCAGCTGTTCTTCTCCGCAGAGTACGCAGCAGCAGGGAATGTTTAAAATGTAGCATGAGGGATTTATCTCAGATACAGAAAGATTTTCTGTTTGTCAGACACTGAGATGACTTCTTGAGAGAAGTTATAGAATCTCTGAATGTGGAAACTTTTCTTTTTAACCTCATTCTGTCTGGAATAGTTCATACCCACATTTTTCATAGTATGTTCTAGTATTTTATGGGCTGTTAAGGGAAGTTACTCAAATAAAGATTCTGTTATCAAATGCATTTCAGAAACACTAGGTTTAACAAAGTTAAAAAAGAAAAAGCTCTACTGAAGGGCTTTATGGCATTTGCTTTATACTTTGTGAATTTCTGGTTAGAGTTAGGGACATGTAGTAAAACTTCTTACTAAACTTTATTTAATCATATATAACCCATTTTTTTAAGAGGCTTTTTAAAGGATTGGTGTTCTGTGTTACTTTCTGGGAGATATGTTGACCTACATATTTGAAGTGGACTTTCACATAATGTTGACAAAATTTTCACTTGCCACATTCCTACTTTTGAAAACAATAACAAAGTAATCCACAGAGATATCTCTTTTTAAAAACCACCTAAATATGGATTCCTTTGGAATAATTTCTTTTATAGTTTTAGATGTCCAGTGAGCCATAGTGGAGTGAAAACAATGAGTGTTCAGAAGCAGAAACAGATTTATGGAATCTTACTCCTCATTCTGGTTTCCGAGCACATTATTTGTGCTAATGTAGAGGCAGAGTCTATACATGTGCATGTGGGTTTTGCTGTAGTGAGGATTGCAGCTCCAAACACTTCTAATGAAATGAGAGGTGAGTATATTCATAAGATAGTATAATTTGGGGAGGACAATTTCACCTAGAATAGCTAGCTTACTCACTACTACATTACATGACATCTTACCCATGGAAAGCAAAACTATCACCCTACATAACTCTTCACTACTTACACTTGCTCTAGTAAGTTCTCAGGGTCTTGAGTGAATCTTTTGGGAGCTACATAAACGTAACTGGACAGATGTATGGGGGAGAAGTTATCTCCACATCTACTTAACTGTTAATCTGAAATGAGGCAAAAATATATAGAAGAAACAGTGAGGGAAGGGACATACAGAACAAGGTGACATATTGTCTGGATGATAATATACTTTGATATTGTATTGAATGTGTGTGGGATTAAGTGACGTATAATGTACACTCTTAGAGGTGGTTAGTTAGCACTTGAAGTGCTTCAAGAAGCACTTGAAGGTCCCCCATTAGGGATCTAAGTTGCTCTTGGTTCTCCAGAAAAACTGTGTGTGTGTGTGTGTGTGTGTGTGTGTGTGTGTGTGTGTGTGAAAGAGATTTATTTTAAGGAATTGACTCATGGTGATCATGGGGGTGGGCAAGTTTGAAATTTGTGGGACAGACCAGAACCTTGAACAGGCAGGATTTCTATGTTGGAGTCTTGAGGAAGAATTACTTCTTCCTTTGGAAGCCTCAGTCTCTGTTTTTAGAGCTCAAGCTGATTGGATGAGGCCCACCTAGCCATGGAGGTAAGGTCCTTTACTTAAAATCCGCTAATTATAAACATTAATCACATATAAGAAATAACTTCCCAGCAACATCTAGACTGATGTTTAACTAAACGATTAGAAACTATAGCCTAGCCTGAAAACTATCACAGAGTCTACACTTCCGATATTGTCAAAATTCCTACCAGAGCTTTGTTCTTTAGCATGAGAATTGTTAGAAAATAATCTTACATCATTGAAATAAGTAGTGGTCAAACTAAGTGGCCGGCCAGAAGGAGTGTACGGGCACTATTGGCCTTAAATGAACAAGATCCCACTCTGGCAAGCCCAGCAGGCTTATGGAGCTAGAACTGAACTCTGTTCGGGTGTGTTTCCCTACAGAAAAGACTATCCACTGTCCTGACTAGAAGGTAAGCTGATGCTGCCTCACAGCACTGGACATCCTCCTCAGAGTGAATCTGTTAAGCAAGATTCTCCTAAAAGGCCTGAAAACAGAGGGGGTCTCTCTGAGGTTCCAAGAACAGGTGGTGTAGACTTTATCTAGTTGTGCATAAATGTTTACATCTCAGCAGACCCTTGTCTAAGACTTGTTTTCATTGTTACGTCCCATCTGGCTCTTATCGCTAGAGGCTTTTACAAAGGTTTTGGCTGTTTTCAGATAGCCAAACCAGCTCAGCTTAGTTCACAACAAAAGGAATTTGGAAGTCAGTATCAAAAAACTATCCATTGGGAGAAACGCTGTGATTTCCTCTCCATCCCAGCCAACTACCGTCCTTTTTTGGTTTGAGTGACTTCGGTCAGCAAAGTCTAGTCTTCTGTCTCCCACAGCTGTAGGTCTTCATTATGATATTCATGTAAGAATAATTGAATGCCAGGGGTTGTTGAAGAAACCATTTCACTCTTTTTGTTTCCTGACACTTAAAATTCTTTTTTTTTTATTAAAAAATTTTTTTTAACGTTTATTTATTTTTGAGACAGAGAGAGACAGAGCATGAATGGGGGAGGGTCAGAGAGAGGGAGACACAGAATCTGAAACAGGCTCCAGACTCTGAGCTGTCAACACAGAGCCCGACGCGGGGCTCGAACTCACGGACCGCGAGATCATGACCTGAGCCGAAGTCGGCTGCTTAACCGACTGAGCCACCCAGGCGCCCCTTAAAATTCTTAAAGGAATTAATTAATGTGTTGGGGCTTCACTCTTACCTTTAATGTAATTTTGAGCCTTATACGAATCACACAAAGCTTCCTCTCTTGTATATACACTTAGGAGATGTGGGTTGATGCCACTTGATGGAAAACAGTCCTTTTAAGAATGCATTTTCCATACCATGAAACAGTGAAAATAGGGGTATGAGAGTCTGAATTCTGAAAAACACAGATATTTGACCAATTCAAAAACATAGGACCTTTATTACATTTTATTACCCCATTAACATTTTCCCACTTAAGTTATGGAAGGTAGATGTTTGCATACTTAAAAGTGGAGAAAGGGGAGTATTCCATCAAGTGAGTTTTTTCTTAAAATAGCTGTTTAACCACCTCTTAAGAAGCTAAATAATCCATCATGCTTTATTACCATGAACTTGGAAGTAGGAAAGTGGATCTTGTCCAAAGAGATACACTGTATTTTGATTTAGAAGATATTTTGCTTTTGGATGAATACATTGATTGATAACAGGAATCAGCTACACTATTAATAGTAGCTCCCCCAAAAGCTCTGTTATACAAATAAATCTCTCCCATCTTTCTTAGCTGCTAAAATAGATGCTTACTAGATTTATCTTTCCTTTCATATTATGTGGCCTTGAAGTAAGCCAAGAATTTCTCTGCAAATTTGTTAGATAAAGCAAAGTGAATTCTTACCTGTTTTTAGGAAATAGTGCTCTAAACTATTTAGATCTTTACAAGTGAGTGAAACTGGAATTTTTGACTCTTTCTTTTTGTTTATTTTATTTATTTTTTTTAAATTTTTAATTATTTATTTTTGAGAGAGAGAGAGCCAGGGAGGGGCAGAGAGAGTGAGACACAGAATCTGAAGCAGTCTGAGCTGTCAGCACAGAGCCTGATGTGGGGCTTGAACTCATGAACTGCACGATCATTACCTCAGCCAAAGTTGGACGCCTAACCAACTGAGCCACCCAGGTGCCCCACTTTTTGTTTATTTTAGATTATAGAATGAAGGGCACCACTTTCTGTGTGTCAAACTGTGGTGACAGATGAATGAGAAGTATTCCTTGAGTGAAGACAACTCAGCAGATTTTGGTGGACAAATGTTTTACTAAAGCAGTACTGAGTAATGTTAGAAGGCTACTTTATCCACAGGAACAAAACTATTAATGCCAGCTTCTAATTTATACAGATCTATGTTATCTACCTTCTCATTTTCTCTACCTCTGTTTTCTCCACTTCATCAAAGCTAACTTCACGGTATGACTCCATTTAGGATTCCATAACCTAGGGGCTTAGGGACTTAGGGTGCCATAATTCAGACCTTACCTGAACCATACGCTTCTCCAACCAGGGCCACAATGTGGTGAATGAGGTGCTGCCTGGGCATCTAAGGAGCTGTTGACTTGTTCACCTCTTCTTGCCTTTCTGCTCTGAGTTGGCTCTGAGCACAGGAATGGGGCTTGCTTAGGTTTTCTCTCTTTGGTTCTCATGAGTTACCCTGGTCTAGTGTCATATCAGGTGCTCACACTGTGGTATAGTCTTGCCTGAAGCCAAGTGATTCTGATGGGGGGTCTTGGTACTTTACCTAATCTCCTGCTTGACCCTTACTCAAGTAGCTTTGGTCCTACCATGTGAACACATCTCCTACACAGCAATACCACTGCTTAGATTTTACAACTGTGCCCACTTAAGTGAATACCCAGCATTTAATACTGTGAGAGTGGGACTGAAAAGCTAGCAATATTCTTCCAAGTGAACATTTGTAGCTAAGTGGATATCTGTCCCCACATCTGCCTGATGTCAGCTCATCCTGCCTTCCCACAACAGTTTCTTGTTGCCTCAGTAACCATACTGCTTGTGATGGTTAATTTTTATGTATCATCTTGGAAGGTGTTTTGAGATGAAATTAACATTTAATTATGTGAACTCAGAGTAAAGCAGCTTGTCCTTCATAGTGTGGTGGGCCTCATCTAATCAGTTGATGGCTTGAATAGAACAAAAAGACTGGTCTTCTCAAGCACGAGGGAAATTTTCAGCAGACTGTCTTGGGATTTCCTCTGCACATTGGCTTTTCTGGATCTCTACCTGCTGACCCTCAGACTGGAGCTGCACCATCGGCTCTCGTGGGTCTCATGCCTGCCAGCCCACAGTGCAGATTTGGATTTGCCAGCCTCCATACTTGCATGAGCCAATTCCTTGTAATAAATCTCTTTCTGGATATATACACATCCTATTGGTTCTGTTTCTTTGAAGAACCCTGAAAATTATAATGTCTTATGTTGTAGTACCTCAAACTGTAACACTATTATAAATGTTTATGTTAAATTTGCCTCTGTATATATGCATGTTTTTACTGTGGGAAAAATGAGGCTTCACATTGACTTTGGATCAGAACTCTAATAGGTAGTTTTACTATCCACAGTCAAGGGAGAATGTCAGCCCCAAAACCTTCTAACAAAACCTCAAAGCTTTTGTAGTTGCTGTTTCTTCTTCTGGAATACTCTTCCTCCTGAGAGTTGCAGGGATTATTCCCATATTTTGATTTAGGTCGATACTCAAATGCCTCTTCTCAAAGAAGACTTCTTCAACCACAGTCTAAAATAACCCCCTTTATCACCCTGCACAGCCTTACCTTAATTGATATTTCTTTATAGCATTTACAACCACTTGGTATTTTATTATGCATGTATTTATTTCTTTGTTGTCTAGCACTCCACTAGCATGTGAAGTCCAAGGACTTTGCTTTATTCACTGCTGTATCCCTGGTGCTCAGACTTGCTCAGACTAGATTTTTGAATAATATTTGTTGTCTGAATGAATAAACGAATAAATGTTCTGTGTAATAATAGAATAATTAACCCAAGGCTTGTGAATTTATGTACCACTCAGTTTGAGCAAAATTAGAATCCTATAGCAAGTGTTATATTACTTTAGTGAAAAATGTAATTTCCTGTAGCAAATACGTTACAAGGTTGAGAGGTCATGATAAAATTATATTATTGGGAAGTTAACAGAAAATTTTATGGAGTAAAGACTTGTGGATGAAAAAGATTAAAAAAAGTGTGGTTGTGATGACAAGTAATAGAATATGTATGGATGTCATGTTTAAGATCTTTGTCCCATTTGGCCCATTTCCAGATGTGCTGTTTATTCATGGGCCCTCTGTGGTCCCTGGATTATGAATGCTCTCCAGCCTTCTCTAGCTTTTCTTACTGAGAAGGGCAGTTTCAACAGAGCACTTCAGTGCTTATGTTAAAATAAACAGGGAGAAGAGGGTATTTGTATATAGTTGTTTATTCCCAAGGTATAATATTGTGGCTAGTACTCATGATGTGTGTGTTAAGTGCTAGCATAAGCAGGTGGTTCATACAAAGTAATGGGACAGACTAATTTGTAAGGAGCTCCATTCTGGAGTTATCTCTCTCTAGGTTAAAGAATAGCTGTTTCTCTATTCAGCTGGCAAATTGAAGCAGGGATGCCCATTACTAGAGACCCACAGGGTTGAGATATTCCTAAAACACTGTGGCAGTCTTACCTGGCAACCCCAGCCCGCTGTACCTCATCCGCTAGCAGAGTGCATTTCAACTACATAACAATTAAGCAGTGGACAGGCTGGAATTACTTCCCATATCTGAGGATGGCTTTGGGGTTCAGAGCCAGATGGGCTGTGGGAAGAGAACAGGCTTTGGAGTCAGCCAAATGTCAGATTAAAACCCAGCCGTGCCCCTCACTGGATGAACTTGGCTAAGTTATTAAATCACCTTGAGCTGTAATTTCTTCACCCGTGGCATAGGACTAATTGTACTTATCTGGTAAGGTTACCAGGAAGGTTCATCTGGCTCACAGCTGACACTTGAAGAGATGATAATTTTTCTCCTGTCCACCATTTGCAGCTTATTAGGTGTTTTCTTTTTATTTGTTGGCTTTTTGGGTTTTTTTTCCCCCTTTGACATGTCTACCTCTCATAGGACACATGAAATTTATAATTTGGAAGGAATCTTACAGATTAACTAAGCCAATTCCTTCCTCCATCTCCTTCTTCTACTTTACTCTTATACACACACACACACACACACACACAATTTTCTACTTCCTTTCCTGTTTCTGGTCATATCCATAGATGATGAAGAATGTTCATGTATTGTATACTCCCCAGGTCTCCATAAAAAGCTATGTTTCTTTCCAATTGGAAAAGATTTATTCATGATTTTCAGTCTCATAAACCCTCCTCCTTTCTAGCAATTGCTTAACACAAACCATGAATGAAATTTCAGTGCTAGACCCTGTCCTTTCCCATCCTGCCCCTTCTAGAGAAGTGATTTTTAAAAAGGCTTTGCCTTATTTCCCTTTGAACATTTGGAAACATATAAGCAGAATGTAGTTTGCATTTCTAAATAAAGCTACAAATTTGTGTATTCATGTTCACATTAAAACAAACAAACTGGAACTTCAGTATCTCACCCCACTTAACCTAGAAAAGTTTTTTTTTTTGTTCTTATAAGATGTCTTTTTAACTGAGGTATAATTTAACACAATAAAATGCACTGATCATAATTTTTCTGAGGAGATAAGGAATTTTAAGCTCATGACATGGTTTGTAAGAAGTTTAAGACTACTGATTAAAAGCAAAACCGAACCAAAAGAGTGATGCAAAAAATCTAGTTCAGAACTCAAAACCCAGAAGTGGAAAATATCAGTGTAGGGACACCGAATTTTCCTCAGCTTCAGCTCGCTGATTATTATTGCATGTGGCAGTGCCTCTTGCGGAAGAAATTGGCCTTTGAAAGGCCAAATTGTAAAAAAAAATTTAAATTGTAAAATCTATAAAATTGTAAGGCTAATTGTAATCCTAATTAGCTTTACCATTGGTAGCATTAACAAGTATAAGGATTTGCTTGGATTAAAAGTTCTGTGATATTTTAAATAAACCTGGTACTCTGATTCACTCCATTAAAAATACTGTTTCATCTTCTGTGGTCAACAGCAAAGGCATTACCCTGCAGAAAACTCTTAAAGCATACGCCAGCTCCTCAGTTTTGCCACTGTCACACCTATATATGGGGTATAGTGTATGGTGTACAGACCTGTGTATAGTGTCCGCATTTGCTGGCTTAGCATTTGTGATGAAAATTATTTGTGAGGGACCCAACGGTCTAAGATATATGCCACTTTTGAATAGGGATAATACTCACCTCCATCACATTGCTGTGGAGATCAAACAAGACTTCGTTGGTACCTGGCACAAATTTAGATTGCCATGGCACAAGATTCATACAGGGGAATTATTTAACTAGTGAATAACCCGTCTGATGGCCCACTCCTCACGCCCCCTCATGTAACTGGAGTTCTGAACATATTTCTCAAGAATGTCAAGAATTGTGCGATCAGATGATGTATGATAGGTTTCAGTTGGTTAAAAATGCTTAGCCTTCTCTGTTTTGAAATTCTTCAATAATGAAAATAATAAATGTCTCTGAAACATGTTGATCCCCCCCAAGCAAGAAAGTTATTAGGAGAAATGATGATATCAAAGAATGAATGGTAACCAAGAGCAACAAGCCCAATTGGAGAATTTCAAATGGCAAACACTGTAT
>NC_064809.1:61282974-61341821 GCF_023721935.1 Panthera uncia | reverse complement strand
ATGATGAAAAAGATCTCCTCAAGTGTCAATTCTATCAGACCATTAGGAGACACCCTTGTGTGCTCAGCTCAAGGCTGAGAGAACTTGCCACTCAACTTCATGTCCCATCTACTATATGCTAGTGCATTCTCAGAGATCGATTACCTTCACGGGAATTCCCTTAAAGCCACACGAGTGCCTGAACACCCCAGTGATAAATATATATAGCCTTAACTGCAAATTTTTCCTAACACATTTTTATTGAGTGTCTATTTTGAATGTGCCTGGTCCTGACATGACAAATTTGAATACATTTAGCATACCCCTGAGAAATTTGCAGTGTGATGGGAAACATTGCCATATAAAGAGATATAAAACAGTGAGCTAAGGGCAACAGCAGAAGTCCGTGGAGGGTGCAGGGAGTACCCAGGAGAGGGCTGTCTAAGCTGGACGGTGGGGATGGAGGTGTGTGTGGAGTAGATCTAGTTACCCAAAATCAACTATGTTCCTACAGCATAAACAGACACAGTGAGAGAAAACAACTGCACATTTAGATCCGTATCTACCGAATTTCACTCTCTGGATTGTTCAGTAGCCCCTCCTTCATCCATGGTTTCACTTTCCATGGTTTCAGTTACCTGCAGTCAATTGTGGTCCCGCATCTCATCATATAAGCATCTTATCACCTCTCATCAATACAAGAAGAGGGGTGTACACAGTATAGTAAGACATGGTGAGAGAGACCACATTCATGTAGCTTTTATTACATCATTATAATTGTTCTATTTTATTATTAGTTATTGTTCATCTCTTCTGTGCCTAATTTACAAATTAAACTTTATCCATAGGTGTGTATGTATAGGAAAAATGTAGTATATATAGAGTTTGGTGCTGTCTGGGGTTTCAGGCATCCACAGGGGTCTTGGCACACATCCCCTGCAGGTAAGTGGGGACTATTATAATTGAGAGTATAGGGGGAAGTAGCAGTATCTGTAGTCCAAGAAGAGAGGCAGAAAGGAGAGGAAACCCCAACGGGGGATGATGGGACCCCCTAACTGCAGCCTTAGCTGTGAATTGGGTTTTGCCTCCTACCTGTTGTACCACCCTTTTCTGTACAGCTGTGTCTAATACTTGTCAGTGGGAAAGTTTATGCATTTTCAGATACGTGGCCTTTGACGTGAATCCAGCAGGGAGTCTAGATGCAGAGGCGCAGCCAGGCCAGTTGTCAGCTTCACAAGTGTCTTAATCCGGGGCAGAAGGGGAGAGCTTGGCTGTCATCAGCTTCCGGGAAGATTGATAAATTGGAGGCAGACAGCTAGAGCCTAGGGCTGCCAAATAGATCTTTAGGATGGAAATACAACTGCTGTATGTAGAACTCTGTGAAACACCCACACACCCCCAAACACATGAGGATCTTGTTTAGAGTTAGATCATGTATTAGAAACGATAATTGTAATTAATATCATGAGGCCTATTGTCTGCCTCCTCGGGAAGGCAACAGCCTGCAGTGGATGGAATTTGTGTTGTTTGGGCAGGGCAGGCAGGGGTGCCTCTTCCTCTCAGGCACACTCACCCCCACACTGCTGGCCACAGTGCCCGAGTCCAGGGAGAATGTGTAGTGTGGGCATATATATGGATTTGTGTGTGCCCGTCTGTCTTTGGGTAGGAGTATGCAGGCATCGATAATCTGTGTCCATCAGTCTGTACACACGTGCGTGTGTGTGTGTGTGTGTGTGTGTGTGTGTGAGACAGTGTCTGTCTCTGTGTCTGTGTGTATCATATGTATCTATGTTTATGTACATGTGTGGGCATATGCCTTTTTCTGTGTCTCTGTCTCTGTATACATGTGCGGATATATGTGTGCATCTGTGTGTGTTTGTTTCACTGTCTACATCTGTCTTGTCTGTGTATATATGTGAAGGATTGTGTGCATGTGTCTGTATGTTATTGTGTACATGCGTGGACATATGTATACGTCTGTGTGTCGGACTGCCTGTACCTGCGTGGGTCTGTGTGTATATGTTTCCCCTGTGTGTATATGTTTCCCCTGTGTGTATATGTCCCATCCTCTGGAAGCCGAGCTTCTAAGTTACACTTAAGCCCCAAGCTGGACTTCCTCTGTGGTGACTGATAGCACTGAGGAAGGCTGCTGTTGTTGCTGCTTGGCCGTCTGCGTGGCTGTACCCATAGCAGCTAAACAGTAATGTGGGCTTACACTCGGTCACCTCAGAGACTCTTAACGGGAATGTTGAGAAAAGAGATCTACCTCTTTGTGGCTCAGGAAGACCCTCCCAAGCCAGAAAATTAAATTCAGTCTCAGTTATATCTGCTGCAGGGAATCTATTAATATCCCACTAATTGTCTTCACAGGTTTGCTATGAGGTAACGTATGTGTGTCAGCTTCAAGTATAGAGAAGTCTAAAGTCATGTTAATTATAGGCAGAAATACTGTGTGTTATCAGGGACTGTATCATTAGCTGTTTTAATTCTCACTTCTCTTAGTTCCTTGTGTGATCAGAAATATGCACCTTCCCATTGGCCTCTTTTCCCAGAAACAAATGCACTATGTTAACTTTGGAAAATGCCTCAAATGCCTTCTTTCTGGTTCCTCGAATTGTGTTTGAGTTTTATCTGAATTTATTTGGCTGAAATCAGCTATAATTTTTAAAAACAATTTTGTCACACAAACTACAAGAATGTTTAGCCAGTTTTTGATCCCCGCTTTTCAAAATTGGGATCCTCTCCCAGTCTTTCTTGTGCTTAGAAATCCAGACATATCTTAGCGACATATTTTTGCCTCATTTTCCAACTTTGTACTTGGCAGGTGCATGTGCAATGTAACGAAATACCATCTTAGATATTTTAAATCCAACTTGGCTGATTGGGGAGGAGGGAGGGAAAGGAGTGTTATCAACAGTAGTGTTTGAAGTTAAAGAAGCGTTGGCGAATATTACTGTTTTCAAAATTAACCCCAGGGAGTGTGGGAGTTTTGTCTTTAGCTGAAAATTTTAAAAATAGGGGCGCCTGCGGGGCACCTTGGTGGCTCAGTCAGTTAAGCATCTGACTTCGGCTCAGGCCATGATCTCACGGTCTGTGAGTTTGAGCCCCGTGTCGGGCTCTGTGCTGACAGCTCAGAGCCTGGAGCCTGCTTCAGATTCTGTGTCTCCCTCTCTCTCTGCCCCTGTCCCACTCGCACTCTGTCTCTCTGTGAAATAAATAAACACTAAAAAAAAAAAATTAAAAAAAAAATAGGGGCACCTGGGTGGCTCAGTCAGTTAAGCGTCTTGACTTTGGCTCAGGTCACGATCTCACGGTTTATGGGTTTGAGCCCACCTCAGATCCTCTGTCTTTCTGTCTCTCTCATTCTCTCTGTCTCTCTCTCTCTCAAAAATAAATAAACATTAAAAAAATAAAAATAAATCACAGATCCACTCCTTGCCTCTTCAAACCAGTGCTGTGGAACAAATCGAATGTGGTGCTTCCAGTGTTCAGAGCTCATGCTATGGGATCTCCACCTTATTCACCCTATGATGGCCTTGTGACTCAGGGTAACGTAACTCAAATAACGTGGACTTTCAGAGCTGGAGCATTTCTGCAATCACCTAAGCCCCACTGAGCCCTAAGCCTCAGGAGGTCCTTAAAGGCAGGAAAAGCCACGACTTGACTCCGGGCTTGCTGACTCCTGATCAGCAAGGATCAGCAAGGATCAGCAAGGATGCTGTCCTCCTGTGCACGTGAGACTCTTCAGCAGCTTCCTAGTGACTGCTAGGTGAGGGTTGACTCCACAACAGGGCATGGGAAAACCTCACTTCCCATCTCCTGCCCACATGCCTGGTCCAACTTATTACCATTCTTCCCTTCCCACTTTACACTCAGGAAATACAAATGTCTCATAAATACACGGTAGCATTTTACATCTTCCTGTCTCCGTACTTTTTGTACTTTCTGCGTAGAATGCTCTTAGCTACTAGTGTCATTTGAGAGGTACCAAGAAAACTCTCACATGAGCACCTAAAGCATCACCATTAATTCCCTTTATACTCAGCTTTGTTTCCATTGGTGCTCCCCCTGCCCCACCTGCCTGCCCCCATAACTCATGTCATTTCTGTGAAGACAACAACTTAAAATTGCATTGGTACTGATTGAGTTTTCCAGATGCTTTGCTGCCAGGGAGGACTAGGTGCCTGGGCAACAGGGATGCTGAAAGGGGCAGGAAGCAAAGAACAGGGACTTCTGAGGGCAGTCTCATTTGATCAGAGTTTTGCTCAGGTCCAGCCTACTGACCACACCATACACCTGTCAGAAGTTTTTGGATGGCACTCGGGTGTCAGAGGTGCAACATGGGAATATTTAGGTGTGCTACGTTCTCGCCTGTATGGGGTTTCTCTGTTCAGTTCAGCACATTGATCAAAATATGTACACGAATTATTCATTTATTCAATGAGAATCTGAAAATAAGAATCAGAGTTAAAAACCAACACAAAGAATTAAATGAAATTTCATTTGTCCTTCATGATTGTGCCTTTCAAAAACTAGATGTTCTGAAAAAAAGAAAGAAAGAAAGAAAGAAACCTAGCTGTTCCGATTATTTATTGCTGGGTAGCAGACCACTACAGTCGTGGCTTACAATAACATTTATTTTGCACATGAGTCTGCAATTTGGTCAGGTCTCTAGGGGGGCTAGCTCCTGTCCGCTCCACTGGGTGTCAGGTGGGGCAGCTGGAAGGCTCATGTGGAATTATCTGACAGCTCCCCTCACTCACATGTCAAGCAGATGATGCTGACTGTCAGCTCAGCTGAAGCTGTCACCAGGACTACCCACGGGTGGCTGCTTCCTGTGGCCCGTGCTTCCTCCCAGCGGCATGGCTGGGTTCCAAGATGAGTGTCCTGAGAAAAGGAGCCAGGAGAAAGCCCTATCTGCTTTATGACTTAGCCTAAGAAATTATGCAGAATCATTTCTGCCACATTCCATTCATCCCCACAGCCACAAAGCCTCTCAAATTCAGGAAGGGACGTGCGGGACCAGAAATACTGCTTTGACCATTTTTAGAAAATACAATCTGCTACACTGGAGCATACAGAAATTTTAATGGACTTGTTATTGCTGGTTTTCCCGTTTATTCCAGCCACCAGAGTCTTCATGGTGGGTTGTGTGGAGGCCAAGAAAGTCTTTTACACGACTAAGTAATTACTGTATTTGGTTTCTTTGTTAATGAGACCTGCCCTCCATCACCAACATCTCTTTGTCCAGAGAGAAAAGCTTTTGTGCATATAACAATTAGATCCATGTGGATCAAAGGTTTTTATTACAACAGCTTTAAAAACAACCTCACAAACTGTTGTACAAGATTAAATTCTGGCCCATCCACTTTAGTATTTAATACTCTGTACAATTGAAAGATTTATAGGAAATTTGAAATATTGATTTGAGTACATATAGATGATCTTTGCAGCAGGAGTTGAGCACAAAGTCTTTGGCCAAACATCTGTGTTTTCTGGAATGTTTTCTGGAATGTAATTAAAGTAGTTGTCTAGCAAATCTGTCTATTTGCATAACATTAATTGTGTTTAAGTAGTTTAGTTTTAATTAAGCTTTTCTTCTTTAAAAATTAAAGATAAGGAAAATCACATTAAGAATTTGACCTTAACTCAGTCTGTTAAGCATCTGCCTCTTGATTTGAAATCAGGTCATGATCTCATGGTTTATGAATTCAAGCCTTGCATCAGGTTCTGTGCTGACAGAGGGAGCCTGCTTGGGATTCTCTCTCTCTCCCTCTCTCTCTCTCCCTGCCTCTCCCTCACTTACACTCTCTCTCTCTCTCAAAGTAAATAAATAAACTTTAAAAAAAGAATTTGGGGGGTGCCTGGGTGGCTCAGTCGGTTAAGCGTCTGACTTCGGCTCAGGTCACGATCTCGCGGTATGTGAGTTCGAGCCCTGCGTCGGGCTCTGTGCTGACTGCTCAGAGCCTGGATCCTGTTTCAGATTCTGTGTCTCCCTCTCTCTCTGACCCTCCCCCGTTCATACTCTGTCTCTCTCTGTCTCAAAAATAAATAAACGTTAAAAAAAAATTTTTTAAAAAGAATTTGGCCTTGAGAAAAATAATACAAGGTTTCAAAATTGTAGCAGTATTGCGATATTTGGGATTATGTAATGCCACTTAGCTTTTGGATATTTGAACTGTTCTGAAGCTTGTCTTTTGTCTCATTCAACCTGCATCATCCTAAGGCCATGTTTATTTTTGGATGCCTGGAAAAAAACCCTGAATCAGGAGATAGAGTCCTGGTTCAGCCCTATTCGTTGAATGGCCATAAAAGCAGAACACTAAACTTGGTGGTACCTCATTTGTAGAATGAAAGCATTTGATTAAACATTCTCTAAAATTGTTTATGAATAATATATAAGAATGTCATTTACTGAGAGCATAACAAAACAAAACAATATGAAGAATTAATTTTTTCTGATGCTGGGCTAGTAATTAGAAATAATCAAAACCATATATTTTACTTAGAAGCACACTTCAAAATCTTTTATTTCCCAACAACCAATTATTCAAGCTTTCTTGAGACATTTCAGGGTCTTGTTTGGATTTGATTAAGGGAGTAGTCAGCCCTTAGCTTCTTTTATATGACTTCATTACAATTTGAGAAGCAGATGGTTACTTAATAGATACTATTTGATAATGGCAAAAATAGGACAAGGCTCTTCACATCTTAAATAGGTCTTAAAATAACAGTCTTATAAAGCCTTGCCAGTAATTAGGGCTGTGTCCATATTACAGACAGGCAAAAGGAGGCAGGGACCTTTGTTGTAGGATAGTTACTAATGCCTAAGTCTTTCTTCTTTGGGTATTATAAGCTATAATATCCCTTAAAACAATATTATATTCATTCTATTTTGTATTACTCAAAACATTCTTTTGACATGAACAAAAAACAATAGCAAACTTTTGTGTATCCCTTATAACATGTCAGATACAATGCTGTGTGCTTTATATTCATTGCCTAATACGATACCCACTTTTAAGGAGTCTTTTTCAGCATGACTTCTACAGTCATAGGTTTTGGATTCAAATTACTGCTTACCTAATAGTTGTGATGACCTCACATCTCGTTGCCTTGACCTTTGAGGATTACATGAGATTCATCATGCAAAATACTTAATATAGTGTCTGGAATAGTAAACATTCAATAGACATTAACTCTTTATAATTATTATTGTCACCATCAGCTCTGTCAGGTAGGTAATGTGGATAATTTTTGTGTGGCTTTAAACAGTGAAGTAATTTGCCTGGTCACAAAGCTCTTAAGCAGTGGAGCTAGAAAGATAGTTGTTGTTTAATGCCAAATTTCTTAACTTCTAAACCATAATTCTTCCTAATAGTTAAAATGGTGAAACTTAGTAAAATATTTCAGTTCTTTCAATTCTGTTAAGTGATCAACCCTTGATACTTCCAAGGATCCTGGGATCAAAATCCCAGGTTGTTTCATTTTGTGTGGCCTTTCTCATCTAGAGTTTCTGGATCTGGGAAAATAGTTTATGGGGGGGGGGTAGAAACAAGATTGTGGGTGCCCCTTTTGAGCAGTCAGGAGTCTTCGTGGATTGAATTATTCTTTCTAAAACTTTTGATCTCTTATTCTTTTTTTTTTGAAGAAATTTTTTTTAACGTTTATTTTTTTTTTTAATTTTTTTTTCAACGTTTTTTATTTATTTTTGGGACAGAGAGAGACAGAGCATGAACGGGGGAGGGGCAGAGAGAGAGGGAGACACAGAATCGGAAACAGGCTCCAGGCTCCGAGCCATCAGCCCAGAGCCTGACGCGGGGCTTCAACTCACAGACTGCGAGATCGTGACCTGGCTGAAGTCGGACGCTTAACCGACTGCGCCACCCAGGCGCCCCACGTTTATTTATTTTTGAGACAGAGAGAGACAGAGCATGAACGGGGGAGGGTCAGAGAGAGGGAGACACAGAATCTGAAACAGGCTCCAGGCTCTGAGCTGTCAGCACAGAGCCTGACGCGGGACTTGAACTCATGGACCGCGAGATCATGACCTGAGCTGAAGTCGGCCGCTTAACCGACTGAGCCACCCAGGCGCCCCTTGATCTCTTATTCTTATCCTAAGAGAAACTGATACAATTATGTTTCTTTTTTCACTTTTGTAAAACCCACATTAGAATGGGTCAGGTGTCTAAAATTTCTGGGGGTTGATGAAGCAGAAGTAGTTGATGAAAGCTCTCAAAATAAAGTCATAGAATGTGATCAGATATTCATTCACATGCCAGATTAAGTGTGATTTATTCACTTCAGTGCCAAAAAGCAAATTCCTAAACTACTTTAGGAAAACATGAATAAGAATGGAAAAATATACTGGAATGAAAAAAAAAAAAAACAAATTCTAAGCAGAGGCTTGAGGTCAGAGCAAGACTACCCATAGGATGACAGGTGCCATTCAGAGTGTTGAGTTAGTGTAAGTCCCTCTGTGTAAGGCACCTGTGGTGGGGATTGGACAAGATCGAGCCTACTGATACAACTCAAGGAGTTCCAGATTTAAAGGGAACCAGACCACAGCAGGGGTAGGGAGCCCAGATGCCTTTAGCTTGATTCTCTGTTTGACATCTCACAAAGCCATTCGTTGAAGAGACAGGAAGAGCAAACTGGGCTTGTCAAGAAGCCCTTCTACTGAGAACACCAGTAAATAAGTCAACGTGTGTTTTTCATAGTTCTGATGTCCACTGCATCACACTCTGTGTCAGTGCATGCCCTGTGCATATGTGCATGGCTAAATTATAAAACTTATCCTGTCATTATTTCCTCATCCTGAATGCATTTGCTATGCCTTCCTTTTCATTTATTCTTCATGTCTGAACTTATTTTTAGTTTCATTTCTGTTTTCAAGTGCATCACATTCCTCATTTCTTGCCTCTGCTTCTCCTGCGCAGATGCTGATGAGCCATAGCTCTCAAGACCACGTATATTTAGAACCCGATCAGACAGTGTTGTAATTTTTGCTTCAACTGTTAAACATAATTCAGAAAGCTCCAGAGGAAAAGGAAAGTCTATTTATTCACCCATATTTTTGCTTACTATGTTCTCTCTTTCTTCTTCATGTAGCAGGTTTCCTTCTATCGTTTCCTCTCTGTTTAGGGCACTCCCTTCAGCCATTGTCTTAGGGTAGGTCTGCTGGTGGGTGGCACATTGTCTTAATTTGTCTTCATCCAAGAATGGCTTCATTTCCCCTTTCTTCCTGAAGGATACTTTCACTGGAGGTAGAATTGTCAGTTGACAGCTCTTTCTCTAAGCATTTTTCAATATTTCGCCATTTCCTCTGGCCTCTGTGGATTCTGGTGGGAAATCCACTGGCGTCTGAGTTATTTTTCCCCTATCGGTAGTGCTGCCTTCAAGAGTTTTTCTTTGTCTTTAGCTTCCTGAAGTTTATGATGTGACTTGGTATGGATGTTTTTTTGAATTATCCTGTTTGGCATTTGCTTAGCTTTTGAAACTGTAAGTTTATGTCTTTTGCCAAACTTGGAAAGTTTTCTTTTTAACGTTTATCTATTTTTGAGAGAGAGAGGGAGAGAGAGAGAGAGAGAACAAATGATCAGGGGAGGGGCACAGAGAGGTGACACAGAATCCGAAGCAGGCTCCAGGCTCTGAGCTGTCAGCATAGAGCCCAACGAGGGGCTTGAACCCATGAACCATGAGATCATGACCTCAGCCAAAGTCGACACTCAACCAACTGAGCCACCCAGGTGCCCCCCACCTTTTTTTTAATGTTTATTTATTTTTGAGAGCGAGAGAGATAGACAAACTTGATAAGTTTTTAGCCATAATTGCTTCTAGTACTTTTTCAGCCATGTCCTCTCTCTCCTGTCTTTTGGGGACTCCAGCGATATGACTGTTTGATCTTTTGTTATAGTCCAGATCTCTGAGGAGCTATCTGTGGATTTTTTTTTCCTCCAGTCTATTTTCTCTCTGTTGTTCAAATTTGATAACACATTATTCTGTCTTCCTGCTCACTGACTCTCCTCTGACCCCCTCATTCTGCTATTGTACCCATTCATTGAGTTTTTAGTTTCAATTATTGTATTTTTCAATTCTAAAAATTTCCACTTGGTTCTTCTTGTATCTTTTTATTTTCTGCTAGAACTTTCTAGTCCTTTGCTGAGGCTTTCTATTTTTTTCATTAGCTTTGATCATGCTCATAATTGCTTGTTGAAGCATTTAAATTTTTTTTAATGTTTATTTATTATTGAGAGACAGAGACAGAGCACAAGCATGGGAGGGGCAGAGAGAGAAGGAGACACAGAATCTGAAGCAGGCTTCGGGCTCTGAACTGTCAGCACAGAGCCCAACACGGGACTCGAACCCACAGACGGCGAGATCATGGCCTGAGCCGAAGTCAGACACTTAACCAACTGAGCCACCCAGGTGCCCCAGCTTGTGGAAGCATTTTAATGATGTCTGCTTTAAAAATCGTTGTCAGATATTTCTAATATCTCTGTTATCTCAATGTTGACTTCTGTTGATTATCATTTACCCTCATTTGGGGATCTTCCTGTTTCTTGGTATGATGTGTGAGTTTTAGCTGAAATCTAGATATTTTGGGTATTTTGTTGTGAGACTCTGGATCTTATTTAAACCTTCAGATTAGGCTATCTTTCTTTGACACCTCCCTGGCCAGGCAAGTGGGGTCTCACCTTGTCACTGCCAGGTGGGATTAGAATTCATTTCACCTGTTGGCTTCTGTTGACACCACAGTGGTGGTAGTGGGAGGGTCCCCTTGTTACTTCTGGGCAGGGGTGAGACTTCCTCCCCACTAGGTCTCTGCTGACACTTCCCTGGCAGAAGGATAGGAATGCCTGTATACTGCTCCTCCATGACCTCCATGACACCAAGTGGGTGGGGGCTGCCTGGCTGCCTCATTACCAGCAGGTGGTGGTGAAAGTCCTGATTCTCTAGGAGGCCTCTCCTGACACCCACCAGGGGTGGGAAGGAGGGATGCCTCATTACTGCTGGATAGGGGAAGAAGTCCAGGCTCCCATGTGGTTCCCACTGACACTGGGAGTCAGGGAGGTGCAGGGTTTGTTGCCACCTAAGTGGAGATAACAGTCCCAGCTCCTTATTTGGCCTTATATGATACTATGGCAACAGGGGAGGCGGAGGATTGAGGCACTTTGTTACAGCCCTATGATGGTGGAAGTGTGGCTCCCCACTTAGCATATGCTGGAATGGTGAGAAGGGGCCACTGTGTTATCTGTGGTGTCTGGCTAGAGTAGAGCAGTTTTTGTCTAAAAGTTTTCTGTCTTTCTAACTGCTCCTTTCCTGATCCTTTGGCTAGCTAGAAAGAACAGGCTTCCTTTGAGCCTTTTTGTCTGCCCGTGTTGGCATCCAAGTTGCTGGCTTCTCCAGTTCCAAATCCGGGATACATAAGGCAAAGAGAAGAGCCACCATGTCATTCCTTGGGTCCTCAAGTCCCTAGCCAGTCTGCCTTCTTCTCACCAACTTTCAGAGTCTTCATAGATTTGTTTTACTTACAATGTCCAAGGCTCTTCTTCATACTTAACAGGCAGAATGGGGAAATGTATGTATGTTCCATTTTCCCAGAAGTGGAAATCAACTGCCTACATTTTACACAGAATTACTTACATGATCTATCATTGTCCTTGTTGTTGTTCATTTATTTGTTCACTCCCTCATTCGTGTAGGAGCTCTGAGGGAGAGCCGGCCACTTAGCACTTGTCAGTGCAGGAAGGTCTAGTGCTGGCGTGGGGGGAGAGGCTCCAGAGGAAGGGGAAGCCATGGCCTGGCCTCTTTCTCCCCGAGTACAGCTTCTTGACGTCTCTGGTTCTGTTGCCTGCTGCCACACCGATTCTCAGCCAGGCTTCCCCAGACTCAGCTGGAACCAATAGGATTATAATAAGACAAGGAATGTAAATATTAAATATTTACTTATAGTTATATGGCTGAGCTTGTGAATAATGAATACAAGAATTTTACAGGAGAAAAAAACTTCTAAGGGGACTTTTTTTCCTTTTTTTGTAACATGCCATTTAAAGAAGTTTTTTGGGGAAATAATCTCCCACCTGGTAAAAGATGCAAAAATAGAATAGTGAAAGGAAAGCCCATATACCCCTTACCCACATTCACCTGTTTCTAACACTTAACACTTTATTTTCTTTATCATTTGCACACTGTCTCCCTACAACACCCCCCCCACACACACACACACACAGACACTAATTTAACAGACCATCTGCACTCAAATTTTTCAATTGACTCAATATCTTTTATAGGATTTCCCCTCCAGGACAGGACTCAGTATAGCATCAAGTATCACATACATTTATAGAGCCTCCTTAGTCTCCTTTCATTGGGAACAGTTCCTAACTGTGATTTTTTTTAAAAAACAATAAAATGGTAAAACTGTATCTGTCTCATATCATTAATGTTATTTATGGGTACACTTAGCAGATTGTGAACTTATTAACTTGCAAAAAAAGTAGAATTTCAGTACTCAGTAGTAGTAAAAAGGATCTTGCAGCAGCATGTAATTAAATCAAAAAATGAAGCCACAGCAAAACCATAAAAAACCATAAAATGCTTGACCCAAAATTAGAAAGTTGTTTATGTAAAGTTAGAATGGAGAGCATTGTTCTTTTATCACCTAAAAGCTTCTGGGGGTGATTAATGAAAGTGCATTTGTACAATTTACACTTAAATTAAATGCTTGCAAAGTTCTAAAATGACAGTTTTTAAAGCCTAGCTGGAAAATTTGTTTTATTCTAACTTGCAGTCAAATATTGCTAATGTGCCTGTCCTGATAAATCCCCTCTGGACATGCACCATAAAAGCACAAGTGAGAGCAGCACAGTGTCTTTCCTTATTTTAAATGCTGAATTCTGAACAGACTACCAATAAACCCATTTCTAATTTGGAGGTGCCATTAGCCTGCAAATGAATGATCACCTTTATATGCTAGGGATAATCTCTATTCCCTGAGACTGCAGTGGTGTTTCTCCAACATGCTTTGAAAATGCATCTGAAATGCATCGTCTTAGTATGCAGCAAAACTGAACATTTGGCAACCAGCTCCAAATCTGGGATACATAAGGCAAAGAGAAAAGCCACCGTGTCATTCCTTGGGTCCTCAAGTCCCTAGCCAGCCTGGCTTCTTCTCACCAACTTTCAGAGTCTTCATAGATTTGGCAACCAGAGTTTACCTTCTGGTTCTTGCGTGTCACTGGCTTGCCCTGGCTCTTTTGTGCTCCTTATTGAGATCTCTAGTCAGAGCAGAGTTTTCCTCACAGCCAGGACGGGCTGGTTTCATCTCCTTGGAGGCCAGAAAAACACATGGTTTGCTCTTCACTTGAATTTCCCTTTTCAAGAAGAGGCCTTGCCCTGTTCCTGGAGATGGAGAGAGAGTACTTCTCTCAAAACCTTGGACTGATGAGGTCTGGATTAGACCAGACATTGAAAGATCTTTCCTATTGAAGAAGCGTGTTAATCTCTGTAATGTTTGTATTAGGATTTTAAGCAATGTGACACCTGTCAAGATATTTTCAAATCCGAGTAGAGATTATTTTAGATGAATTACGGCTTCTTGAAATCCTATCTCTTTTCAGTGGTTTAGAAAGAAAATCATCTCCGTTTTATTTTATATAGATGTCTTGGGTTATTGCATCGTGTTAGGGGCAGGCTCTAGAGGCAAGGCTGCCCTCATTGCATTCCTCACCAGTGAGCATGTTACTGAACCCCGTAAGTTTCAGTTTCCTCATGTGTAAGATGATAAGAATAGTAGTGACTTCCTGGGATTTGAAGAGCAGTAAAATTTTAAATTAGATGATACCTTTAAAACCAGTGTACCTCAGACCCAGGCACGAGGTTCCCAGCCCGTGCCTTAGACTTCAGAGGATTCCACTCTGGCTCTCCTATAGCAATATTCTACAAAATGAAGAATCTGGGATGAGTGGAGGGGTAGCAAGAAAGTGCTCTCCCTTCTCCCTGTCTCTCATTGCATGCTGCACCATCCAGAACAAGTTCTAGGCACTAGAAACTCCAGATCCCTGCCCAGTTGTCCCCAAGTCCACTTACAGGGTCTTTATACACTTCTTTTCTGCTTCTCCTGAAGGGTGACCTCCCCCCTGCCCCCTCTGGTATGAGCATCCCCCCTCCTGAGGGATGGCCAGAGAGTGGCAGTTAGTAGGGCTGTGGGGAGGAGCTTGGGTTCTCAGTGTGGGTGTCTACACATGCATGTGGCCCCTTGCACAGTCACCCAGAGTGAGTGGAAAGAAAAGGGGGGTGACCTGGGGCTGCCTTTTCCTGAGCTTCCATATTCCTACATGGAATGTCAAGGAGTCTGAGCAAGCTAAATTCTCAGTCTCATGGCCTCCCTGGTTGTTATGAAGGCATATTTGTCAAATAAGAGACCAGATGTATTTTATGTGTTTAGCTCTATTTGTACGTGTGCCCCAGACTCCACGAATGTTGGGAGTGAGAGTGTGTTTAGGCAGTGACTGGCACATAGTAAGAACTCAATAGGGGCGCCTGGGTGGCTCAGTCGGTTAAGCGTCCCACTTGGGCTTAGGTCATGATCTCGCGGTCCGTGAGTTCGAGCCCCGCGTCAGGCTCTGTGCTGACCGTTCAGAGCCTGGAGCCTGTTTCAGATTCTGTGCCTCCCTCTCTCTGACCCTCCCCCGTTCATGCTTTGTCTCTCTCTGTCTCAAAAATAAATAAACGTTAAAAAAAAATTTTTAAAAAAAAGAACTCAACAAACATTGTCATTATTGTTGTCGTTGTTATCTTCTGCCACATGTGGCATGTGGCATTTCTCTGAAATGGGTGGGAAACCAGTCCTTCTCTCACCCCTTCATGGTCAAATACCAGCTCTGTTTCTTACAAGAGAGAGTAGATGACTATGAAGATTTCACGGATGGTTTTGGGGAAGGCAGTGGGGGAGGCAGTGTAATCTGGACTGGAATGAGCAGACCATCGAAGGTGACTACCCTCGCCCTTTGCTGTGGGTTCTGTCCAGGGTCTGTCATCCTGCCGGCTCCTATTTGGCACAGTTCTCAGACTCTGGTGGCCTCATTCCCTCAGACTATCTGGTACCAAAGTCATTTGATAAACACAGGGGTGTGGACATCTGCTACTTCAACTTTCTCTTAGCTTCTGCCTAATTTTTTTCTTTCATCTTTTAAATGTTGGTGCTTTTATAAGAGACTTAGGATGGTTCTGTCCTGTGGTAGGCTCTTGCCTGAATAAAGGTACCCATAGTCTAACAGCACCCATGCCTCTGGGACAGGATCTTTGGCAGACAGCAGTTTATCTCAAGGATTAAGGTGCTCAAACCCTCCTCAGGTGATGCCAGTGGCCCAAAAATATCTTGCTGATTTTGCATCTAAGATGGTTTTGTAGTAGAAGCAATCTGACAGAATACCTTAGCATAGGCCTTTGTGTTAGAGAAAATACAAATTCTGGTCAAGTTCCAGTCTTTTCAAATAAACTTCTTTGCATGAAAGAGATCCCACCATCTGATGCCTTTTTGGGAGAAACACATAGAGTCATTTTAGCTGTGTGAGTGATGTGCCTCATTGGCAAGAAGCATGACGACCACAAAAACACAGAACTTGGGTTTCACCAAGTTGGGTAATGCTAATGACAGAGATCATTTATGGCATGCTTATTATATGCCAAGGCTGTATTCAGTGATTCGTACATATTATTTAATCAATGAGAAATTAATATGTCCAAGTTAACAAAGCTAACACAATGAGGAGCCAAGATTTGAACCACATTTAATTAAAAAAAAAAAAGCTAAGAGATATGAAACCTCACTACTCTTTTTGTTTGCGAGAGGAGGGCATTTTTCAGCCTAATGTATGTCCAATGTAAATAAGGAGAGGTGCTTATAATTATAGCTGCACGGAACTTTAATTTTGATTAGCAAGAACAGTATTATCTTGAGGGCTGGGCAAAATGAGTGAAGGGAAGTGGGAGGTACACGCTTCCAGTTATGAAATGAATAAGTCATGGGGAGGAGATGTACAGCGCAGGGCATCCAGGCAGTGGTACTATATAATAGGGTTGCTTGCTGACAGATGGTAGCTACGTTGTGGTGAGCACAGTATAATCTATAGATTGGTGAAATCACCATGTTGTACACCTGAAACTGACACTGTGTGTCAGCTGTACTTTAATTAAAAAAAAAAAAAAAAAGAACAGTGTTATCTCCTGGAAACAGTGATGACTGCCATCCCCAGACACGAATTTTTATAATTTATATTACCTTATATTGTTTATAGTAAAATAACCCCATATATTGTTTATAGTAAAAATAATAGTACAATTTGACAAACTTTTCTCCAATCTTCACAATAGCAGATAAACATGAAATAAAACATTCTCAATTCTTTCCTCTGTTTTATCACCTATTCTTCCCTCCTGGCTGCCCTCCTCACCATAACCCCCTCCCCTGTCATCTAATCAAGAGCAGTTTCGAGCCATTTCCTCCCGGACAGCTCTCAAAATTATCTGTTTTTGTTTCCCCACTATCACTACCTTGGTCCAGGCCAGGGAACAGACTGTAGAACCAAACTATTGGAGTTGTGATTCCAGCTCACTGCTGCTTACCAGCGGTGTGACCTCAGTCAAATAACTCAACATCTCTGTGCCCAGTTTTCAGTCTGTAATTTGGGAATGATAGTACATAGTTCACAGGGTTGTAAAGATTAAAGAATAGATATAACACAAAAAAGGTACTTAGAATAGTGCATTGCACATGTAAGGTGCTGCTGTCCTTAGCCCATTATAAAAGCTTTAGGAACTACAGTCCTGTTCAATTAACTACATGTTCATAGTCATTTTCATTTTCAACTTATTTTGCCGGGAAAATTATCCACTACTTACAACTGGGCAAAAGAAAACTTGCTGGCTATCCTTTCAGTGGAGCATTGGTATCTTGTCCAGTGGAACCTCCTGGCATTATCGGATTCTGTAGCCGTGGGCATCTTTGATAACCTTTGCATTGATTAGACTATTTTACAACATTGCATGTGTAAAAGTTGTAGAAAACTCACAGTAAAGCAAGTGATCTTTGTCATAAAAAAAAGGAAAGGAATTTTGTCTTAAAAAAGATACAGTTGATTTCCACACTGTGGAAAAGATGACCTCAAACATTATGTTTTTCTGCCCTAGATGGTATCAAGCACTTTTGTATCTGTTAGCAAATATATTTCATAATTCCTGGTTGTATACATGTATGTGTATGTTCATGAATTCTACTTAAAATTTTGTTTTAATATTTACTTTGAGAGAGAGATAGAGTCCAATGGAGGGAGGGGCAGAGAGAGGGAGACACAGAATCTGAAGCAGGCTCCAGGCTCTGAGCTGTCAGCACAGAGCCCGATGCGGGGCTCTAACTCAACAACCATGAGATCATGACCTGAGCCAAAGTGGGACGCTTAACCTACTGAGCCACACAGGCACCCTGTGAATTCTACTTTGAAATAGTTTTTAATTTTTTTTTTCAACGTTTTTTATTTATTTTTGGGACAGAGAGAGACAGAGCATGAACGGGGGAGGGGCAGAGAGAGAGGGAGACACAGAATCGGAAGCAGGCTCCAGGCTCTGGGCCATCAGCCCAGAGCCCGACGCGGGGCTCGAACCCGCGGACCTCGAGATCGTGACCTGGCTGAAGTCGGACGCTTAACCGACTGCGCCACCCAGGCGCCCCTACTTTGAAATAGTTTTAACATCTTAGTGGTACCTTTCTCAACTATTGAGTTAAATGAAATCTTTTTACATGTGCAAAGCTCCCAAACAATATAACTAAGCCAAATGAGAGTCCCTGATTAAAAATTTACAAACCTTCCTTCTCTCATCATTTTCTGAAACCCAAGGAAGAGCCCCAAGTTTGTCCTAATGCAACACTGAGAACTGATAAACTTGTTGCTGGTTATTTTCTTCTCCCTTTCTGTTTTCTGCCTTTTTCAATAGTGCTCCTCACTATCACGGCAGGTGCCAGTATCCCATGGTGGTGGAGACACCCCATTCCCCACACCAACCAGCCTTATCTACCCTGGTCTCACCCAGTGCCCCTCCTTGATTGTCACCTCAAAAGCAGTTTGTGTCCTGGGGCACCGATACAGCTCAGTTGTTTGAGCGTCCGACTTTGGCTCAGGTCATGATCTTGAGGTTCGTTAGTTCGAGCCCCACAACAGGCTCACTGCTGTTATCCTGTCAGCACAGAGCCTGCTTCAGATCCTCTGTCCCCCTCTCTCTGCCTCTCCTCCACTTGCGCTCTGCCTAAAATAAATTAATTATTTTTTTTAAAAAAAGCAGTTTGTGTCCTGAGTCTTCCCTCATCACCATCCTCAGCTTATCCCCTTATCAGTTCTGATCCTCAGTTCCTCAGATCATGAAGGCTGATAACAGGCAATATCAGAAAATCATTCATTCATTGAGCTAAGATTATTTGTTGAGCTCCTGCTAAGTGCCAGACACTCTGCTAGGTGCTAGTGATAGAAGAGTGAAGACAACACAATTCATGTCTCTAAGAGCTTTAAAGTCTATTGAGAGAGACCAGCAAACAAGAGATTTGGATACAGTGTGTAGGGACAGTGACTCAGGTAAGAACAGTAGCTATGGGAGTGAAGGGAAGTGACGATGAAAGGGATATGGAAGAGAGCATTCTGGGAAGCACAAATTCTGTGGCTTGATCCCCAGGAAAAGACCAACAGAATCCTTCAAGCTAAAGTAGCCCTAAATGGCCAACAGACCTCGTGTTGCCTTCAGAAAGATGAGGGTCCCTAAGTAGATGGCCTTAGCATAGAGGAGCAGAGAGGAAAACCTTTAGCGTCCTATTTTTGTTCCCACCTCTCAGTGTCCTTTGTGATGAAAAACTCCACAGAAAACAAGACAAAAATGGAACGCTTGGTTCTGTGTACTTGAGAAAGGCCTGGAGAAGAGGGGTTCCTTCACTTGGGGAGAGCTTCATATCCCGCCTTGTGCTAGTAGCAAACCTCTGGTGGCATTTGGCTGGCTGTACCTCCTGTACCTGAGGAGAAAGCGTTATGTTCTTCCTAGTAGTTAAGTGCATGGCCTTTGAAGTACATCAGGTTGAAGTTTAAGTTCTGGTCTCTCATTTGCTGGATGGTGACCTTGAATATGACATTAAACCACTCCGAGAGAACCCTCCCTTTCCTGCCTGTATACAAGTGCTTGACACAATGCCTGGCACATGGGAAGTAATACTAAAAGGAGGTGATATTCAACCTTCCAAGCAAAGCTTATCAACAGTCGACAAACAATGCAACCTGCTGTTGCTTGCAAAGTTTTGTCCAAACAAGCACGCAGAACCATTTTTACATTTGCTAGTTCGGAAATATGAGGGTGATAAGTTCAAAACCATCTATTTCCATATGGGTGACAGATTCTAATGCAGTGCAGAGTTTAGCGATACTGAAATATTCCTGTATTACACCATTTGGGTGTTTTATATCCCTTAGAAAAGTAATCATCTCAGTGTCCTTTTCATGTGTGTGTCTCAGCCCAGTGCACCCCTGGTCTACAGCAGAGATGAGCCAATTTACAACTCTGTCCGGCGCTTTTTCCCCAGGCCATTCCAGGACTGACTTGAAGGGATGGCAGTAGGGCTGTTGCAGGACTTGTGCAGTTTCTCTGAGCAGGAGAGACACCTCTGCCTTTCCCCATTCACAGCATCCCCCACCCCACAATGCACTGCATTTTGGAATTATGCCACACAACAATCCCAGAGTCTCTACTTGCTGTGTTTCCTGGGAATCATGCCGTTACAGCAATATGCCTACGCATGTATTTTTGTATTCAGGAAATTTGGTTCAACCAAATAGTGTCAACAGCAGCTTGGGGAGCAGCATACATAAAGACCAGGAAGATATCATGTCTCTGTTCTTCCCCCTCACTTCCCCCACCCCCTGACCAACCCACTAGAGAGCACAAAGTTGAATAAGTGTCATCTGCCAACACAGGGCTATTCATGCAAAGATATATTGACAGCATGAACACTGGGTCAGAGCCAGGATGAGCCATCATCTCTGATAGGACAACTGGAAGAGAGACATCATTGTAGTATTCACAGAGGAAAGAATGCTTGAATTGGGCTTTGAAAGATGAGCAGGATTTCATCAGGTGGAGATACTACCATCCACCACAGGGCTGTTGAGACTACCATGTCCAGTAGCAGGCAGAGGAAGAGCAGTGTTTGGGTGGTGATTCTGGAGAAGATAACCAGTTAGTAGGGCTAAGGGAGATTCCTAAGCTAGGGAACTGTGAAAAATATGTGATGCCTGACCTCTTGTTTCTTGACGCTGTCAATAGAAATCTATTGCCAACCTATTGGTACTTACTCATCTCGGCCCAGCTAAGGGGGTTTCCTGTGTAATGCTCACCAGTGTTTCTAGGAATGTACAAGATTATAGACCTCTAGGTCTACCCATAATAGTTGCTCATTATTGTGAGATGTAAGTGAGAGAGCTGACTTGGCTCTGTCAGCATCCTTGTCCACGTAAAGCCCTTCCTGATGTAGTTGAGAAATCAGTACTATATCCATATCTTTCTGAGGACTGCAAGACAGAAAATTCTGATTTAGCTGCCTCATGCCCCCACTTACTCCCATTTCCATTTTTCTTCATGTTCTAATTACCACAATAATATGGAGTACAGGGGGAAAAGCAAGATTTTGATGAGGAAATGGGTACAAACGAGTTTAGTATTCCCTTGTTAAGTGCAGTCCCAGCGGGATGTCTGGAGGTTGAGCTAATAGACAACCATGGGAACTAATCTCGAGCTGAAGAGCTTGGTGCAACTAAATCCAGGTGTAACCCATGGCAGAGTGAGAAGGGAAGATGGGGTGGAGTAGTTGAGGACGTTCACAGGTGACATTCCCCATCTCAATGACAGGATAAGCAAGATCTTCTGGGAGAGCAGGAGGATGAGGTAGATTAAGGTCCAAGAGGAAAGCAAGACATGTTGGAATTATTGCATTGGAGAGTTCAAAAGATAGGTGATCAGTAGCGAGTGAAGGAATATCTAAGCAACACTGATGCTTAAAATGCAGTGGGAAACCATGGGGTTATGGAGTGTCTGTCATGCTGTTCAGTTATAATAGCTTTTACCACAAGGTTTGACAACCTAGGAGGAAGAAGAAAGTTGGGCTGGTTCTGAGTTTGGGACTGATCAGAAAATCCGGCAGGGGATTTCTGCTCATGCTAGCATGTGATTTTAGTGTCTGGTGGTTTTAGGTGCTGGTTTGTACTTCCCCATGCCTACCCAAGATAAAGCTATCTAGCTGCCTCCATGTGAATGCATGTGATGATACATGACAAACCCAAACCGACTCAAATAACAGAAGGAATTTGTTGGTTTATGAAACAGGATTCAAGATTGTAACTTGCCTCACAGGATCGTTATGGGGATTAAAGAGATTAATTGTGTAAAGTGCATAAAACAGATTTTAGTTCAAAACAGATACTCCATAAAGAATTTGGCATGTTAACATTATCATCCAGAATCCATCATATCTTTGTATCTATTCTGTCTACCATGTTGTTAGCTTCTTCCTTGTTCATGTCCAGTGAAAAAAGACCTGTCTTCTAACTTCTCTCCTGGAAGGGTGAGGAGCCATCTTTCTCAAACATCTCAAAACTCATTGGTCTGATCTGGGTCTATAACAACGTCTGTGGCAAAGGAAATGTCATTTGCTCATTCGCATTGTCTCAGTAGGACAATCACGGTGGTTGGAGAAATGTGTTTTTTAATTGCTAGATAAAGCAGAGCCCATGCTAGAGTTGAGGGTGATCCATATTCCTGTCTAGATTACATGACTATTACATCATAAGTATTAGTGTGGTATTTGCTAGAGAGACAATCAAGAAGTTCACTGCAATCACTGAAGGTTTTAAGCAAAAAAGTACAGTTTTGCTTAATTAAGACTGAACAGAAAAATATTCTCCTGGGCCCCCGTGGAATTGTTTTATTGTCACAAGATAGAGATAGGATTCTCCTGAACAAAGAGCTGGTCTTGCTGTGTAATTCCTGTCAGAAAAACCACTGTATTAGTTTCCTGTGGTTCTGTAACAAATTACTTGAAGCATGCTGACTTAAAACAACAGAAATGCAGTCCCTCATAGTTCTGTAGACCAGCATTTCAGAATCAGTATCACTGGGTTGAAGCAAGGTGTGAGCAGGACCATACTCCCTCTGGAGGCTCAGGTCAGCATCTTCGAATCTCTCTCTGCCCTCTTGTCACATTACCTTCTCTGTGTAATGATGCAGGTGTCCTCTTACAAGGATGCAGGTGTCCTCAGTTTTCAAAAGTTCACATTACACCACTTTGCTTTTATGAAAGACTTGTGTTGGTACCTGTTTTCACTAAGTAAAAGCAATCCAAAGAGGATTTTCACTTTTATGAAAAAAAAGCAAAAAGAAGAGATAGCATGCAGTAGTTTTTTAAATAAATTTTTTAGTGTTTATTATTTTTGAGAGAGAGAGAGTGAGATATACAGAGTGCAAGCAGGGGAGGGGCAGAGAAAGAGGGAGACACAGAATCCGAAGCAGGCTCCAAGCTGTCAGCATGACAGCCCCAACAGGGGCTCAAACCCATGAACCGTGAGATCATGACCTGAGCCAAAATTGGCCACTCAATCGACTGGGCCACCCAGACACCAATATGCAGTGTTTGTTTTACAGCAGAGACTTTGTAGAGGCAATGGGCACCCTGGGCAGCAAGAGTAGCTCCGTCAGGCTCCTGCCCGGGAACCTCACTCAGCATCTCAGCCTCAAGCTGCTGTAGCTTTGAACTGTGTGAGCATCTGTGCTTTATCTTATGTTGTGCCTCTGTTAGCAACATGTGTCTTAAGATATCGGAAAAGCCTAAGAGAGGTTATTTTTGGGGTCTTGGAATGCTAAAAAATATTTCCATATAAATTAAGGTCAGTGGTGTCATTTTGGTTTACAAAAGATTTAATAGTAACACTCACTGTACTATCATAGTAGGGAAAGCCTGTGTACATGGGATTGCATTTAGAGTCCACCCTGATAATCCAGGATAATCTTCCTGTCTCAAGACCTTTATTTTAATCACATCTGCAAAGATTTTGCCACATAAAGTAATATTCACAGGTTCTAAGACTGGAACTTGATATCTTTGTGTGCCATTATTTAGATCAATTACTCTAAAATAATTATATTCTGTATTGGCAGACACCCTTAGATAATCGATAACCCAGTATAGAAGAACAATTTGTTATTTAGAAGGATATTATGCAATTACCACATACCCTTAATTGCCAGACTTCATCTGTTGAAAACAGCTTTTGAGAGGAACAAAAAAGAATAAACATTATACTAAATGTCCACATCCATCCTGATTTCAGAAACATAATGTGGGGAAATATGCATTTTAGAATTGAGGAAATGTGGTAATTTATCTTGGGAATATCACCAGGAAGTTACATTGTTTAAAACTAGATGTTTTATGGATAGTTATTGAGATTTTCCTAAAGAGCTATCAAAGGTGAGTGATAATACTTCCCTGAAAATTTTCCAGAGTGAAATCATCATGGCTATGAGTAGAGCATAGGATCTGTCCTTTGCTGGTTTGTTGGAGATCTCAGAACTATTTCTAAAGGTAAATTTTGGCCATTTACTCAGATTTTTTCCTTGAGCCACCTCTGATCTCTTTTTCTACATTTCTCATATTGTAATAATTCAGCTTTGTCATCTGCCTTGATTACCCCCCCCCCACCAAATAATATAAGGCTATAGGATAACGGAGAGAAGAACAAACTGAATTGACTGAGCATGCAGCTGTTCTCCAGGGAACCACATGTCACCAAGGGTTTTTACTTCTGTTTCCCCAATTTCTCTTGAACCCCTCCACTTGTTGCAATAGCCGCTGTACAAGGAGAACGACTCCCAAAGATGCCAACACCATAATCCCCAATCTGAATATGTTCTGTTACAAGGCAATTGGTCTAAAAAACAGAATTAAGGATGCTAATCTGCTGATCTTAAAGAGATTGGCCTGGGTTTTTCAGGGAGGCCCAATGTAATGGCAGAGCCCCTAAAGGGGCAAGAGGGAATGGAAGATTCAGAACCAGAAAGTTGACATTGCGAGGGAGAATTTACCAGCCACTGCTGGCTTTGAAGATGGAGAAAGGGGACCATTATGTGAGGAATATATCACCTGCTAGAGGCTGGAAAAGATGAGGAAATGGAGGGGCATCTGGGTGTCTCAGTCAGTTAAGCGTTTCACTTTGGCTCAGGTCATGATCTCGTGGTTCAAGCCCCACCTTGGGCTCTGCACTCTCTTTCTCTCTCTCCCTGCCCCTCCCCTCATGGTTCCTCTCTCTCTGTCTCTCAAAAAAATAAAAATAAATAAACTTAAAAAAAAAAGATGAAATGGATTCTTCCCTTGAGCCTCCAGAAAGGCACACACCCATACTGACTCCTTGTTGATAGCCCAGTGAGACCCATTTTGAACTTCAGATCTCCAGAGCTGTAAGATAACAAATGTGTTGTTTTAAGTTACGAAGGTTGTGGTAATCCTTTCTAGCAGCACCGTTGTGGTTCTGCACATCCTATTCCCTAGGTCACTGAAACAAACCTTGATATGATTTCCCGCCTTGCCCCCTTCCACCACATTTCTACACCGTGGTTACAGCTGTCTTAATAAAATGCTGTACAAGAGGTCTCAGTCACCTCAGTCACCTTCCAGTGACTCTCTTCTGCTTTTAAAGCCCAAAGTCTCTAATATGACCCCCAAGGTCCCTTCAGGATTGCTCTGCTCTAGATTCCCCTCGACCATCCACCCAGCCTGAATTTCTTCCAGTTCCTCAAAAGCCTCTCACTCTCCTCTCTCTGGATTCTCTGCTCAGAGGACTCTCCTCCCTCCCCGGGTGCTCCTCCTCCTCTAGACACTCATCTCCATAAAGTAGCTCCTTAGTTGTTGCTGCTTCCTGACTTTCCTGGACTCCACAGCCAGGCCAGATGCCGTCCCTTCTGCTCACATGAGACCCTGGTCACCACTCTTACAAGTCATCTTGTAGTTGCCCATGTTTCCTGCCAGCCTATAAGCTTCCTGGGGACAGAGACCCTGACTGCCTGAGCAACCAGCACAGTTCTTGGCACCCAGCAGGCCCCACTTTGTATGTAATGTCTGTACCCATTATTCAGATCGCAGGAATGCTGGATGTTAATTGGGCCAAACCATTTCAGTTCAGGAATTTCCCCCTTTTGATGGTTCTACGAGGGCTCACACATACTTTTATTCTCTCTTCTCCTTCCCTCATTACTTAACACTGTACTCTTCCCTGGGTGGCTGGGTGGCTCAATCAGTTAAGTATCCAACCAGCAGAGGTCATGATCTCACCGGTTCGTGAGTTCTAGCCTCACGTTGGGCTCTGTGCACAGAGCCTGCTTGGGATTCTCTCTCTCTCCCTCCCTCCCTCCCTCCTTCTGCCCCTCGCCTGCTTGCACTCTCTGTCTCTAAAAGAGGTAGAAAGAAAGAAAGAAAGAAAGAAAGAAAGAAAAAGAGAAAGAAAGAACTGTACTCTTCCCATGTTGTCCAGGGTAGGCATGTGAGAATTACATCAACCAAGCCAACTTTCCCACCCGCCATGGTTATGTGCTTGAGGAGCTATACAAATCCCCCTGCACAGTCTTTAGGTCTAGAATGTGTTTCTTCTCCAAACATGGAGCCCCTCAGATTTATGCAAACAAAAGTAAAAACGTGGAGATGGAAAAGAGTCCTTGAACCTTCAGAGATACAAACTGAATTCTAATATTACAAGAATAATTATCTAATTATATAATATTAGTAATATTATCTAATATTACAAAAATAATTATCTAATTATCTTGTAATTTCTAATATTACAAGACACTAGAATGGAGGAAATAATAAAGGTAAAGAAAAGCAAAGAACAAAGATACATTGCACGTT
This sequence comes from Panthera uncia, assembly GCF_023721935.1. NCBI lineage: Eukaryota > Metazoa > Chordata > Mammalia > Carnivora > Felidae > Panthera > Panthera uncia. Next base: position 61,315,861 of record NC_064809.1, on the reverse strand, counting down.
GTAGCTAATTTTTTAATTTACAGAGGAGGGTGTACTTTTAGTCTATTTCTTGTTATAAAAATCATTTAATCTTTTGTTCTTTTGTACTCACATCAGTCAACTAGGCTATTTTTTCAAACCTCCATGATTAAAAAGCCTGCCCTTTTTAGGTGGATAGACATGAAAAGAAGAAAGGGTTTATCTAATGCCAGTCTCCCCCAGATAGGATGAATAGTTAATTACTCTCTGTGGTGTCTAGCTTGCTGTAGTATAGCCCCAATGTCCTCACATCTGCTGCTCACTGCACCCTGGCTTAGGAAAGCCAGACTGGCCTGGTAGTTTCAAGTTATGCATTTCCCTGGTTGTATGATGTGCACTGAGGTCTATAACTAGGCCCTGCTAGGCTCCCCAGAGTCCCTTAGGTAAGATGACAAAGCTCTGCCCAGGCTCTGCATATGACTCTGGTGGACACAAACCCTTATATTTGCATGCTAATGGCATTTTGTTCATGTGCAAGTGGCATGTTTGTTTAGATGTGCACTCTTGCCTTCTGTGTAGTTTTGTGTACAGGCATGTTTAATAACTTATATAGTTCACTTATTTTGGAATCCTTGGCTTAGATATAATATATCATTTCAAATAGAAGTTCATAAATCCATGAGTAAAAACATAAGGTAAAATGACAGATTCCTAATTATTACTCTTTGTTTTCGTGGTTTTTGTTGTTGTCGTTGTTTTTAACGTTTATTTATTTTTGAGACAGAGAGAGACAGAGCATGAACGGGGGAGGATCAGAGAGAGGGAGACACAGAATCAGAAACAGGCTCCAGGCTCTGAGCTGTCAGCACAGAGCCCGACGCGGGGCTCAAACTCACGGACCGCGAGATCATGACCTGAGCCGAAGTCGGCCGCCCAACCGACTGAGCCACCCAGGCGCCCCTGTTGTTTTTATTTTTTGCTATTTTTGTTGTTGTTTTAAGCTCAGAAGTCAACTGTGTATCATAATGCCTAGGTACACTACTTCTGCGGTAATTTTCTGAAAGCCCAAGGTTGGAAAGTGAAACAGTCTTCTGCTTGTCCTCAAGTAAGTGTGTGACACATATTTACACTTTTCAGAACACTATTTATTTTACTTGTCTCCTCCAGTATATGGAGTTTTTTGTTCTTGTTTTTTTTTTTTTTGACAATGAGCATGACCTTGGAGGAGGTAGAGTTCTTGGACTTTCAGTCTCAATATTCTAAACATTCTGGAGTTCCTAGCCAGTGCAATTAGGCAAGGAAAGAAATGACATGCATATGTCTTAGAAAGGCAGAAAAGATGATTTTGTTTATATAAAATCTTAAATCTTTGAACAAAGCTACTAGAACCAATAAATGAATTTAGCAAACCAATGGAACACAAGATCAATGCACAAAAATCAGCATTTCTATATTTGTAAGCAGTAATTGGAAATTACAATTAAAGAATAACCATTACAGTAGTACTAAAAAAGTTAGGGCAACTTTAACACAATATATGCAAGACTCGAACACTGAATACTACAAAACATTGCAGAGAAAAATTAAATTAAACCTAAAGAAATAGAACAGTATACCATGTTCATTAAAGAAGACTCAATTTATTTAGATGTCAAAAACTCCCAAATTGATTTATAAATTTAATGCAGTTTCAATCAAATTCTCAGCAGGTTTTTCTTTTTTTTTTTCAGTTTTTCTTTTTTTTAATGTGAAATTTATTGTCAAATTGGTTTCCATACAACATCCAGTGCTCATCCCAACAAGTGCCCTCCCCACTTTCCCCTCCCTCCCAACCCCCATCAATCCTCAGTTTATTCTCAGTGTTTAAGAGTCTCTTATGGTTTGCCTCCTTCCCTCTCTGTAACTTCCTTTTTTTTTCCCCTTCCCCTCCCCCATGGTCTTCTGTTAAGTTTCTCAGGATCCACATATGAGTGAAAACATATGGTATCTGTCTTCCTCTGTATGACTTATTAGCATAACACTCTCCAGTTCCATCCACATTGCTACAAAGGCCATATTTCATTCTTTCTCATTGCCAAGTAGTATTCCATTGTGTTTATAAACCACAACTTCTTTTTTTTTTTTTTTTAGGTTTTTATTTATTTATTATTTTTTTCAATATATGAAATTTATTGTCAAATTGGTTTCCATACAACACCCAGTGCTCATCCCAAAAGGTGCCCTCCTCAATACCCATCACCCACCCTACCCTCCCTCCCACCCCCCATCAACCCTCAGTTTGTTCTCAGTTTTTAACAGTCTCTTATGCTTTGGCTCTCTCCCACTCTAACCTCTTTTTTTTTTTCCTTCCCCTCCCCAATGGGTTTCTGTTAAGTTTCTCAGGATCCTCATAAGACTGAAAACATATGGTATCTGTCTTTCTCTGTATGGCTTATTTCACTTAGCATAACACTCTCCAGTTCCATCCACGTTGCTACAAAGGGCCATATTTCACTTTTTCTCATTGCCACGTAGTACTCCATTGTGTATATATACCACAATTTCTTTATCCATTCATCAGTTGATGGACATTTAGGCTCTTTCCATAATTTGGCTATTGTTGAAAGTGCTGCTATAAACATTGGGGTACAAGTGCCCTTATGCATCAGCACTCCTATATCCCTTGGGTAAATTCCTAGCAGTGCTATCGCTGGGTCATAGGGTAGATCTATTTTTAATTTTTTGAGGAACCTCCACACTGTTTTCCAGAGTGGCTGTACCAGTTTGCATTCCCACCAACAGTGCAAGAGGATTCCCATTTCCCCACATCTTCACCAGCATCTCTAGAGTCCTGATTTGTTCATTTTAGCCACTCTGGCTGGCGTGAGGTGGTATCTTGGTGTGGTTTTGATTTGTATTTCCCTGATGAGGAGTGCCTGTTGGCCATCTGGATGTCTTCTTTAGAGAAGTGTCTATTCATGTCTTCTGCCCATTTCTTCACTGGATTATTTGTTTTTCAGGTGTGGAGTTTGGTGAGTTCTTCATAGATTTTGGATACTAGCCCTTTGTCTGATATGTCATTTGCAAATATCTTTTCCAATTCCGTTGGTTGCCTTTTAGTTTTGTTGATTGTTTCCTTTGCAGTGCAGAAGCTTTTTACCTTTGTGAGGTCCCAATAGTTCATTTTTGCTTTCAGTTCCCTTGCCTTTGGATATGTGTCAAGTAAGAAACTCAGCAGGTTTTTCTGAAGAAATTTATAAGGTGAATGTAAAATCTATACAGAAATGCAAATAACCCAGAATAGACAAAAACCACTTGGAAAAATAAGAATTATACTGCCTAATTTAAAGAATTCTTATGAATGCACATTAAACAAGATAGTGTGGTATTGATTTAATCATTGACATATTTATTAGTGAAACAGAACACAGAGTACAGAGATAGATCCAAATGTATAGGGTCAATTGATCTTTGATGAATTTCCAAAGTAATTGCATAGTGAAAGAGTTCATCTTTTTGATTGATGGTATTAGTACAGTTGGATATCCATATGGAAACAATGCATCTTAACCTTTACCTCACATCATATATAAAAAAATGACCAAAGGAAATATATCAATGGCCAATAAGCACACAAATGATTCTCAATATCATTAGTCATTAGGGAAATGCAAATCAGATCCCTAATGATATAGCACTATACACCCATCAGAATGGCTAAAACTTGAGGAAATAATACTAACAAATATATGTCTGATGAGAAGGTAAATGGTGTGCACCAGTCTGTAAAATTCTTTGGCAGTTTTTTTTTTATCAAATCAAACATGTGTATATTGAATGTTGGGACCCGGAAATCCCACATTTAAGTATTTATTTACAGAAGAAATTGAAAACACATGCCCACACAAATATTGTTATACAAATGTTTGGAGCAGCTTTAAACATAATGGCTCCCAACTGGAAACAACCTAAATGTCCAATAAACTGGTGAATAAACAGATTATTGTATAACCATATAATGGACTACTACTTAGTAATAAAAATAACATTGTATTGTTACATGCAACAATATGGATGAATCTTAAAACAATTACGTCAAGTCAAAAAAGCCAGACACAAAAGATTATATACTATATGATTCCATTTATGTGAAACTCTTAGTAACAGAAAGCAGATCAATTTTTGCCTGGTGCCATGGATGAGCAGAGGTGATTGGCCACAAAAGGGCACAAAGGAATTTATAGGAGTGATGAAAGTGTTCTCTGTCTTAATTGTGTCATGGTTACATGAGTGTGTAAAGAATTATCCTTTTCCACCTTATTCTGCACCATAGTATTGTTCATCACTTGTTTAATATCCAGCTAACAAATAATTTACAACAGTATCCGTCAAAATCTTTACCAAAGATCACAAGAAATGTAAACTTCAAAGAGAAAATCAGACCAAAGTGTCATGTTTTATTGAAGAATAGAAGATCTGTTTGAGATGCATTAAGCATTCACGTTTCTTCACTGGGAAACAATTTACCAAAATTTGCAGTAATTATCTCTGGGTCATGTGATTATTCTCAATTTATTTTTTCTTTTTAAGATTTTCTTATTTGCCAAATGCTCAAGGATAAATGTCTTATTACTTTAGCTATTAGAGGATGTCATTTTAAACTGAGAGGAGACAAATTAGGTGATGGCGACTTTAACAATTAATTAATTAACTTAGTAGTTTTAGTGGTATTCCAAAGTGAAGATAAAGGGCACTAAGTTTATCGGACAAATGCAGAATGAAAAAATGTTTTAGTAATTTATTTTCATTCTGAGAGTTTATTTTTTTATCTGGTTCAAACAGAAAAATAAGGCATTCGTTAAAGCAAAGCTCAGACTAAGGTATACAATGAACAAAAATCACTAGCAGTTAATTTTACAGGATTATTGAAGCTGGTTAGGTACTTTCAGCTTTTCTCTGGTGAAATTATACAAATAAATCATGTTTTATCAACTGTGCTTCTGGAAGAAACCTGTCTCTTGAGAAATGAAAAAAAAAATAAAGCCACAAATATCCCGCATAGTAATTTTTTATCTTCTTGTACCAGGCTGAAAGCACTTCCTGCTTTAAAAATATTATCACGTGTGGGTAGCCCCTGATGTAAATATTCAAATGACGTTGGTCATTTCCGAAATGAATTATCATTTTTTAATATGCACTGGAGAGAAAGGAGAAAATGCAAGGATGATTCATCATTTTAATGGTTATTTACACAAGTGATTGGAAGATTGTTTTAACTTTGATATAGCAGCAGTTCCTGAGGGAGAGATTCCTCCTCTCCCATTTGCCCCTTCCCAGCTCTAAGTGCTGTGTGTCTGATGTTCTCTGCCTTCGCACACAGCAGGGAGGAGAATAATTGAGAAACGCAGGGATAAGGGGATAGAATTGGAAATCAGTTCTAACAATGATCTGTTACTGCTGCAGTGAACGCACCGATTGCAAAGATCATAGTTACATTAGTCATCAGGGTTATATTTATCTGTAATGATCAATCTGTTTGGTCTGGCTTATATTTTTCAAATTAGCACACTATTAAATTGGTATTCATAGACTGCCTGACTGTTCTGCTTCAACTTTTCATTTTATTTTTAAAGCATTGTAGAATTCCCATTGCCCTTTCTCTTTTTAGCATCGCATATTTTATTTCTGCACTACGAGCAAAATCGCCTTTGGAAAATGCTGCTTCTAAGGTTATGGATTTAATTTAAACCCTGAATCAAAGAAAAATGTCAGAACCCTTTTCTTAAAGCTTCAGCAAACATGAGTGCTAGCTTTCCTTTTTTTTTTTTTTTTTTTTTTGTATGAGGCAGCTTTCTTATTTTACTGTTGCTAGTGCCTTAGAGCTTCTGAGTATTTATTTCCAGACACCAGAGAACCACTGGGACATCTGTCATAGGCTTCCAAAGTTTTGTGACAGTCACTTTTTACTGTGTAACAGACTACTTCCCAAGTTTAGTGGACTAAAATAACAACAGTTATCTATTTGTGCAAAATTCTGCAAACAGGCTGGGCAGCTGGGCAGCTGGTCTCTGTTCCATGTGGTATCAGCTGGCCAGACTCACGTGTTTGCAGTCAGCTGGTGTTGTGACTGGGTCTGGAGCATCCAAGACAGACTTAGTCATATGTTGGCACCATCATCATCTATGATGGCTGGAACAAGTGGGTGGTGGTTTAGCCTTTCCTTCTTCAAAGTGGTCTTTTATCTTCCAAAGTCTGTCTCTTTACATGAGGTGCAGTTCACGAGGAGGCTGTCTTGGGCTTCCTTGCATGGCATCATATGGCAGCAAGAGAACAAAAACAAAAAGAATGAGGCTTCTTAAGGTCAAGGCCCAGTTCTTGTACAACATTGCTTTTGTCATGTCTTGTCAGTCCAAGAAATTAATAATATTGGAGAGTTGTATCCAAGGGTATGAAATCAAGGAGGAGTGACTCATTGGGAGCTCTTTTGTAGCAATAAGGCCTAGTTATTCTGAGGAATGTTTTTTTTATCATTTCATTACAGTGGAGGCAAATAACAAGTCATATATATTTTTCCCCCTTCAGTGACCATCTGAAATCAGCTCACTATTTCTACACAGGAACTTGAAAGTAGTTGTCCAATAAGAAGAAATTCAGTAAACCCGAGTGAATAGGTGCAGGAGGAATCCTCCAAGTGAGTGGGTACTTGGTCAATAGTTGGCTGATTAATTTGAAAAGTCAGTTAAGTATAAGGAATCATAAAACAAATTATATATAATCTCACACACTTTGTTCTAGCCTAAAATGAGCAAATATGTATGCATTCATCAATATTTTAATATCAGTCCCAAAGCTTTTCTTTTTTTAAATATTTTTTAATATTTATTTATTTTTGAGAGAGAGAAAGTGTTCGTGGAGGAGGGGTAGAGACAGAGAGGGAGACACAGAATCTGATGCAGGCTCCAGGCTGCGAGCTGTCAGCACAGAGCCTGCTGCGGGGCTCGAACTTGGGAATGGTGAAATCATGATCTGAGCCAAAGTTGGACACTTAACTGCCTGAGGCCCCAGGTGCCTCAGACCCAAGGCTCTTCTTTGAGTAAGCATCCACTGTTTAGAATACCACTTTATCTTTCTTGTATTAACCCACCAGTAATGATAGCCAGTGATTATCAATATCAATAGCTTTGAAGTGGAATGAATACAAATATGGTTGCATATCAATCTATTTAGAGAATCTGACACTTATATATTTTCTTCCAAGCTCTTACAGTTGTCTCACACCTCATTCACAGCAATTACTTGGGCCACTTGGTGATTGTGACATTATCTTTCTACATCACTTAAATGGTTTTCATTAAAAGAGCATTAAGTCCCTTTACACTTATATTTTTATCAATTTCCAGATACGTTATACAATTTTGATAAAAAGTACAACCCGGATAAATTTGGGAATAAACTCAGTTGACTTTTAGCAGTTGTGCAATTCAAAACAATGGAAACACAAATGTACGAGCATACCAGAGAATGTTTATTGGGCTGTGGGCATCCACCAATATGTTTTACAGAGGAAATGGGGAGTATCTATTAACTGATGACCTGATGAAGTGGACATTATTTAAAAGAGTTTTTATTATAAGGGAAATAGGTAATTTATAATAGGTGGATCAGTACCAACTATGAATTTTACTATTGTTCAAATAGTATTGAAATGATTCAATTACTGGTTGATTAATGTGAGCTGGTCATCAAAAAATCCTGCATCTTAGAATGTAAAATAAAATTCTCTATGCCTGGTGATTTGGAAGGTCTCAGTGCTATCACCAGAAAATTACCCATTTCCCATTGAATATTAGTTCACCTGGATGCTCATTCTGAAACTCCACCCCATAAGGACTTGCTGAATTCAGTGGTCTAAATTTGCTGATATGCCCAGTTGTTTGGTTATCAGCTGTGTGCAGGATTCCAACCTGATAAAAGGGCTGTGATCCTCACTCAAACTTGACGGCCATTTCCTTCTGCAAAAGTATTAGTTTCAGTATAAAAATGTATAAATCAAATAGGATTTATTTTCTCCCTGCTATTTTGGACAAACAAGATATGTTGCCATGTCCTGAAGGAAACTGAAATGTGTTTGCGCAGTCATAGGACTTTTGGAAATGTCTGATCAGTTCCCAGTGTATCTGTTACTGAAATACAAACTGTTGTAGAAAATACAAACTGAAATACACATATATGTTCAAAGAATTTGAAGTCCTTGATCTTCTATTGGTAAATTAAGGGGAAGGAATGTGTTTTTAATGTTCCTGTACAAAAGGAATGCTCATTCAATTTTTAATTTGGTAACACATGGGAAAGAAAAGGATTGAAATAGTTTTGATTAAAATTAATTTAACACATAAGGAGAGACTTGCCATGAGACTGGTGTCCACTAATATGCTACTTTGTTATCTCTCCTATATGGAAATTCCATTAGACTCTGATAAATATAGATTGAGTAAACAAATAACCAATGAATGGATATTGGAGAAACACCATATTGTTTGTATTGTAATGAAATCCAAAAAAAAATCGAATCTCCGTTGTAAATTAACCTACTGTTCAATAGTATCTTATGATATCATTAATAAAGGTCTTATTATAATTCCAAATGAAAAGTATAGTCAATAAATTAAAAATAGCAAAAATTAGAATTCACTGAATATTATAAAAATCCCACACTTCTTTACATTGCTTATTTAAAAGAGCATTTAGGGGCAGCTGGGTGGCTCAGTCTGTTAATGGTTGGACTCTTGATTTCTGCTCAGGTCATGATCTCATTCATGGTCTTGAGATCCAGCCCCACATCAGGCTCTGTGCTGAGCACAGAGCCTGCTTGGGATTCTCTCTCTCCTTCTGTCTCTGCCTCTCCCTGGCTCACACATGCTCTTTCTCTCTCTCTCAAAATTAATAAATAAATGTTAAAAAATAAAAGGACATTTAAAATAGCTTTCTCATGGCTATAGGTGGCCTTGGATACCAGCTGCCATGTATTTCTGGAAGAATTAAAATACCAAGGCCATTTGTAACCCAGGCTTAACAAGTGGAGAGAGGTTCCTCTGCTAAAGTGGTATTACTATTTTGGGACTTGCCTGTAGAGCTCCCAAAATATCCTTCTGGTATCACGATTAGAAACTTGAAATTATTTGTCTCCTCTCATTAATAAAATAATATTCTCACTCCCTGTTCTGTGTTAATTAAGTCTGGCAAAAAAGTAACAAATGAATGTTCATTAAGTAAAATAAATATTACTTCATTTTAAAAAGTGTACTACAGTTTTAGTTCATACTGGTCATGCCTGTATAAACCAAATTTCAAAATCAAAGCACAATACTTTTTATTCAAAAATAGTGGGGTTTTTTGTGTTTTTTTGATTTTTTCAGTTTTTTTTTTTTGTTGTTGTTTTTTTTTTTTTGGTTTGGTTTTTGACCTCATATCTTTCTTGCACTTCAAAAGTAGATTGATAGTCCATCACATGAGTAAGTATGGCTGCTTGGGGAGGGTATCTCTCAGATTGGGTAGTGGTACCTATCTCACAGAGTTCTTGTCAGAATAGAGCAGTTAATTCATGTTAAGCACTTAGAACAGTATGGCACTGCAAATGCAGTCAGACCCACGTCTCTGCCCTCCTTTGCTTCTCCAGCCTGTCCCCTGGAACCCAGCCTGGGTCACTGCCTTTCCTTCCACAGGTCTTCAGGCTCCCACCTTTGTTTCCGTCCCCTCAGTTCTCACCTGGGCAGCCTCAGGGATTCATGGGTCGTGGATTCAAGTCCCTACTCAGCTCAGAGCCTGGCACTGGACCCCATCTCATCCATAGGAAAAGTCAAAGCCCCCACGTGGGTGCATACACTCCATGCTGCCTGGCCTTCCCTGTTCTGTCCCCACTGCCTGCTGCTGGCTTCTTGCCCCCTGCCACCCGAGGCTCCTTGCTGCTGCTGGAGCTCCACAGGCTTAGTCCTGCATCCGGGCTTTTGCATTTGCAGTTCCCACGGTCCAGAGTGCTTTTCCCTCAGCCTTGCATGGCTCACGTTCTGCTTCCTTCAGATCCTGTGTCCCCACCACAAGACTTTCCCTGACCTCACTGCATAAAATTACCAGCCCCTTACCTCCAGCACTTCCTCACCTCTGACCTTTGTTTTCTCCCTTAGTTCTCCTCACCACCAGATAGATCACATACTGTTTTGTTAATTGTCTGTCTCCCACTACCTGAAGAGCAGATATTTTGTAAATGTGCTCAGCACATCAGGCTCATGTCAGGCCTACAATAAATACTTGTTGGATGAATGAATGCTGCAGGTATGTACTTTGAATACATGCACTACTCATGCTGTTGGTTTTTTTTAAGATTCATTGTCTGAAATTAAAAGTAGTGACTGAGGTATAAGGAAATCATTCAGTCATTGTAGGGAGAGAGCCTCAACTACCTTACAGCAAATCCATAAAGGCACCTGCCTTTACTACTATGCTGCCCTCCTCCCTCCTGTGGCCAGGACTCCAAGCTTCTAGGTTCTCAAGTTCACTTTGTAGTTATACTTTTCCTTGAAAACCTAATGGCTCATTCCTATTAGTATATAAATGTTTCAGATTTCTCTCATCTTTAAATAAGCAAATAAACAGACCTCCTTGAACCTCTTTTCTCCCCTCCAGCTATTCCTCCCCTCCTTTCTCTCCTTTCCTAGGTCACGTCCACGTTTCAATGGCAGCTACTCCTTGAGAGAGTTGCCAGGGTCGCTCTCACTAGGTTCCTGGTGGCTGGACCCAGTGGGCTCTTCCTAGACATTATCCTCATTGACCTCTCACCTGCATTTGACCTTGTGGACCACTGACTCCTCCTCTATACTGTCTCTTCTCTTGGCTTAAGATCTATCACAGTCCCTTCAACTACTCTTAACCTCTTTCTCTGTGGCTGTGCCAACCTCTTGCACTCTAGCTTGCTTTTTCTTTTTTTAAAAAAATTTTTTTTAATGTTTATTTATTTTTGAGACAGAGAGAGACAGAGCATGAATGGGGGAGGGTCAGAGAGAGGGAGACACAGAATCTGAAACAGGCTCCGGGCTCTGAGCTGTCAGCACAGGGGCCCGATGCAGGGCTCGAACTCACGGACCGCGAGATCGTGACCCGAGCCGAAGTCGGCGCTCAACCGACTGAGCCACCCAGGCGCCCCTAGCTTGCTTTTTCTTAAGAGGTCTCTTTAGTTTCAACAGTTTCGGTTACAGCCTACATGCTGACTAACTCTCAAATCTATATTTTCACCCCATATTTTCCCCCAAATATTAGAGCCATCTACCCCACTACCTAAAGAGCATTTCCACCATTTGCCCTCTGCACCTCCAACCCCAGAATATCTAAAACTAAGCTCATTGTCTTCTTTCCAAAGCCCACTCCTGGTCCTTTATTCTCCCCACACCCTCCCTGTGCTTCATCTGAGTGAAATGTTTTCAGTGGCCTGACTTTTATTTGGGTGTTGGTTTCTCTCTTTGGAAAGCTTTTACTCTTCTCCCTTTTACCCCCACCCCTATCCCTGGATCCCGATTCTTGGTCCAACATCACTCTCCCTGCTAAGACCTCAGTGAGTACCTGGTCCTCCTGGCTGCTCCTGTCATCCCTTGTTCCTCTCTGTCTCAGCCCTCACCACACTGTATTGAAATAAATTGGTTTTCTTCCACCATGAGAGCTTCTTGAGGACAAGGACTACATTCTTTTTTCTTTTCTGTCCTCTGCACTTAGCAGAGGGCCTGCCACTTTGTAAGTGCTTAATAATTGTCTGTCGAAAGAAAGACTGAATAAGTGTGAGTGTATAAGGGCTACAGAGCTCTTGGGAGAGAGGACAACTTGGTAATATTAAGCAGAGTTTCTTAATGGGAGACATGTTGGCATTTTGGATGGAACAACTCCATTTGGTAGAATTGTTAAAGTCACCCCTCTGCTCAGAGCCTGGCACCTGTCCTAAGCATTGCAGGATGGTTAGCACCACAGTGGTACCCTCAGTCACTAAAATCAGAAATGCACCCCCTCACCCCCAAACACACACATATTTCTAGATGCTTCTTGTGGAGATAGCTTGGCTTGGGCTGGGAATCTCTGGGCAAAGGTTGGTGCTCTGGGTAGTGCAGTGGTTTATACAGTGGGAGTACTCGGGGAATCAGAGAGAAGTAGACCTCTTATTAAAACGATCTAATTGTATAGATTCCAACTGCTGTACTGAAAATCAGAAGGGAGACGCCTGGGTGGCTTAGCTGGTTGAGGATCCAACTCTTGATTTTGGTTCAGGTCATGATCCCGGGGTCATGGGATCAAGCCCTGAGTTGGGCTCAGTGCTGAGCGTGGAACCTGCTTAAGATATTCTCTCTCTCTCTCTCTCTGTCTCTCTCACTCTCTCTCACTCACTCCCTCCCTCTGCCCCTCTCTTGAGCTTGCTCTCTCTGTCTAAAAAAAAAGAAGAAAATCAGAAGGCTGATGCATTAAGAAAAATGTGGATCTTCACTAGAAACAGATGAAGGCATTAAACTGCTGCAGAGTCAGTTAATTTTTTAGCACTCCTTACCTTTATAATGCCCAGCTTCAGAAAAGCTATCTGTCATTGTGCTCTGCACATCTTGAGTCATTGAAGTTTGATGCAGTTGCAAACACTGAATCACAATCAGAGCTCACAGAACAGTAAAATCCAGACTGTGACTGGAGTGCTTTCTATGAATTCAGATTCCTAGGTGCCACCCCAGACCCACCACTGGACAAGCTCTGAGAAGCTTGGACATTTCAACAAACTTCATAGGAGATTCTTAAGCACCCTCCTTTGAGAACTATTGACCCAGACCATGTTCTTTTGTGAATGGATCTCGAGAAATTTCCTGATTTCTGGCTATTTGTTTCTTAAAAGGGCAAAGATTTACATGATTAATTAAGGCATATTAACTTTAGGGAGGGGAGTTTTGGCATTTCAAATTCACACGGCATTGAAGAAAATGGATGTGACTGTGACTACCAAAAGAAAAAAAAATTCTGTCAATTTTCCAGAAAGCGTATTTTCTAACAAGAGTCTAATTTCTGATGGACTAGTCCACTTTGGTATGGTTTTTGCCAATGTCTGTCTGCAAGTGAATCAAGTTCTCCAAGACATAAGAAAAATAAGGAGAAACTGCATGTTCTTCTATGTTTGAACATTCTTGGGTCTCGTGCAGGATAACATTTGGTGATCCAACATGTCTTAATTCCAGAATACTCAAAGATGTTACAATGTCCATGTTTCTCATAGAGATGTATGGATGCACAAATACTTTTTTCTGGGGGCGCCTGGGGGCTCAGTGAGTTAAGCATAGGATTCTTAATTTCAGCTCAGGTCATGACCTCACAGTTCATGAGTTCAAACTCCACATTGGGCTCTGTGCTGACAGCTCAGAGCCTGCTTGGGATTTTCTCATTGCCCCTCCCCTGCTCGCTCTCTCTCTCTCTCTCTCTCTCTCTCTCTGTGTCTCTCTGAAAAATAAACTAAAAAAAAAGACTTTTTTTCTGGCTGATTCTGTCATCTTTTTTTGTTCTATGAAAGAAATTTCCAGAGCTCAAGTTTTCAGTGAGAATTAGGAGTGGATACCCTAGCCTGTCCATTTAGAGTTTCTCACAGGAAGCCTAATATGATCCGTGTCCTGTAAATGAAATCCGTGTCCTGTCTGCATTCCTGGAAAGGGAATACAGGATATATCGCCTCCCAGGTCTCCTCAGAGGACAGTTACTGACTAGGCACACACTTCCTGCTACTTCTGTCTCTTCCCTGAGTGGATCCACCAACCAGAGTGCTAATCATGCTACAAGGTATTGTAACAACAGCAATTCCAAGAACATGTGGATCTGTCACCCTGGCACCTCACAGAATTTTGAACATTATTATCACCTTAGGTTGTAGACTTTTAAATTGAGCATGACTGGAATTCCACTTGATGTTGGCATTTCAGAGAAACTTCAAGAAAAACTGCTCACGTGTTTAAGATTATCTGCTCTGGATGATGAAAGATTGACAGACTTTGGAGTGAGTTCTTGACACACTCTCACCATCTTGAAATAGAGATGATCACTCATCTTTCACACCTAAAAGCGCTCAGTGTAAGGAAAGGTTGTCTCGAGTGTCACTGGGTTAGTGGTGGAGAAATAATGGATGATATCTTGACTGATGGGAACAAGTCGAAGGCTGTTGACAGGTGTGTCGAGAATGGTTTGGGGGAAGATGAAAGAAGGATAGGAGAGAAGCAGAGCCGGGTCTTCAGCATGGTCTGGGCTCATCCTGGCTGTGGAGCCAGCGTCACTGCACAGAGGTCCTGTGGTTGCACGGGCTCTGATGCATCTCCAGGTGACAGAGCTAAGGGTCCTTCCCCCCGGGGGGAAGTTCGGAATGGAGACAACCACATTTAAATACTTAAATATAACAACATATTGTAAATGTGTACTAGTGGATGGTTTTACACAAATAATTTTATTTATAAGTTTTTTTTTAATGTTTATTTGTTTTTAAGAGGGGTGGGGGACAGAAGATCCAAAGCAGGCTTAGTGATGACAGCAGAGAGCCCGATGCAGGGTTCGAACCCACAGACTGGGAGATCATGACCTGAGCCGAAGTCAGAGGCCCAACTGACTGAGCCACCCAAGTGCCCCCAAATCATTTTTATTTATTCACACAGCAGCTCAAGGAGATGTTATTGGCCTTAATTTTCAGAGAGACAAACTAAAACAAGACATAAGTCTAAAATCGTGTGGTTATAAAGTATCATAATCAGAAAAGTCAGGGCTGCTGAATCCAAATTCACTTGTCTTTCCATTTTTCCAAAGTGGTTTCCCATCATTCTGTCACAAAAACTGAGGCTCAGTATTCTCATTCCAAGCCACCAAGAAGGGTTTTAAAAGGGCAGAGAGGGGCGCCTAGGTGGCGCAGTGAGTTAAGCGTCTGACTTCAACTCAGGTCACCATCTCACAGTTTGTGAGTTCCAGCCCCACGTCGGGCTCTGTGCCGACAGCTCAGAGCCTGGAGCCTGCTTCGGATTCTGTGTCTCCCTCTCTCTCTCTGCCCATCCCCTGCTCGTGCTCTGTCTCTGTCTCTCAAAAATAAATGTTAAAAAAAAAATTAAAAGAGCAGAGAAGGGAGGTGGCGGATGGGCAGTATGGGTGAAGAGGAGTGAGAGGTACAGGTTTCTAGTCAGGGAATATAGTCAATGGTATTGTAGTAGCCTTGTATGGTGACAGATAATAGCTACAGTTGTGGTGAGTGCACCATAATTTATAGAATTGTCCAAACACTGTGTTGTACACCTGAAACTAATGTAACATTATGTGCCAACTCTACATCAATTACAAATAAATAAATAAATAAATAAACAGCAGAGAGTATAATAGTGCAATTTAGAAACAGTTTCATTCAATAAAATCCCTGCTTACTGGTACTTAAAGGATTAACTCCTCGGCTATCAGCCAATTCAGTTATTTACCAAGGTTCATTTCCTGAGGAAATAGACAGCGGTGGTCTTACTGTAAATTCACTTGAAAAATAAACAGGGTAGTGTCCTCTGAGGTCATTCCTAGAAGTCATCCATACTCCTTTTGTTATGTAGTAGACCACTCATTTGAAAATGTCCACATTTTCCTAAATCACCTTAGAGTTTTTTCAGGTCTGTCCATTATGGATCAGAAGCAGTACAATTAGCGCCCACAGCGACTGTCTGAATCGTTCACAGCAATTCCAAATATTGAAGGAAACAGACCAGTAGGGTTAGCTATATTTGTCAGTGGCAGTTTATTGATATGATAATTCAAATGTTATAACAGGAATTAAGTACAGGTTAAGGTTACAGACCAAATGCTTCCCAGGAATAAGGAAAGATCTAGGCACTTAACGAATGACACAAGCTAACTTGAATGAGATAAAGTTTCTTTGGGTATTTTTTAGTTCTGTGAAAGTTACATTTATGAATTTCAAGTCATATTTTTCTCTTGATTTTTTAAAACATGAAATAGAAAATATATATCTTAAGCATAGTTAACTTCAAGTAAGTGAATGTTTGAGAATGGCAATCAGACAAGTAATAATGATGCATGCATTCACATGTGAGAGTAAGAAAATGACTAAGATGATAAAAAGCTGGCCCAAATCATTGAATTTTGAAGAATGTTAAAAAAATCTAAAGGAAATGACTGAAATCAAATGTAAAATTAAGATTTAATCCTATGAATTTCATCAACAAATAATCTTTGTTTATTATCTGGACTACAGGCCCATTTTCCAGACTTCAGCCTTTGGACCTTTGGCTGAAGTCAAGAATAGTAGAGTTGAATGCTCTACTATTTTATATATTTATATTTATATTTATATTTTACTTTGTTATATTTTATTTTATATTTTTCTATAAAACTTAGGAAGCTAAGTTTCATACATTTTCTGAATATTCTCTTTTCTAAATCAGCTTTCCATAATGCCATACCTTTCAGGAATGTAATGTTCATTTTGTGTAATAGGAAACAAATTTTTATTTAAAAAAAGAAATCTCTGTAGCCGAGGATCCTGAAAATTGAGTTTGTTTGACTTCTGTTGTGGCCCTTAAAAGCTGACTAGATTGGCCAATGAAACAAAATGAAGTAACTATCCCAACAGATTTAACTAGTAGCTATTTAAACATTTCATTAGTGAGCTGTTTTCCCTGAAAATTAACTGAATTCTTTTTTTGAAAACTCACAGATTGACAGGAGACACTTGGACTCCTTTCATTTCCTTTAAGAGCAGTTCTTAATAATATAATTGAAGTAATAATTATTTATATTTTTTATAATACATTCTTTACTTAATTTCTTCCAGCTGTGGTTTCCTCAGTTGTAAAGTAGAGACAACAGTAATTTCACCTTAAAGAATTGTGAAGATTACATGATCTAATGACAGTAACACAAATATCAAGTATCAGCTTTACTAACATAGATTATTTGGACCTCTTTTTGTTAGGGTTTAGCTTTTTCCCTTAGGCAAATTCTCCCTCCCAAAGACTACGTCTTATTCAAATGTCACAGATGCACTGGCTGGATGGAAGGAAATAACAATATCCTCACCAATTTGACTAGTTGTGTTTAAGGAAATGCTGTTAGATACTAAGATCCCCTTAAATGATCAAATAGTTCTGTTTTAAAACTTAAATAGCATTTAAGTTTTCTAATGTTTTAATTAAAAGGATTAAAATTCTCAGTGGATTAAAGATTATTTCCATGGCAACTAATTTCTTTCTTTTTCCTTCAGCACATTAAACTATATTTCTGTAGTTAGTCTTTTAAAAGAAAATAAGCTCTTCCACCTCAGAACTACTTAAAATATCAAACATAGTACCTTATGATAAATTTTTAAAATCCAAGTCAGAAAAAGATGAAAACGCAACAGTAAGAGAGTCCTCCGCAAACAATGCAAATGTTGAACAAGACTGTGAGAATGAAAATCCAGTGGCTATTCATGCCGGACTTCGAAACGGGCTTGAAAAACACCATTCTGCTTCAGTTCAGTGAAGCTTTTGTTGAGTTATATCAGTGCAACTCTGTTTTTCAGATGGGGTAGGGAATAATTACTGACAGGATTTTTGTATGACACACCTGTAAAAGTCAAAATCAAGATGCACTTAAATTTATTCAGATAGACATCTCTTGAATTATTCATCTTTCCAAAGGAAAATAATCCTACTTGACTCTTCTGGGGACCTCAAACCCCAATCTAGTTTAAACACATCTAAAGGGGAAACACACAAAGTGTGTATTGTTTCTGCATGAGTCTGTGATAAATAAAAAAAATATATGTATATGTTTTAAGAGAGTATTTGATTTAGAAAATCAAAATAAAGTATGATACTTTTCATCACCTGATTGTTGAAGAATCCTTTTAATGAAATTAAGCTTTGTTTCATAACTGATGCAATGATTGTACATGATTAGGTGAACTCCAAAGGAATTTTCACCTAACCAGATACCTGGTAAGAAAGGATATTTGCTTTCAGAAATTTAGTGTTACTAGGAACAAAAAGTATCTGCATATTCTTCATATGGAGGGCTATGGTTGATAGTAGAATCAGTAAATTGCCATAAATACTAGCAATTCCATTCTATGATGGTTTGGGCTATTTGTTACAGCAAAGTTCCTCCTTTGATTCTGGCCAGCTTGAAGTCTCCCCGTAAACTTCATGATTCTGCAGCTGCAGACAGTGTCTGAGCACAGAATATAGGAAAGGCCTCCTCTGCTCACAGAGTTTATATTTGTTTCTCTCTCCTAGGGAATGGATCAGGCTTTTAAGAAATTAATTCTGTGATGAAGAGAGGAAAAGATCCCAGGTAGGTTTTTTATTACTACATGTCATCAAGGAAACAACCAGCTTGGGAATTGCCTCACCAGGTTGCCTGGACATTCCTTAAATCTGTTAGTGACCAGAGAGCTTAGCTTGATATATACATAGGGAGATGATAGATAGACAGATAGATAGATGATAGATAGATAGATAGATAGATAGAACAAAATTTTAAATTATACTTCTGGCTATGATGTGCTCTTATAACCACTTCTAAGAAGCAGCAAGGCAATTTTTAGACACAGCTGCCCAGGAGAGTTGCTAGGGCAAGGCCTGAGTAGGTTAGCAGAAGGGTATTTTTATGCTGCAGTTGTAGCTATGGTATCCACTAGCTGCCTCCAGAGATGGTACTTGGGATTTGCTATCCCCTCACTGGGGAGATTAGAAGGTCCTTGAACTGTTCTTGCCAATTAAAGATATCCAGAAAGAAGCAGTGGGGCATTCTGAGGCTCATGGTTTTCTTTGTCCAGCTAGCTCTTATATGTCACTCATCACAGCTTCCTAAGCTCTTGTGTGGGCCTTTTAAACTAATGCAACTTGTCTTCCTTAGCCTTTCAATAGAATCTACTTCTGCCCCATATTAAATTGATCGTTTTGATAGGGCAGGACAGGGGAGCAAGCTTGGCATTTAATTGTCCAGAGACTTGACAAGCACTGATCCTGTTTTTATTAGTTGGGCATTATCTTGGCTTTTCTACATTAAAGGCCAGTCCCATAGGCTTATTTCCAGTACCTTTGGTGACAGAGTTAGAGGGAACCTATTACATGCCAAATATGTCTACTGTAAATGTAGCAAAAACAGCTGAGTCATGTAGGGGTGCTGATTTGGCTGCTTTATAGTTTTGAGTCAAAGAAGTTAGTAAGCTAAGTCTCTTGTTTCCTTAATTGGTGCAGACATCCAGTCCTCCTTTGCATCTGCTTCTGGATATTGGAAATGTTGGCCTGGCTTCTGTTTTGTTTTTGTTTTGTTTCCATATACTTTTGCATTGCTTAATACTTTTCACAGTATTTGCCAGGATTTCAATGCTAAAAATATATATCATGCCAGACAGAGTCTAGTGGCAGAAGAAGAGGGAAATGAAATAAAACAGAAAAAAAAAATCAAGAGAAAGAACTATTTTGGCAGAAATTTTGTACAGCTTCCTTTCTCCATAATGTAGATTCTTTACCCAAGGAATTTCCACCACCTTGTGTGAACAGAGAACAGAGAGCGAACAGAGAGCATGTAGGAGCAGGTGGCCAGCAGCCCTGGGACGGGGTGGGGGACAGAAACTCAGCACCTGACTGAGGTAAGGAGGATTTCCTAATGCAAAAACTTGGAAGTAATCTTATCCCCGTGAGCTAAAATTTATTTAATGCTTGTAGCTTTTCCCAAGTAGCTCCAAATCATGCATTATTGGGTGGTTATTTATTTTAATATTCTCTGTCAATGGTTTTCTTACTGAGGGACAATTTACCAGTGTTTGATTTTGATAGTGGAATATTTGGGGACAAAAGAACAAATAAACTCTGCCTCATTTAGAGCTTTTTGTACAAACAAATGGCTTAACATTTTCAATCTTTCACGTTATGTCTCCACCATGCAAGTGCCTTGAACAACCATGGGTATAGCAGGGGAAAAAATGTACTATCTGAGGGCTCTCCAGTTAGATCCCCAGCATAACTGGGCCACTTGAAATCTTGGAAATATCTTTAAGGAAGCAGAATATCAAGAAGCATTGTAACTTAAACACTGTTTTAGGTACCCTGCATTGGTGTCTTCCTAAGGCAGAGTAGTTAGACTTTTCAAGCTTTAGGAGGATGTAATCTCCATCTGAATTAATTCTTTCCTGTGTCAGTCAACAATAACATTTCTCAAAGTCTCTTCCTGAAAATATTAGTTCTGAGAGATATCCACGACTGTTCTTAAATGGGCAAGGTGGGAACGGGGAGTTGCCTGGTCAAATAAATTCAGGAAGCAAAGGCTTTCGCAAAGGTAAATGATTATTGCAGGAGCCTTTAATATGCTAAGAACCCTGTGAAACTTTAAAAAAAGAAATACGGACACAATTGCCCAAGGGATGGTTTTTAGGAGATAAGCGTTTCTTAAGACAAACATTCCAAAACACATAATTTGGGGAGAAACATTCAGGATTATAATTCAGTTATCATGCCCAGTTTATGCTACAAATAAGAAACACCTTGAGCTGGGATTAGTAGTGGTGACCTTGGTTCCTATGAATAGTATTTGGTTTTTGCTTACATCTATGTTATGAGGTGATAATGTAATTAAGCCATTGAAGACTGAATTAGAACTGGGTGTATCTTGTGTTTTTATTGATATAAACCTTAGACATGGGGGTGATGTGTTGTGATGGTTGCGTCAATGATAGTGTTTTTACTTCCAAACTAGTCAGAATGAAAACAATAATAACAAAAATTAGAAACACTTTTAAAAAAACGGACTCAAAGAAAAGCAAGCAGTGAAATATTTTGTATATGTCTTTTGAGAAGCTGAGAAGTCACACACAAATAATGAAATAGCTTCTGTATTTATAAACTTCTAGAGGACAAATAATACACTTATTCATGTTTGTACATCTTTAGTATGTATTTACTAGATAATTGATGATGCTTTTAAATGAATGAAAACAACTCATCAGAAATTCAGCCTTCATACATCATGCTATTGGAATGTCCTGCTTTATCTACAAGGATAAAAAATTAAAACCTTTCTCTATATTTTTAGTTTAAAACTTTAGGAATAAAAATATTTTCAAGTGTTTTCTCTTAAAATTTGAAATAGTATAAACTAACTTTGATGAGGCAATAAGACTTTTTGTTCATAAATATTTTTGTCCCATCACAATGAGTAATTATTCTATAAATTCTGGTTATTCTAAGCAGACATAGTCTTTTCTCATTCCTTTTTGTAAAGTCATGGTTGCCAGCTGAGTATACACGTACAATGATTGACATGACGCCTTTAGTTTTGTCTTCCATTAATGCTTTGTCAAGGGCTCTCTCCAGATGGCCCTTAAAGTTAATGGGTTGCTTGTGTTCCTCCAGCCTTTCCATAACAAAACTAATTCATTTGCCTTGGTAACTGAAAGTATAATGCATCTGCCTGTTTACCCCCTGAATCTTAGGATCATATTCATAGGGAGACTTGTGCTTGTGTGTGTGTGTGTGTGTGCGCGTGTGTGTGCACACATGCACACACTCATCTTTTTCTTTAGTCCCATTAAACAAAAGCATTGGTGTTTGTCAGTTATGGAATAATTTTAATATAGTGTATGGTGATAACATCCATCAGGGGTGTGAAGTAATTTGTATCTTCAAAAATGGCCTTAGATCTCATGATGGAATACAAAATAAAGGGGACACACAACGCAAAAAATAACTGCTATTATTGTACTACTAAATAAGGTTTAAAAAGTATAAATCAGTAAAAAAAATTTAAAGCTTAATTTGAAAACCAGGTACTATTTGATAGAAACAGAGAAAGATAAACATTGAGGATAATTGAAAGAGTACACAGTGAGTCAGAACTATCATTTTAGTACCAAGAAGTTCTGTACGAAAATGAAAGGAAATCCAAAGATGAAAGAAGAATGAGTATAGTTATTATAGTATTTATTTAGAATACAGGACTATATGAAGCTTATTATTTTATCCTACTGTGTTTCGATTTTATGGCCACTTATTTCTTCATGTGTAGTTCTAAAGACTCATTTTTTGAAGTTATTGCTTCTCAATATGTTCTACTTAAAGCCCAAATAACAGAAGACCCGGAAAAACTCCTTTTTATACTTTTTTGGGTCCCTGGATAGTGTAATACAATGAAATAAAATCATTTCAAGTATCATGTAGATGTGTATTATTTTTTTCTTGGCTAATTCTTTTCAAGAAAGCCAGCTTTAACGGCCTGGCTACATTTTGTTCTTATGAAAGATACACTGCAATTATGTTATAACATTGTGCTGAATGTGGTTCCACACAAGAAGGATGGCAGAAATTCTTTTAAATTTCATTTTGCCAAGACCTAAGGAAGAGATCGATGCTATAATCTTTCCTTTTCGATTCACATAAATTGCCAGTAACTGTTTTCTTGAATTAATATATATCAGTTCAATTTAGAAAAAAAATTATTTTGAGGGATGAAAATGGTTCCTTTTTACAGTAAAAGGGTTCAAGAAACACCAACATAGAAGTTCTTTTCTCTAAGTCCACTGCAGTAAAGTCAACTCTTGCTGACAATCCCAGATAATGACCATGGCTTACATTTATGTAGTACTTTGCAATTTTCAAAGTGTGTTCTTGTCATTATTTCATGAGAACTCATATTAAGTGTGCAAAATAGGCCAGGATGAAGAGAAGCCAAGGTCCTGAGATATGAAGTGACTTGTAGAAGATCACACCAGCAGATATTTGCAAATTACATATGTGATAAAGGGTTAGTATCCAAAATCTATGAAAACCTTATTAAACTCAACACCCAAAAAACAAATAATCCAATTTAAAATGGGCAGAAGGCATGATCAGACATTTCTCCAAAGAAGACATACATGAAAAGATGCTCAACATCACTCACCATAGAGAAATACAAATCAATACTACGATGAGATATCACCTCACACCTGTCAGAATGGCTAAAATTAACAACACAGGGAACAACAGATGGTGGTGAGGATATTGGAGGAAGGGGAACCCTTTTACACTGTTGGTGGGAATGCAAACTAGTGTAGCCACTCTGGAAAACAGTGTGAAGTTTTCTTAAAAAGTTAAAAGTAGATGGGGTACCTCGGTGACTCAGTCAGTTAAATGTCTGACTCTTGATTTTGGCTCAGGTCGTGATCTCATGGTTCATGACACTGAGCCCTGCATCAGGTTCTGTGCTGACAGTGCAGAACCTGCTTGGGATTGTCTCTCTCTCCTTGTCTCTCTGCCTCTTCCACACATACTCTCTCTTTCTCTCTCTCAAAAAAAGTTAAATGTAGAACTACCCTACAACCCAGCAATTGCACTACTAGGTTATTACCCAAAGGATACAAAAATACAGATTTGAAGGAGTACAGGCACCCCAATGTTTATAGCAGCACTATTGACAATAGCCAAACTATGGAAAGAGCCCAAATATCCATCAACTGATGAATGGATAAAGAAGGTGTTTATTACTCAGGAATATTAGTCATCAAAAGGAATGAAATCTTGCCATTTGCAATGTTGTGAATGGAGCTAGAGTATATTATGCTAACTAAGCAAAATAAGTCAGTCAGAGAAAGACAAATACCATATGATGTCACTCTTATGTGGAATTTAAGAAACAAAACAGATGAACATAGAGGATGGGGGAAAAAAGAGAGAGGGAAGCAAACCATAACAGAATATTAACTATAGAGTACTAACTGAGGGTTGATAGAAGGAGGTGGGTAGGGGATGAACTAAATGGGTGATGGGTGTTAAGGAGGGCACTTGTGATGAGCACTGAGTGTTATATGTAAGTGACGAATCACTAAATTCTACATCTAAAACCAATTTTACTGTATATGTTAACTAACTAGAATTTAAATAAAAGCTTGAAAAAAAAAAGATCATACAACTAATGAATGACAGTACTTGGTTGGATTGCCACCGTGGTTTACACTCTCAGGTGTGTGTGTGTGTGTGTGTGTGTGTGTGTGTTTCATAAACAGAATCGTTGATAATATGGTTCAGCAGTTTAGAATAATTATAATAGTTAACATCTGTATAATGCTTTTCACTTTACTGAATGATTTCATGTCCTTTACCTTACTTAAGTTTTATGGTAACTTTAGCCGTATCTATTTTTATCATCTGCATCCCCATTTTACAGATGAGGAAGCCAAGGCTCAGAGATCTCATGTGACCTTGGCTCTGGCAGATCCTGGACTGAGGTGTTGACCAGTCTGGAAGGTCTAAAAACGAGGCAATATCAGAACATTCCATTCCTGTGGTAACAGTGCTGTAGTGCTGGAACACATTTTATTTGGATCTTTGCAATTACATGACAATTTACTATGAATCTTTTCAGGGTGAAAGAATTCTCTGAATGCCATGTGAATACTCTGACTTCTTCAACAAACACTTAGGTTCTTCCATTAACCTAGAAGGAAATCAGCCAAGATTCTGTATAGCACGGTGCCAATATGAGAGATTCATAAAGAATAGCTTTCATATTGTCATTCTTGATTTATATTCTTTACGACTGGCTTTCTTCAGAATTAAGCACTGTTAGATTTCCACCTTAACGTAGAGAGGGGCTGTTGCCGTTACTTCTACTGCTTCCCACCCATTCAGTGCGAGCAAGCTGATCTCTTGAACATCAACTGTGAATTCCCAAGACCTTCTCTCAGCCCTTAGCATGCTTGATTTTTCTAGAATGAAGAATTTGACACTGTTTAATTCCCTTCTTTTGAAAGTTCTCTTTCTTTGCTTCTGTGGTATTTTTCTGCAACCTCTGTATCTGGTGGCTACCCTTCTTTAACCCACTCTGAATTTACAGGCATCAGAGATAATTAATCCATGATTATATATTGTCTGCGTACATAAAAAGCCTTAGTTGAGGCGCCTGGGTGGCTCAGTCAGTTGGGCATTCGACTCTTGATTTTGGCTCAGGTCATGATCCGAGGGTCATGGAATCAAGCCCTGAGTCAGGCTATGCACTGAGTGTGGAGCCTGGTTAAGATATTATCTCTCTCTCTCTCTCTCTCTCTCTGCCTCTATCCACTTGTTCTCTCTCTCTGTAAAATTAAAAAAAGGCTTAGCACTCAGGGTTTGCAGTAATACAGTTACTTTCTATGGCTATTTTTTTCACCATTTTCCTGTACCCTGTAAACCCAGCCCTCCAGCCAAACTAAACACTTGGCAGTAATTGGGAAACAAAAATCTACCAAAATTCAACTTGAGGAAATGTTACAAAGGGAATCACCTAAGGGTTTCTTTAAAGTGAGAACTCTTCTTATTCACCTAAAATGTGTTTCCATTTGAGTTGTTTTTTACTCATAATCAGATTTCTTTCTAAACTTGAATTACCTATAATGAGAATGAGAATGCTTACTTATTACCCCAGATGTTCATATAGAAACTTGTCCACAAATGGCCATAAAAGCAGCATCCATAATAGCCAAAAGGTGGAAACAACCCAAATATCCATCAACTGATGTATGGATAACCAGTATGTGGTATATCCATACAATGGTATATGATTCAGCAATGAAAAGAAATAGACTCTTGATATACATGATCTAACATGGATGAACCCTGAAAACTGATGGCTAAGTGAAAGAAGCCAGTGACAAAGGACAAGATATTGGTAATTTTTATTTATAGGAAGTGTCTAGAATAGGCAAGTCCATAGACACAAAGTAGATTAGTGGCTGCCAAGAGCTGTGGGGAATGGAGAATTAGGGTGTGATGTCTAAGAGATGTGGAGTTATGGGGAGGGAGATGAAAATATTCTAAAATTGTTTGGGGCGGTATTTGCACAATGCTATTAATACACAGATAACCACTGAATTATATACTTTGAATTGTATGGTATGTGAATTTTATCTCCATAAACCTTTTTTTAAAAAAAGAATAAAAGGTCAGCAAGATGGCTGAATAAGAGGTCCCCTGTTGTATTCCTCTTTGGCAATAATAATTTGGCAGCCACTCATGGACAAAATTGCCTTGGTGGAAGCTTTTGTGGAGGTGGCTAAATCTGTGGCTGGGACCACAGAAATAGAAATAGCTCTTTATCCCAGAGGACTCAGCCACAGCCCTCTGTGGCTTGATCCTGTCACCAGCATCATATACCAAATGACCCAGAAGGAGTCATATCCACCTAAGTAGTAAGCATACAGACCTCTGTCGTGTCTGTAGACCCTGAAGTGTCCTATGAATCAGCTCTAGATCTTCTTGGTTATGATCTGGGAGATCCTTGAGGTAAGTCCACCAAACTTGGCCTGATGGTAGAGTCTAAAAGGGTCCAATAACTGGGCTTCAGACCCTTTCAGCCACAGTTCATTAGTAGCCATGCTGGCACAGGAACTCAGTAGGAAACATTCCCAAGTACCCCCAGAGATCTATGACTAGTCCCCACCTAGTCATAGTCTATGGATTGACCTGTTGGCACAGGAACCAGGTAGGAGAAGTTCTGGGCCTACACATGGCTCCAGGCCCCTCTCAACTGCAGTCTGTAAGCAGGCCTGCCAGTACAGGGATGCAAACATAGACATGTCTGTCTGCTCCCCCATAAATTCTGAAAGAGCCCCACACTCGGCTCCAGCCTCCTCCTAGCTACAGTCTGCAAGCATTTTTGTGAGTCCAGGGACCCAGAAGGAAACACTCCCATTTACACATCCAGAGATTCTGAAAGGGCCTTAGAGGGGCACTTGGGTGGCTCAGTCAGTTGAGCATCAACATCCGACTTCAGCTTAAGTCATGATCTCACAGTTCATGGGTTTGGGCCTGTGTCAGCCTCTGTGCTGACAGCTCCGAGCCTGCAGCCTACTCCAAGTTTTATGTCTCCCTTGCTTTCTGCCCCTTCCCTGCTCATGTTCTGTCTCTCTCTTTCTCTAAAAAATAAATAAACATTAGAAAAAAAAATTTTTTTAATGAAAGGGCCTTATAGTTAGCTTCAACCCCTCCCACCCACAGTCCACAAACAATCCTGCTGGCACAGGGACCTGTCAGGAGACACTCCTGTGTGTACCTCAGGAGATTCTGAAACAACCATATACTTGGCTCCAGTCATGGTAACGGGGCAGCCCAACCTACCCAGGGACTTGGTGGGAGACACGTTCATTCATGTCTCCTGGGCAAGATCTGCAGACATAATCTTGCCTGTGGACCTTGAAATAGCAGTAGGGCTCAGTTCTAGCACCTCTCAGCCATGGTCCAGGGCTAGTCCTTTTCACCCAGGGACCTACCCAGTGACCCAGCAGGAGTCTTCCAGGGACCTGGTGGGAGTCACATCTATGCACACCTGCTATCAGGTCCACTGTCTGAGGACCTAACTGTGGACCGTGAAGTGGACTCTTGTCCCAGTGCAACCCTACTGAACAAGGTATTAGGGTCAGTCCCATCCACCTGGGGACTAGACAGAATCTGCCAAGCAGTTGTAAGAAGGAAGTTTATAGTGATAAATTTCTACATTAAGAAGAAAGATTTCAAATAAACAACCCAACTTGACACCTGAAGGAATTAGAAAAAGAAGAAAAAACTAAACCAAAAGTTAGAAGGAAGGAAATAATAGAGATTAGAGCAGAAATAAATTAAATATACTTGAAACACAATAGAAAAAAATCAATGAAATTAAGAGGTTGTTTTTTAAAAGATAAACAAAATTAACACCCTTAGCTTAGCTAAACTAACCAAGAAAAAAAGAGGAAGGACTAAAACAAAATTGTCAATGAAAGAGGGGACATAATTGATACCACAGAAATACAAAAGAAGCTACTATTAACAATTATATGCCAAAAAACTAGATAACCTAGAAGAAATGAAAAAGTTCCTAGAATCATACAACCTACAACATACATAGCAAGTCCAAATTATGAAGAAATAAAAATTTAACAGTCCAATAACAATTGAAGAGATACAAGCAATAATAAAAAACCTCCCCCAAAATAAAAGCCCTAAACTAATGGCTCTTTGGGTGAATTCTACCAAACTTTTAAAGAATAATTAATGCCAATGCTTCTCAAATTCCCCCAATGTTTGAAGAAGAAGGAACACTCCCAAACTCATTTTATGAGGCTGTACCATTACTCTGATACCAAAGCCAGATAATGGCACTATAAAAGAAAAGAAAGCTACAGGCCAATATCTCTGATGAAAATAGATGCAAAAATTCTGAACAAAATACTAGCAAACAAAATTCAATAGCACATTAAAAGGATAATACCCATGATCAAGTAGGATCCATGCCTGGGATGGAAGCATGGTTCAACATGCAAATGACTAAACATGATGTGCCACGTTAATAAATGAAAGGAAAATCATTTGATCCTCTCAACAGATGCAAAAAAAGAATTTGACAAAATTCAACACCCATTCATGATAAAAACTATCAACAAATTGGTTATAGAAGGAACATACTTCAACATAGTAAAGGCCATATATGAAAAGTCCACAGCAAATATTATATGAAATGGTGAGAAGTTGAAAGCTTTTCCTCTAAGATCAGGAACAAGACAAGGATGCCTGCTCTCACCACTCCTCTTCAACATAGTACTGGAAGTCCTAGCCACAGTAGCTAACTAGGCTAGCAAAAAGAAATAAAAGGCATTCATATCAGAAAGGAAGAAGTAAAATTGTCTCTGTTTATGTATTATATGACCTTATATGTAGAAAACTCTAAAGACTCCACCAAAAAACTGTTAGAACTAATAAACAAATTCAGCAATGCTGCAGTATGCAAAATCAATATGCAAAAATTAGATGCATATCTATACACTAACAACAAACTATCTGCAAAAAAGCAAAGAAAACAATCATATAAAATAGCATCAAACAATAAAAATACTTAGGCATAAATGTAAGGAGATAAAAGATCTGTATATTAAAAACTCTAAAAAACTGATGAAATAAATAGAAGAAAACACAAGTAAATGAAAAAATATCACATGTTCATGTATCAAAAGAGATAGTGTTGTTAAAAATGTCCACATTAACCAAAGCCATCCATAGATTCAATGCAATCGCTATCAAAATTTCAATGGCATTTTCCACAGAAATGAAAAACAGTCCTAAACTGTGTTTGGAATCACAAAAGATCCTGAATAGCCAAGGCAGTCTTGAAGAAGAACAAAGTTGGAGGCATCACACTTCCTGATTTCAAAATCTTACAAAGCTAGAGTAGTCAGAACAATGTAGTACAGGTGTAAAAACAGACACATCAACCAATGGAGCAGAATCAACAGTCCATAAATAAAGCCATTCATATATGGCCAAGAAATATTTGGCAAGGAAGCCAAGACTACTCAATAGGGAAAGGATAATCTCTTCAATAAATGGTATTGGTTATCCACATACAAAAGAGTGAAACCAGACCCCTATCTTATACCACCCAGAAAAATTAACTCAAAATAGATTAAGGACTTAAACATAAGAACTGAAACTGTAAAAGTCCTAGAAGAAAACATAGGGAAAAACTCCTTGACATTGGTCTTGGCAATAATTGTTTGGATATAACACCAAAAGCACAAGCAACAAATAAAAAAATCAATAAGCAGGACTATATCAAACGAAAAGGCTTCAACACAGCATGAACAAATGAACAAGAAAAACAAACCAAAACAATCAACAAAATTAAAAGGTAACCCACAGAGCAGGAGAAAATATTTGCAAATTGAATATATATCTGATAAGTAGTTAATATCCAAAAAATATAAAGAACTTGTATGATTCAGCAGCACAAAAACAATTGGCAAAGGATCTGAATAATCATATTTCCAAAAAAGACCTATAGTCTGCCAACAGGTACACAAAAAAGTGCTCAACATCAGTAATCATCAGGGAAATGCAAATCAAAATCATAATGAGATATCACCTCACATCTGTTAGAATGACTATTATCAAAAAGATAAGACATAACAAGTGCTGGTAAGGATGTGGAGAAAAGGAAACCTTTGTGCACTGTTGGTGGAAGTGAAAACTGGTACCGCCACCATGGAAAACAGTATGGAGGTTTCTCAAAAAATTAAAAATAGAAATACCATATGATCCAACAATTCCACTTCTGGGTATATATCCAAAGGAAATGAAATCACTATCTTGGAGAGAAATCTGCACCCCCATGTTCATTGCGGTGTCATTTATGTAGCCAACACATGGAAACAACGCAAGTGTTCATTAACATGTACAATGCAATATTACTCAGCCATAAAAAGAAGGAAATTCTGCCATTTGAGACAACATGAATGAATCTTGAGGGCATTAAGCTAAGTGAAATAAGTCAGACAGAGAAATACAAATACTGTATGATCTCACTTATATGTGGAATCTAAAAAGTCAGCTCATAGAAACAGTAAAATGGTGGTTACCAGGGGCTGGGTGTGGGGGGACTGTGGAGACACTGGTCAAGAGGTACAAACTTTCAATCACAATATGAATAAGTTTTGAGAAGTTCACGTACAGCATGGTGACTATAGCTGACAAAACTGTAGCATATACTTGAAATTTTCTAAGAGAGTAGAGCTTGAATGTTTTCAATACACACACACACACACACACACGATTTAAAAGAAAGCAAATAAAAAAAACAGGAGTCTTTTGAAACTTTCATTTTAGAGAGACAAACAAGCTTCCTAGTCAGTTAATTTTTTCAAGAGTTACTTAAACATAAAACCAAGAGGGGATACTAAGAAGACATATGAGAAATATCAGGTAATTGTTATGCAGTTTCTTAATACTATTTACCTATTTTCTCTAACAACACAGGTCACCCCTGAGGTGGCATCAGACAATATTAAAACTTCCTAATGCATGTATTTTGACTATGCAATAAATATTTAGGGAAGCCAGAAGCCACGTATTAACTTAGGCCTTATCTATAAAGGAATATCATGTTAATTATCTGAACCAGATTGACAGGTATATTCAGAAAGTAAAAGAATTAGTAAAATAAAATTTCTTCTGAATTCACTAGGCAAGCGTCATATGTAATGAAGTTGTTTTTCTATATTATATCAATGGAGCCTAAAATCCCTAAGTCATATGTGTTGAACAAATAAATAAAAATGGTTGAAACAGCTGTACAAGTAGATAACACTTCAGTACATATTCTATACAATTAGCCAAGGATCCACTTTAGTCTGAAGCCAGAGAAAAGAATGCTTTCATTCTTTTTTGAAAATCATGTGATATAGTGGCTCTCAGAACCTCTGTTAAGGGTTGTGCAGTTGGTACTGGATAGAACCAAGATATTTTGGTTGCTGTGGTCTGAATGTTTGTGTCCCTCCCACACCATTCATATGTTGAAATCCTAATGTCCAATATGATGATGTGTAGTATGTGGGGGTCTTTGGGAAGTGATTAGGTCATTTAATTAGGCAGACACCTCATGAATGAGATTAATGCTCTTATAAAAGAGACCCAAGAGAGCTCCCCTACCCCTTCCACCATGTGAGAAGTCTGCTGCCCCGACAAAGTCCTTCACCAAACCATGCTGGCTCCATGACTTCAGACTTCCAACTTCAGAACTGTGAGAAATACATTTCTGTTTCTAAGTCACCCAGACTGTCGCATTTGTGATAGCAGCCTGGACAGATGAAGACACTAGTTAAATGAGATAAGCGAAGTAAAAATTGCTCTGGGATAAAGCAGTATTATTTCCCTCTAGAAACCTGCACTTCCTTATCAAATGGTGTAAATAAGTAAGGATCAACAATCCTCGGCTTTTCCTCTAGATCAGCAGTGATCAAATTTCAGTGCCGTAAGTATTAGTGTATTTGTTATAATGCATAGCCCTAGGCCCTTCAGTGACATAGTGGGTCTCGGCAGGGACCCAGGGATCAGCTTTCAAAATAAACACCATAATGATGCTGATAGAAGTGGTGTGTAGGCTACATTTTGAGAAATACTAGCATGTGAATTTTCCTTATCCCTTGATGCTTGCTATCAGATTAAATGTATCAATGGTAACAGCTAACAAATAAAAAGAGAAGACTTCCCTCAGACTATTTGAGCTAAGGTCACAGTAGGTGGCTCATTTTCTTTCTTTTTTTTTTTTTTCAATATATGAAGTTTATTGTCAAATTGGTTTCCATACAACACCCGTGTGTTCATCCCAAAAGGTGCCCTCCTCGATACCCATCACCCACCCTCCCCCCCTCCCACCCCCTATAAACCCTCAGTTTGTTCTCAGTTTTTAAGAGTCTCTTATGCTTTGGCTCTCTCCCACTCTAATTTCCTTTTTTTTTTTTTCCTTCCCCTCCCCCATGGGTTTCTGTTAAGTTTCTCAGGATCCACCTAAGAGTGAAAACATATGGTATCTGTCCTTCTCTGTATGGCTTATTTCACTTAGCATCACACTCTCCATTTCCATCCACATTGCTACAAAGGGCCATGTTTCATTCTTTCTCATTGCCACGTAGTACTCCATTGTGTATATAAACCACAATTTCTTTATCCATTCATCAGTTGATGGACATTTAGGCTGTTTCCATAGTTTGGCTATTGTTGAGAGTGCTGCTATAAACATTGGGGTACAAGTGCCCCTATGCATCAGTACTCCTGTATCCCTTGGGTAAATTCCTAGCAGTGCTACTGCTGGGTCATAGGGTAGGTATATTTTTAATTTTATGAGGAACCTCCACACTGTTTTCCGCAGCGGCTGCACCAGTTTGCATTCCCACCAACAGTGCAAGAGGGTTCCCGTTTCTCCACATCCTTTCCAGCATCTATAGTCTCCTGATTTGTTCATTTTGGCCACTCTGACTGGCGTGAGGTGATATCTGAGTGTGGTTTTAATTTGTATTTCCCTGATGATGAGCGATGTTGAGCATCTTTTCATGTGCCTGTTGGCCATCCAGATGTCTTCTTTAGAGAAGTGTCTATTCATGTTTTCTGCCCTTGTCCCAGTA